>NC_044549.1:89434824-89740105 GCF_007565055.1 Rhinopithecus roxellana | reverse complement strand
CTTAAAAGCCAGTGCTGAGGAATGCATCAGAGACCCAACCCAGGGCAATGAATAAAAATTATGAAAGATTAGTTAAGAGACACAGAAAATAGATGGAAAGATTCCAATATACTCCAAGCAGAGTTCCAGAAGAAGAGAATGGAGGGGATGAAGGACAAGCAATATTTGATAAGATATTGAATGCAGATTTCCCCATAATTGAAGAAAGACATGAGTTCTGGGATTGAAAAATCACCATGAGTGACAAAAATAAATCCACACCCAGACAGATTGTAGTGCAACTTCAAAATGCAGACCTCCAAAGACAGACTCTCAAAGGCTCCAGAGAGAAAAGACAAATTACCTACAAAGGGACAACAGCTAGCCTGACAACATTCCCATCAGCAACAGCCAGCTGCCAAAAGGCCATTAGGAAGAATCCTGAAAATGCTGAGGGAGTCTAACGGTCAGCCAGAACTCCATGCTCAGCTAAACTAGCACTTGGGAGTGAGGATGCTATACAGGCACTTTCAAATATACAAAAAGAAGACACTTTAATACACACCAAGGCCTGCTGAAAGAAATACTAAAGGATCAACTTCTTCTAGAAGAAAAGTGAATATTGAGATTAAAAAATAGGATGCAAAAAAAAAAAAAAAAAAAAAAAAACACCTCTGAGCCTGGAGATTGATGAAATATGTTGGTTGCAGATTTATATAACCATTGATTATAAAGAGAACAAAAGAAAAAAGCAAAACTAAACCTTTGTGCGAAAAAAAAGAAAAGTTCTAGAGAGGGCAGTTTCTACTCCCTTTCATTGTTGCAATGTAGGAAGGCAGTTTGGTGTTTCTAGATCACTGGTTTTCTTCAAGATAATCCAGAAAGCCAGAGTTTTATATGGAATGTCCTGACTTTTCAGAGCTTGCAACAGAAAATTTTAGCACCCTGAGCTCTGCAACACTTGATATGTTAAATAAAACTTCAGCTGGCCGCTCAGCCTGCAGTTGGTGATACTTCATATCCCTTGGGCTCTCTGGTTTCTATCACACAAACAGGAAAGTCTTCACGGAGGAGGTGGTGCTTGTACTGGGAATTGAAGGAAGGATGGAATTTAACTAACTGGAGAGGAGTAGGGTGGGGCCTTGAGACGTAGAGGTAGGAATGAAGCTGCAGTGTCTTGGGAAACGGTGAACTTGATGGGGGTGGGGCTGAGCAGGGGGAGGCGAGGTGGATTGGGGCTGAGATATTTGAGTCTCGTCCTGTATCCTCAGGCTCTCTCTCCTGGAAGAGCTGGAAGCCAGTCTATTTTGAGTTATGTTGTTTAGCGTCTTACCTCATTCCCCAGGGGCGGCGGTGGTGAAGAAATGAACACTGTTTGGTGATGAGGGTGAGAACGCCAATGAAAAAGGCAAGGAGGAGAAATCCAGGGACATCTGGGAGAGTGTGTGGTGTGATGGGATGCTTCCCAAGGAGCTACGTCATGTGTCAGCCAGGGCTTTAATTAGAAACAGTGATCTGGAAAGCGGGGCTGCAGTGGGGTAATGCACGTGGATTTCTCAAGAGCTTGGGTCTCAGCTCTTGAATTTTCCTAAATGGCAGTGCTTCAGTGCTCAAAGCTGGCTTGGTTTTGTTGAAATCAAACCAGATAAACAAGTGGAGGGGACGCGGGTGAGAGTGGTGGAGGGAAGCTGGATTGTGAGTTAGGAGCCCCGGACTGCTGCCCTGTTCTTGCCGTCAGCTCCTTCAGAGGCAGATCCCATCTTACAGGGGTTTCAATTCCAAAGTCAGCCTGTTGGGCCACAGTCCCTAAAATTGCCCTTAGAATATAATGCACATGATTTAGTGCATACAACACTATATGGTAACATGTGTATATGTATAATATATACAATAATATGTCATAATTAGAGTACATATAGCAAGATGTATTATTTAAAAGATATTTTTGTCACTCTCTTTCCCACCATGTGTATATTTTGATTATGTTTGAGTTAAATGTTCCTACGTTACCACTGCATTGTATGACTTTGAACATTACATTTAAAAATCATCCCTTTGGGTCTTAACAAAATAAAATGACTAACCTAGACAAATACAGGCCCCCATCCAGCTCAAAATCATTGACTCTTTCTTTGGCATTGTAGTTGAGTGTCCTTGTTGCAAGAGACAGGGTAGAATGTGGGTAAGGACACGTTGAGTGAATTGGGTTTTCATAATTGTGTGATGACTCTGAGAAGGTATGCCTCAGGTTTTTTTCCTTATGAATCTGTAAAATGGAGATAATAGTATTTGCCTCTCAAGGACGCTGTGAGGATTAAATGATCCTTGTAAAATGCTAGACAAATGCCTAGCATATAGTATTTGCTCAGTAAACGTTACCTATTATTATTGCTTTTGCGAAGCACTGTAGTAAGTGCTCTTGGGAAATAAAAAAGAAGGAGTCACTGCAATTAAAATGGATTTTGCAAAAACTGTACCATCAGTCCAATCAAGGCTCACTTATGCTGGGTGAGGTAACAAGAGTTTATTGTAAGGATATAAAACACAATGTTAGGGCTGTCACAGGTGGGGTTCTGTGCTCCCTGGAAGGTGCTAAGATAGAAATTAGCATGTGGGGCATTTATTGTAGAGTTTGATTGGGATCAATGACTGTGGAAGCCAGACAAAGGCAGCAGGACTGGTCAGAGGGAGAAGCTGAGCTCTGACGCAGTCCAATGAAGGCCTCAGCTGACTCCATGGGGCACTGTGGAACTTGGAGAGGCCCTTCAGAGTTGTCCCAAGTTACACAAGTTATACCCTCATGTTGATCAGTCGTGGATGTGGGCTGCCTCTGGAAGGCAATCTTTATAGAAGGCTGACAGCCAAGGACAGTCTTCTAGTGCCTGTCCCAGCAACTGGGGAATAAGGCCTTCCTTCCTGAAGGGGAATCTGGTGGCCCATCACAGAGACCATCACAATGTCCAGGGACTGAGAACAAAGTTCAGCCTGTCCTCCTGATGATGGAACTGGAAACTTGGGAATGGAGGCCACACTGCTCATCTCTCAGGGGTTATGCCAGGTTTGTCGCTGCTTCTGTCTGCTCCATTCTCCAGCCTCTGTCTTTGCAGACTGGCTTCCTGCCCCTGCTCACTTTGCACTTGGCCCAAGGTGGCCGTCAGCTGGGCCTGCATGGCTTTAGGGCTCGTACCCATCACAACTGCCCTCAACTTTTGTCTTAGTTCAAATGTTAGAGAGACAGAGAAAGAGATAGATGGGCTGGCTGAGGCCAGTCTATGAGTGGACACCCTCTCCCACCTCTACCTTGGATCACCATCCATTCCTGGTCCAGTTGCTGCAGGGAAGGGGCTGAATCATGTTACGCCAACATGGCTGGCTACCCATACTTCCCCTTTCTAGAGGTTGTGGCCAAGTCAGGCACAAAACATGTGGATGAGACATTTAACAAGGATTTATTGAGTACCTATGATGTGCCAGGCAATGTTCTAGGTACAGGTGACACAGCAGTGAATCAAACAGACAATGATCCCTGCCCTCATGGAGAGTACATTCTACTCAGGGAGGCCCAGCTGTGCAGAAATAAATAAGACACCATTAAGGCGGAGGATGGGGATCTAGAACAGCATTTCCATAGGGCACATGGATGATGTGGGGAGGAGCAGGAGGGGCTCTGCTCAGGAACCCGGTTCTTTCCTTGTCTCTTCTCTCCCTTGCAGCTTTGACAGTTCCCTTCCATCTGAATTCCCGTTGCCTGCTTCTGCTTATTTCTGACCCTGTCCTGGGCTCTCTGGGCTTTCAAAGGCAGCAATACCTTTCCTTATTTTGGCTCTCCCTTGAGCTCCTTCCTGGCCGCCCCTAGACAATTCAACCCTACCATGTCTGATAGCCACTTCTCTCCAACCTGCTGACCCTGTTGCCGGGAACTTCACAGTCATCCCTGCAAACTTGAAATGTTCGGATGCCCCTTGTCTCTGCTGTTTCTGTCCTGCCGGTTATCCAATTGTATAGAGTCTGTTCCTCACATCTGTCTCTTCTTCTCTGACCAGTTCTGGCAGGGTCTTCTTAATTGCTCCTCTTGGCTTCATTCTCTCCTTCCCAACCCATCTCATTAGTTGGCCAGATTAATATTCCTGAAATGCATCCCTGATGTCACATCCTCTGACTCATCATTGTCTTCAGGACAAAGTTCAACCTATTCTCTTGGCATCTCGGAACTTCCTTGATCTGGTTCCAACCTGCCTCTCCAGCTGCCCTTCCACATTCTCTACATTGCTGATGGCTGCATGCCAAACATCCAGAATGAGCCTCCAGTAAGTTCTGGGCTCCCCACCTCCATGCCTTTGGACTGCTTCCTTCCCCTGTATGCTTTTCTCCCATTCTCCTCAGTCCTTGATTCATCTTTCTAGAAGCTTTGCCTGATGCACTCAGCCAGATATGGCCCATCTTGCCTTCTTCTGGACCCCCTGGACTCCATTTGAATCTCTCTGCCACCTCACCACTAGCTGACTGTACTGCATGGCATTCTGTACCCTCCCCTCCCCAAGCCACCACAGGTAGACATAATGTAAGTGAAAATAGAATCTCACTCTTCTCAACCAGCCTCAAGACAATTTCCCTAGTGTCTGCTTCCAAAAGATTACCACGTCTAAGCTCTGCTTACATAGAAACTCTGGCATTGACCCAGTTTCTTCTAGACTGGCAAGTCCTTGAGGAAAGGACCGAGGTTCAACCATCATTCAGTCCTCCAAAGCATGTGATCTGGGGCTTGCAAATATGGTCCATTAGGGAGTTCTTGGCTGAATGAATGAACAGATAAATGAATGAATGCCACAACACACAGCCTCCTTTGAGACATTCCTTTTCCCTTTTTTTTTTTTCTTCATAGAGGTGGAACATACTTTTGTTTGCCTCTAATGGGCTGCTTTAGCACAGGGTTGTAGATTTTAGTAGTAAACCTTCAATTCCTGTCTCAGTCCTTGTATGAGCATATTCAGCTTTAGGTGGGTGGCAAATGTTCCTTACAGTGGGGCCCACTGTCTAGAATCCAAATGCAAGGGTTTCTCTTGCTGCCCTCAGAGGCTGTCCTGGGCCCTGCCCTTCTGAGTGTACACTGAAAGTGTTCTGTGGCCTTTTGCCTTCCTTTCTCCATCTGTGCATGGAAAAAGCTTCTATGATCTCTTCCGGGTTTAACTTGGCCTTGAAAATAAACATGGAAAAAGTACCTGGGATGAAGATTGGTCTTCTTGGTGCTGGCCTCTCCAGACCCCCTTTTCCTCTCCCACCTTACTTCTGGACTCCAGCCAGATGGTCACTTGCCTCATCCAGCCTTTTCCCAGGGTGTCTTCTGCTGGGGACATTCTCCCTGACCCTCCTCTCCTCACCCCATAGCTCTTTTCCTCGCCCGCTCCTCTCCAGCCTTTAGATTTCAGCTGAGATGCCATTGCTTTCAGGACCCCCTCCTGATCTCCCTGGCACCCCCTCATCTCATTAGGCTCACCTCCCTATGCCTACCCTGTGCCCTGCATTTGCCCTATTCCAGTGTTCATCTCACTGGATTGCCATTGCTTGTCAGTCCTCCTTCGTGGTCTGTCTACTCCATGAAGAAAGGGGCAGGTGTGTTCTTTGCCCACCACTGCTTCCCCAGCACCTGCACAGTGTTGGACACATAGGGGTCACTCAACAAACACATGGTGAATGAATGGATGGAGCCATGGCTGGCTGGATGGTTGTATGAATGGATGGGGGAAACAGGTGGTAGGTGGTTTGAGCCTGTTAACTACTGCCATAGAATTGTGCATGACAACCATATCACCTCAGTGACATCAGTAACAGGTATTTATTGCTCACATGTCTGGAGTTATCTGGAGGTCAGCTAGGCAGCTCTGTAGAACTTGGCTGGGCTTACTCACATGTCTGAGGTTGGCTGATTGGCTAAGGTGACTAGGACAATGCAGCGCCACTGCTTTTTCCCTTACCCTCCTGCAGGCCAACCCAGGCATGTGCTGCTGGTGATGGTAGGGGTGCAAGAGCAAACAGAGACACTCAAGGCATCTCAGGGCCCAACTGGAGCTGGAGTAGCACATTCTACTGGGCAAAGCAAGTTATACAGCAGCTCTGTTTCAAGGAGTGGGGAACTAGATTTTGCCCCTTTAGTGAGAAAGGAATTGTAGTCACATGGCAATGATGGTGGGTACAAGGAGAGATTGAAGAAGTGGGGCTATTAATGCAATCAACCTGCCTCATGGGGCATCGAAAGTCCTGGGTCATAGCTTAGGATTAGGAAACTCAGGTGCAGTTAATGAACTCGGCCAGCTCCCAACTAAGTGGGACCTAGGGGAAGACACATGTGCCAGATGGGCTCTCTAGCTTCAGGTTTCTTTTTTCTTTTTGAGACGGAGTCTCACTCTGTCGCCTGGGCTGGAGTGCAGTGGCGCGATTTCGGCTCGCTGCAACCTCCGCCTCCCAGGTTCAAGCGATTCTCCTGCCTCAGCCTCCCGAGTAGCTGGGATTATAGGCGCTTGCCACCATGCCCAGCTAATTTTTTGTATTTTTAGTAGAGACAGGGTTTCACTATGTTGGCTGGGCTGGTCTCAAACTCCTGACCTTGTGATCTGCCTGCCTCGGCCTCCCAAAGTGCTGGGATTACATGCGTGAGCCACCGCACCCAGCCTTCAGTTTCATTCCCTAGAAATAAGGGAATTATGTTGATGCTGCTCAACTCACATAATTTCAGGGAATCCATTCTTTCTTCAGCCCACTCTCAGATTTGGGGGAAGGATTATAAACTGTAAAGTGCTGTGTCATGGGAAGCAGAATTGCTCTTCCAGAAGCACTTGGCCCATAGAACTGGGGAGGAGCACGGGGTGGTGCAGAAAGGATGGACTGCGAGATGAGGAACCTGTCTGTAGGCCCCACGTCCCAGGCTGCATGTCCCAGGCCCCACATCCCAGGCTTCTGATGTCTCAGGTTCTTCATTGTAAATTGGAGGCCCCGTGGGGTCAAATAAATAATGAGTGTAAATAGGTTTCAAAAAACATCAAGCATTCTGTGGTTGTAAGGTATTATTAGAAATGGGGATACCCTGTTTCAAATAATTGCCAAAGTAGCTATTTGACAAGTCTGGCTTCACCCCATGGCACTTCTTCTGTCTCCCCAGATGAGATGGTTGGGAGTCAACTGTTCTGAAAAGATGCTTCCAGAGTCCAAGAAAATGACAAGCAAGACTTCCTAGATGTTCTTTTCCTGCATGACACCATGAGGCACTGCTCAAAAAATTGCTGGTGCTTGTAGCACACATTTCTCTGCTTGTTGTCTGCCCGGCACAGAGAAATGCTGGGGTTGGTGGTTTTTCTAGGGCGTTTTCTTCTTCCAGTCCTGCTCGATCAGCCCCTGAAATAAAAGCCGGTGTTTCTGGAGGAGAAGCAGGCATCTCCGCCCTCATCCCTTTATCCTCCTCCTCCTCCGGCTCCTTCTCCTCCCTCCCTGAAGTTGATGCCCTTGGTGATTAGTGTTGTCCTCCCTGAGATGCTAGTGGAGGTTCTCTTGGACACTTAAGCTAAACTGGATCCATGGGTATTTCTCTTACTGGCTTTGGAGTTAGAAAACCAACAAAACAGACCCTCCCTGGCTCTGGAGACAATCTCAGGGATGGGAGGTGAGGCTTAATGCCTTTCATTCCCAAACTTTGCAGAGGGGCTTCTGAAAGATGGGAGGGAGAGCCCAGAGTGTGGCCCACCATCTGGGGGTCTGGGCCCCATCACAGCCCTGGTGGACCTTGGCCTGCCCATGTCATCTGTTTTAGTGGCTCTGGCACAGGCTGCATTCCTTTCTCCTGGAGGCTTCACCTCTCTCCAGAGGCCACCACTCTGGACAGCTGTGTGGAAACACCTGGGCCAGAATGCATCCAATTCCCACAGAGCAAAAGGAAGCGCTTGGATGCTTCTTGCTGCGAGCACATTGTTATTTTTCTTTCCTCTCTCATGAATCATTCTGCCTGGAATCTTCCCTGGAAGGGCTCATCTGGCTAATGATTCTGTGCCCAGAATCAGGGATTTTGACGCACTGATGAGCGACAAACAGAGGTGGCTGAGATTTAGGGGCAGAGGAGCCTTCAGTCTGGGCTCACCTAGTCCGGGGCTCAGGTTGTGGCTACAGCACCTGACAGCCGAGTTCATTAACTCAACCTCCGTTTCCCAGTCCTAGGCTCCTGTAGGTTTGTGGTCAGTATTAAATGAGATCAGGTGTGTGAAACTGCCTGGCACAGATAAGTTTTGAATCTGACTGGAGTATGATCAACCCTTGTGCCTACTGACCCCTTACCCCACTTCTCTGGTGGCTGCCACGACCCCATATTCTTGTCCTCTACAGTAGAAGAAATCAAGGTGGGGGCCCAGCAGGCTCTGACTTCCAGAAAGCATTCCTCTTGTTTTGTGTTTACTTCTGCAAAAGTAAGAAGTAAAACTGGGGGTGTGTCCTTGGGCAAGTTATTTAATCTCCCTGAACTTCAGCCTCCTTATCTCAACAACGTGAATGGTATTGGGTGTTGTAGGGAAAGTTTTAGAAGTAACAGATGTAGAGTCGGGTATAGATTCAGTACTTGGTAAGTGCTAGCTGGATTAATTTCACATCCTACATGTCTCTGGTCTTCCCAAACTGTGGGTGTGTGTGGAGGGGGTCCATTTCTGCCACTCATAGCCCACATTGCATCACAGCAGGCTGCCACTGCTGGATGTTAGGCCTCCAGAGGCATCTCATGTGTGCCATGAACAATTCTGCTCATGCTGTGGTTGATTTCTGCTTCCTGCCAAGCACCCAAGAGGGACGCATCGTCCTCGCGCCCTACAGGGTGTGCCTTGTGGGGTTCCCACTCCTCTTCCAGCACCTGGTCCTGGTGCTCTCTGGCTGCGTACCTTCAGATGCCCCTGTGTTCCCCTCTGGAGTCTGTGTTGCTCCAGAACCATCCCTGTGCTAAGCCAAGGTGTGGAAGAAGCCCTTCCCTTAACTCTGCCAAGTTTTGTCATAAAAATCTCATGATTTCCCATGAGACATCTGAATTGGGCCTTGAAGTATGAGTAGGAGTTCACCAGGTGAGGGGTAAATGTAAACTTATATTTCACTTAGAGGCCACTTCTTCTCACAGACTGATTTCCTTTTTATTAATTTTTGAAATCAGTTATGGAAATTGATGCTGGGGTTGCCTGTCTGCACCTCTGGTCTTGCTTGGGGCTATAAAGTCCCTGCTATTATAACAGCAGCTTCACATCATTGCCACTCTCATCACCAACTACAGGTGGAGCGGGACTCTAAACTGGACACTCTAAGTGAAATGCTGTGTGTGAACTCCACTACAAGAACCTCTGCATTTGAGATGTGCCCTGTGGCACTGTATGCATGGGGCTCTTATACAAGTTAGCAAACCAGGATTTGTCAGTCAACACGTGGAATGCCTGCTTGATGGAAGGAGCTCAATCAATAAGTCTTAGTTGAGTCTCCCTGTCCCTACCTGTAGTATGGCAGTAGCTTTCTACCTGGTCTCTTCTACTGACTCACCTGCCCCTATGTTGCCCCCAGGTTTTCTATAACATTGACTGTGGGGTAAGGTCTAAGCCTCTGAACATGGCCTTCAAGGCTATGTGGCTACAAGGAGGCCTTTTTGCCTGAGTGTCTTCCATGCCCTGCTAAACTTCTTAACTTTTAGCCTTGTTGAACCCCTCACCAGTCCCTGAACAGGCCACGTACTTCCAGACCTCAGGGTCTTTGCCCACTCACCATATTCCTCATGCCTTCTCTTCTCTCCTGTCACCTGGTGAATTCCTATCCAACCTTTGAGGCCAGGCATGCATGCCCAGTGAAACCTCCCTGGCCCTTTTGGTTCCTACCATCTCCCCTACTTCCTGGGTTCCTTTCCTTCTTGATGTTCTTCTTTTGTGTGTACCCCTGTTTTAGCTCATTGTAATGTTGCGATTTTTTGTATTTGTTAGTGTCTGCCGAAATCCTCAAGGGAAGCTCCTGAGTTTCTCCCAGGGTTGTACATCTTTTCCTAGCACAGAGCCTGGCAGATGCTAATACATGTTGTATGAATCTGTAAATGATGGCTGAATATGGAAATAGGGAGTTCAATATGAACTAGGTTAGCCATGTCTTATGAGGAAGGGGGATTTTGAGTATTTGAGTCAAACATAAAAACTTATATAAAACAGAGAGAAAGGAAGGCCAGGTGCAGTGGCTCATGCCTATAATCCCAGCACTTTGGGAGGCTGAGGTGAGTGGATCACCTGAGGTCAGGAGTTCGAGAACAGCCTGGCCAACATGGCGAAACTCCGTCTCTACCAAAACTACAGAAATTAGCTGAGTGTGGTGGCATGCGCCTGTAATCCCAGCTACCTGGGAGGCTGAGGCAGGAGAGCCGCTTGAACCTGGGGGGCGGAGGTTGCAGTGAGCCAAGATCATGCCACTGCACTCCAGCCTGGATGACAGAGTGAGACCCTGTCTGAAAATAAATAAATAAATAAATAATAATAATAAAACAGAGAGAAAGGAAAGTATGCCTGAGATTTTACTTGCTAGAGTAGAAGATAAAGATCCTTATATTAACTTAGAGAAAAGAGAGAGAAAGATTATATGGGCATAAATAACAATGGATTTTCAGATTTAAACATTTATAATGCACATGTAACCTTCACTGAATACTCAGGCACCATGCCAAGCACTTTACATGCATAATCTCATTTAATGCTCTTAGCAAAACCGTGGGGTACTCAATTTCCCCAAATGTGAGTTTACCATAATTGAGATAAATAGGAGTTAGATAGATGTATTAGTCCATTTTCACACTGCTGAAAAGACATACCTGAGACTGGGAAGAAAAAGAGGTTTATTTGAACTTACAGTTCCATATGGCTGGGGAGGCCTCAGAATCATGGCGGGAGGCAAAAGGCACTTCTTACTTGTTGGCGGCAAGAGAAAATGAGGAAGAAACAAAAAGCGGAAAGCCCTGATAAACCCATCAGATCTCATGAGACTCACCTACCATCATCAGAACAGCATGGGAAAAATAGGCCTTCATGATTCAACTACCTCCTCCTGGGTCCCTCCCACAACATGTGGGAATTCTGGGAGATACAGTCTAAGTTGAGATTTGGGTAGAGACACAGACAAACCATATCAATAGGAGAGGGGCTGAGGTGGAGAGGAGAAGGGCATTCCAGGCAGAGGAATCTGCCTCAGTGCAAAGGCCCTGAGGCAGAAAAGAACTTGGTATGCTGAAGGGGAAGACAGAAGGCCAGGGGACTGAAAGATAGGGCACAAACAGCAAATGGGACAAGATGGAGCCATGGAGAGAGGTAGAGACCACACCACATAGGTCTTACAGGCCACATTAAAGACTTGGTCTGTTATCCTAAAAGCACATTAAAGTTTTGGTCTTTATCCTAAAAGCAACCATGATCCATTGAAGAAGTTTAGACTGGAGGTAGAGAGGGAGGAGAATAGGAACTTGCTAGTGGTAGCATGAATTTGATTTTTGCGTTCTAAAGAAGAATTGATCTGAAAATATTGGAAGAGAGGAAAAGTAATGTGGGGGCTAGTTTAGGAGGAGGCTGTTATGGTTGTTCAAGTCAGAGACGATGGGGATTTTTAACTAGGATGGTGGCAGTGGAGATGGAGAGGAATTTGTGAATTTAGAAGAAGTGTTGGGCTGGTAGAATGGATAGGACACAGTGATGGGGTGGGATGGACATGGGGGAAGGCAAGGTCGGGATGCTGGCCAGTGTCTAGCTTGAATAGCGGGAAAATCAAGGTGTTGTCTCCTCAGGGAATACTGGGGCAGTGGTGGAGTTTCACGGTGGGAATGGGGGTAACTCATGGAAATAGGGCTCCGTAGAAGCCTGCCATCATGTACCCTTCCTATGTGGGAGGGTGCTGTGGGCTCACACCTTATCATGATCATGGTTTTGACAGTGCATCCCAACCTTTCAAACACAGACAATGAAAGGAATCAGCATCGCTGGCATTTGTGCCGCTCTTGTATTCCTCGTTGATATTTTTATGTATTCTATTATGGCATACTTTCAGGATCCAAAAGGCTTGGTCCTGGAAACTACAATGCAAAATTCAGTGGCATTTTATCCATTCGTTTCCCTGAAAAGCCAATCTACATCAGCCTCTTTCATTCAGAAGGGAGAACATAAGAGAGTCAAAGCTAAGGGAACAGGCAGTGCAGCGGAAGTTAGAATCTGTTAAGTTGCATTCTTGCCAGAGCA
Source organism: Rhinopithecus roxellana (assembly GCF_007565055.1). NCBI lineage: Eukaryota > Metazoa > Chordata > Mammalia > Primates > Cercopithecidae > Rhinopithecus > Rhinopithecus roxellana. The sequence continues at coordinate 89,727,869 of NC_044549.1, read as the reverse complement.
GACTGCACTAGGCAACCCAATTTGGTGCTGGGGAGAAATGTCTGGAGGTTGAGGGAAGAGGAATGAGGAAGGCCTGAGGGCTGGAATTCATCTCCCTGTGATCTGGACAGGTAGTAGGCACCTTGGTCCAGAGGTGATTCCTATGGGACTGTTGAGCATATAACCTGATTTTTGGCAAAACAGGGAACGGAGGTGTGTTAGGTTAAGATATTGAGGCTAAGCATGGTGGCTCATGCCTGTAATCCCAGCAGTTTGGGAGACTGAGGCAGGAGGATCACTTGAGCCCAGGAGCTCATGACCAGCCTGGGCAACATAGTGAGACTGCATCTCTACCAAAAAATGATCAAAGTTAGCCGGGTGTGGTGATGCATGCCTATAGTCGCAGCTGCTTGAGAGGCTGAAGTGGGAGGATCACTTCAGCCTGGAAGGTCAAGGCTGCAGTGAGCCGAGATCATGCCACTACACTCCAGGCTGGGTGACAGAGAGAGACCCTGTCTCATTAGAAAAAAAAAAAAAAGGAAATTGCCCACCAACTTGGTTGACATGCAATAGGCTCTTAGTGCTGGAATGGACCTCGATCTAACTACCTTGCTTTCTGCAGAATTTAAGTCCCAGAGCTTGGCTCATAGTGGGACCACAAAGGCAGTCCACTGACCGACTGACCTAAAGTAGTGAAGAGACTTGCCCCAAGTCTCACAAAGAATTATTGCCTGAGCAGGAAACAGAAAGAACCCACTACATTATGCTGCCAAGTGACAAGCTAATAAACACGAGGTGTTTTTCCTCTTTGGTAATAAGACCCAAGACATGAAATATGAGCTTGGCAGAGAGTTTCACATTGCATTAAAAGGACAAATAGATTTATATAGGGGTAGTAAGTACTCACTCTGAGCCCAGGTGTGAATGATTGGATTCCAGCCTAACTATTGAAATTTGCTACGACATTGGGAGATGTGTCTACAAAGGGAGCTGTAAGCTTTTTCATCTTTGGTTGATCTTGTGTGAATATTACAGGTAGTGAATGTGTGAGCAAGATTTTTTGCTAATTCTCAGGCAGCAGAGTCTTATAAAGTAATACTAATCATACCAAGGAAAAGAATCTTGCCCATTTGCCTAACTTTTTACTGCTTACAGAACTCTTTCATGTGTATGTATTAATATTACCTAATTTGAATTTACCGCAATTCTTAGGTAGGTTCCATTAATCCCGGTTTACGGATGAGGAAACAGATGAGGTTAATGCCTGAGGCAGGGCTGGAACTAACCCAGAACTCGTTTTTTCAAGTTGGAATTTCAGTATGAAATAGCCTTACTGGATCCAGGGTATGTGCATATTCCAACATTATCTGCTTTCAGGCTTGCAATCCATTATTAAGCCATTAGGCAACGATAATGATTTTGTATTTTTTTCTGAGGCTTTTCCTAAAAGTTTGCTGGACTCAGCATTTGAGAAGGTACTTTGCTGGAGCCCTTTTCTTATGTCTTGCCAGCCTCCATCTATCCTTAGAGGCAGAGAGGGTCTCCTGAAGAGTTTATGTGGAAACTTGACCAACTGACAACAGGAATTGATAGTGATGACCAAAAGGGGTTGCTTGATGTGCACCATAAAAATGAAACTCATTCAAACAACCAGACCCTGCTCGCTGACCTCCTGGAAAATCTAATCTCGGTCCCTTTTGTGGAATGGATTGAGATTTGCTTTGAAAATCTTGGCAGAGTCTCACAAGGTTAAAAACAAAAGAACACACGCGCGCGCGCACACACACACACACACACACACACACCCCTGAAGTCAGATCCTTCTTGTTTCTTTCTCTCTTTTCCAAAAATCAATTGGCAAGAATTTGCAAAGTTGCCAGACTGAGGTCATGGGTAATAACTCATGTGGTTTTCAGAAACATAAGTCACTCAGCCTGATGTAGTGGCTTTCCATCCCGTGGCAAGTCTTAGTAAGCAGTAGCTGCAATGTGCGTAAAATATTTGGATGGCATGGTGGCCTTGGATTTTCTTCCATGTGGCATTCTCATCAGAAGGTCAAGGGAATTCATCCTGCGTCCTATTAATGTCAGGTGAATGCACACATGGCCAGAGGCACCCTCTCAATGAAGATTTAGCGGCTCTTAGCGGCTCTGTCCCTGACTGGTCATTTCAGTGTGAGTTAATGGGGTCAAAGTGGAGACAGCTGTGGCAGAGTGGGGGCTGGCCTGCTCTAGGTTTGAATCCAGCAGGGCCAGCAGTAGCTACAGTGAGATTTGCTGGGAAGGTTTCCAGAGTCATAAGCTGGAGGTGATATGGTTATTGTTTAGTATTAACATGAAAAAATGAATCTGGATATATTGTCAGATCTTGTGTTCTTCATATTGTTTTACACTGGGTCTTTAATCACATTTTTGCAACCTTCCTATCCCTGCCTAACCCCTGGGGAGAAATGAGGTTGCCACAACTAGAGGACATCTCACTGTAGTATAATCCAGTAATCACTTTCCCAGGGCCAATAGATATTGAGTGTTTTTAAAAATTTACTGGCTCTCCCCTTATTAGAGGAGTAATGCCTATATGTAGAGTATTTGGAAAATATAGAAAAACACAGTGATTACTTAGTAGAGGAGTTGGCAACCTATGGCCCACAGGCCAACCTAGCCCATTACCTGTTTTTGTAAATAAAGTTTTATTGGAACAGTTGTGTGCCTTCATCTCTGTATATGTATTCTATGACTACTCTTGTTGGATAATGATAGCGTTGAGTAGTTGTAATAGAGATGGTATGGCCTGCAAATGCTAAAATATTTACTATCTGGCCCCTTATGGAAAAAGTCTGCTAAGCCTTGGCTTAGCCCATAGGTGTTTAGTGGATATTTACTGATGAAATTAATTTATCTGTAATCCTACCACCTAAAAATAACCATGATTAACATTTTGGTGTATATTCTTCTATCTCTTCTCTGTGTGTAGGTAGCTATAATTACATTTTAGGAGGACTAAACCCTACATCGTATTTTTGTAACTTACTTTTGTCATTTAACAATATATTATAGGCATTTTCCAAGGCTATTTGTATACATGAATCTTACACCACATAGGAGTTTATTGCGTGGATATGCCAGAATTATTTAACCAATCCTCTGCTGCTCCATAGTTATGCTGTATCCAAGTTTTCATTTCTATAGACAGTGCTGTGATAAGTCTCCCTGCACATTGTGTGTGTGTGTGTGTGTCTATGCCTCTGGGCCTAGAAGGAGAATTATTCCATTTCATGCTGCTAATTATTTTTTCACTTATGCATGCCGTACCATTGCACTACATTGGGATTTCCTTGAGGGCAAGTATGCTGTTGCATATGTATTTCTATCAGCTCCTCCTGCCCTCTAACACAGACATAGTAGGTGATCATTAAATGCTTAGGGTGGTGGTGTATGATAGAATGGCCCTCTCCTTCTCTCTGCTGGTCTAGATCATGCAAATCTTGCTTCATGAGGCCTCAGCTGACTCCTCTACAACACATTGTCCTTCCTTCTTCTGGTCATCTTATATTCAATACCACTCCCCTTTTAGACTATACTGTATATTCTTCAGAGCTTTAGACTGTACTCTGTAATTCTTCAGAGCTTTCAGAGTGGCACAGTGTACATTATATTAGTTTCCAGTGGCTGCTGTAGCAAATTGCCACACACTTGCTGATTTAAAACAACACACATTTATTTTCTCACAGTTTGGGAAGCGAGGAGTCTGCAATCAGCTTCACCAATCCAAAATCAAGGTGTGGCCAGAGCCACACTCCCTCCAGCAGCTCTAGGGGAGAACCTGTCCCTTGTCTCTTCCAGTTTCTGGTGGCTACCAGCATTCCTTGGCTTGCGGTTGCATCACTGCAATCTCTGCCTCCATGGTCACACTGCTTCCTCCTCTTCTGTGACAAATCTCCTTTTTTTTTTCCCTCTCTTTCCTGTAAAGACACTTTTAATTGCATTAGGGTCCACCCAGATGATCCAGGATAATCTCCTCAAGATCCTTAATTTTAATCACATCTGCAACGTCCTTTTTTGCCATTGAAGGTAACATTCACAGGTTCCAGGGATTAGGAGCTGGATATCTTTTGGGGGTCATTATTCAGCTTACCACATACATTTCATTTGTTCATTTCAAAAGATTTGTGAGGAACCAACTTGGTGGCAGGCACTGATGTTGTGCTAGCTGCCTTTTGTAACAACAGGGCAGAAAGGATTTGCATATGAAGAACTATGGACAAAAGGGTTGAGCACTGGCCAAGCAGCTGGGAGACACAGGTGCTGGTACAGCTTTGGGGTGTGGCTCTCTGTTCCTCAGTTTCTCCTCTTGTGAATTAAGAGGTTGGGCCAATCACTGTTTCTTGAAGTTGAGGCATGAGCACTACTGATGGTACAGGTCGAGTATTCCTTATCTGAAATGCTTGGGACCAGAAGTGTTTCAAATTTTGGAGTTTTTGCATTTTGTAATATTTGCCTATTCATAGTAAGACATCTTGGAGATGGGGCCCAAGTCTAAACAGGAAATTCACTTGATTCATATACACCTTTTACACATAGCCTGAAGGTAATTTCATACAATCTTTTAAATAACCTGTGTGTTGTGTATCTAAGTTTTGACTGTAACCTGTCCTATGAGGTCAAGTGTGGGATTTTCCACTTGTGGCATTATGTGAGTGCTCAGAAAGTTGGGATTTTGGATTTCAGATTTTCATATCAGGGATGCTCAATCTGTATATATACAGGATGATTTTAGGTGGTCCACAGAGACAGAGCTAAATAACATTAACTCACGACAACAGATAGTTCTTTTCTTTCTTTTTTTTTTTTTTTTGAGACGGAGTCTCGCTCTGTCGCCCAGGCTGGAGTGCAGTGGCACATCTCGGCTCACTGCAAGCTCTGCCTCCCGGGTTCACGCCATTCTCCTGCCTCAGCCTCCCATGTAGCTGGAACTATTTCAACACAAGCCTCATTCTCCTGCCTCAGCCTCCCATGTAGCTGGAACTACAGGCGCCCGCCACCATGCCCGGCTAATTTTTTGTATTTTTTTAGTAGAGACAGGGTTTCACCGTGTTAGCCAGGATGAGTCTCGATCTCCTGGCCTTGTGATCCGCCCGCCTCAGCCTCCCAAAGTGCTGGGATTACAGGCATGAGCCACCGCGCCCGGCCAGATAGTTATTTTCTTTTTAGTCCTCTTTCAACCCTTCCTGCCTTCAACCTTTTTGATTACCTCAATGAGAAAGTTGCTCTTCGGTGCTAGCATGTCTTCAACACTTGCTTGAATACTTGCTAAACTCCTTTTATATTAAAAAATCAGGTCTCAGACTGCAGAATCTAATTAGAATTTAATAACATTATTTTGCGTTCATTGTGTTTATTTTTATAGTTACATTTCATTAGTGGCACATTTTTTTGGGGGGGGTTCCATTTATGGTGGTACCATAAAGCAGCCCAGGTAAAAAGTAAGATGATTTAAAGAAATATATTAGACAAATATACAGCAGGTAGTTTTTAGAAGGGGCACATTGTAAAGATGGCTGTGAGGTTTGGGAAAGATTTAGATGTTTCCAGCAGGCCCCCAGTTCTCTGACTTCTATTTTAGCTCTGGGAGGAAAGTATGATTAAAAACATAAAGAGAAACATCATCAGTCAGAGGACGCAGCTGGAAATTCAGCATTAATGAATTCTGATCTCTTCTCATTTAAATGGATCTGATCCTTCAGGGACCACTGGGCAGCAAAACCGTGAATATTAATCTTGTGTTGAAATTGATCACACCCATCCAGCTTTAACTCAGAGCCTCTGGTAGGAGGAGGCGTGGCCTCACTCTGGCTGTTCTTTGCATGTCACTGAACATCTGGAAGGTATGGAGGCAACTTCTGTCTGACTTCTTCACGGGAAGGAATGGCTATTATTTGGACACAGCACAGATGCTATGGGGAAACCCTCTCTCCCTCCCGTTCTGCTTTCTGCTGCCTGCTTCCTATTCAGGGGGACTGGTTTAGCAATCTGGGTAGGGGTGGTCAGGGGTCTGTAGAGCTGGATTTCTGCTTTCAGACCACTGTGGGAAGTGGGACTCCTTTCTTTAATTTCTTCAGCCATGCATGTATATACAATGCTAATTCCCTAGTGTGTTGAGGACCTCATCATTTCCTCTTACATAGAAGAAAATTTTCCTGGTTGACAGCATCATCATTATTAAATAACTCCTATTTTTTTCAAAATACTAGCCAATATACTGTGCTTCCTTTTTGGAGGAGCTGGTGGTGGTGAGAATCAGTGTGGGAAATGCCAATCATTTCACCCAGCACTGCCTTCCCAGCATATGTGTTCCCCCATCCCCTAGAAAGCTGCAAGCAGATAGAATTTCCTTCAGGGAAGCCTTTGGAGTTGATATGCTTTGATTCTCTGCGTTAAGCCTGGCCTTAACTACCCTGAATAATCGTGAGGTGGCAAAAGACAGAGCATAAAAACCTGGCTCGCTTGGTATAGTACATATGGCAGGCTCTCATCTCTCTGGCAACGTGGTACAAGATTTGGGGCCAAAAGATTTCTTAATATTTACATGAAATTAGGCATGTCGCTTCACTTCTCTGTGGCTCAGTCTGCTCCTCTGCAAAACGGGATAATAGTAGTAACTCCCTCCTAAGGCTGTAGCATAGCTTCAAGGAGACAATTCGGGGAAGCACACAGCTCCAAAATGTCTGCTCTTACTTCCTCCATCCTGCAGATGGGAAAACCAAGGCCCAGACAGGATAACTGACTTGCTGAAGGTCACACAGCTAGCCAGCGTCAAGGTCAGGCTCTGAACTCAGCCAAGTCTGATCCCAGATCCAGCTCTTGGAACTGCAGCATCCAAAAGGCCTATTAATCAGGGCCAGCCTCCCCAGGAACCGTGGGGATCAGGGATAGACCCAGGAAGCGCCTGGCAGAGTCTCTGGTGGACTCTGGCATCAGGCAGGCCCAGGTTCCAATCCTGTGATTCAGGCAGCCCCTTTCCCTTCTTTGGGCCTCAATTTACTCATCTGTAAAAGGGTGTGACACCCACTCCTCTAACGTGGTATTATTTAATAATTGAGGATGGCCGCTGACTGGCCTGGCTCCATAAAAGTTAATCAAGGATGGCCTGATGTCACTGCTAGGGGTCGTTGGCCGAATACAGGAAGGGGAGAGGGAGAGAATACAGGATGCCAGGAGCTTGCTCACGTCTGTGAAGAGGGAATTCGAAGAGACGACTTAGGAGCCCGCTCTCAGCCACCCCAGCGGCTGCAGTTGGCGCGGGGCCGGGCGCTCGGGGTCCCGGCGACGGTTCCCGCGGCAACGGCTCGCGGTGGCTGACCCCAGCCCTGCATCTGCTGCCCCCAACCCCAGCGCTGGGCGCACGGATCCCGGGGGCCCTCGGGGCCGTCCCGAAAGCCGACTCTTGGTGTACAGGGGACTAGGAGAAGGGCGGCAATGGGGAGCCCGTGCCCGGGCCGCTCACGAATCCTTTGTGCAGGGCCTAGAGAAGGAGCGAAACGCGGGCCAGGCCTGCGGAGACGGCGGGCGGGGAAGGGGAACCCGCACAGAGAGGCTGGAAGAAGGTGGCTGGTGACACAGCCCTCCTTGCGGGACTGTGGACGCGGGGCGCGAGATGGCGCTTGGGAAACACTTAGCTCGGTGCCCAGCGTGCCTGGTGCTCACGGTCCATGACTACAGCAGCCGTCATGGCTCATTTCTTGCGTCCCTGCAGTGCCCCAGGCACCACGCGCATACCACCCCTCACCCTTTTAACAACCCCAGAGGGGAAGGTATTATTCCCTATTTTACAGACGAGAAAACAGAGACCAGGCTGAAGCCACTTCCCCAAAGTGGAGAAAACCAGATTTGGAGCCTAGGCTGGCTGTCCTCAGAGCTTGTGAGCACATGCCCTTCCGCTGCGCCATGCCACCTCTGTATAGATGCTGTTCGCCGAGGGTCCACCAGGTGCCTGGCACATCATCTGCATTATTTCCAGTCTGATCTTGGCAACAACCCTGCAAGATAAGAACAGTTACTTGCGTTTTACAAATCCGAAGACAGCTCAGAGAAGATACTGAGTTGACTGCCCGAGGCTTCACGATGTGGATCCGGCAGACAATAATCAGCCCTCTGAGAGTGGCTCCAGAGTCCCTCCAGGCTCTGCTGGGTCTATCTACTGGGCCACATCATCTCCGCTAGGGCTGGAGTTGGAGGGCAAGGGACCCCACCAGGATGCTGGGTTTTGGGCTGAGAGCAAGGAGAGTGAGTCTCCATCATCATGTTTTCTTGAGGGAGGGGTTCGACGACACCATTACACTGCTCTTGTTGGAGAGGTCGTGCACAAATTGGGAGTAATAAAACATAGTGCCATCCCTACCTTTCAGGACCATATTTTCCATTTAAGGAGATGAGAAATGGCCACAGAAATAAGTTACAATACATGGTAACTATAGCTAAACTTTATGAAGCCTCTGATGCATGCTGTCCAATAGAAGTTTCTGCAATGATGGAAATATTCTGCACTGTCCAGGATGGTAGCCACAAGCCACATGTGTCTTTAGCACTTGAAATGTGGCAAATGCAATAGAGGAATGAGTTTTTTATTTTAATTAAATGCAAATATCCACATGTGGCTAGTGTGTTGGACAATACAGTGCTAATATATGGAAAGCACTATGCCAGGAACTTCCTTTGCATTAACACATATCATTCTTACAACAATATGAGGTAGAGATTATTATCATTCCCATTTGACAGAGGAAACCGAGTCTCAGGTTGCCCACCTGAGCATGTGGCAGGGCCAGGGTTTGAACCGGACAGATGAACCCAGAGCCCGCTACATTGTGCTATGAAGCTGAGATTTCTTTCCTCAGAGGAGGGCCTGAGGTCAGGGTCAGGATGTACTGGGATGCATATAGTGACAGCCAAGCTGGTGCTCTGTGTGGATGGTACAGAGATGACCATGGCGGGTGGAGACAGGAGGTGGAACAGGACATGATCCTTGAAAGAAGAGGCAGCAGGACTGCCAGAGAAAGTACCCTGACCTGGGCATTGGGTGATGTTAGTTTCTATCTGCCCTTTACTCTAGGTTTCAGCCCTGGCTTTGCCACTTTCTTAGTGGTCCTGGGCAAGTCGTTTCTCCCTGAGTCTCAGTTGCTTCATCCATAGAATACGAGTGGCAGTACTACCAGCCTCATAGGATGTCATGACAATCAGATGTGATTGTGTGTAGATGTGATGAGACATTGTTGACTGTAACATACCAGGTGGTTCATCTTTATCAGCTCCTAAAAATTTACACTGGGAAGGTACCAGCTGCCCCTGTGGAGCAGAGGGGGCAAATACTCCCTTGATCTTGTTTTTCAGGATGTATACAGACTGTGAGTGGTGCCTCTCCTTCCCAGGAGGTGCCAGAACAGTTACTGCATTTTCAGGACAGGGTCCAACGATTAGAATTGGGTGGGGTCTGGGAAGCTACATTTAAAATTGCTCTTTGCGGTCATACTCTGGCCCCTCTTACTAACCCAGGAAAACCATCTGCAGGCAAGGGGCAGAGGCCTCCAAGGGCAAGTTTTGGCATTCCTAACAGGTCAGACCTGTTAACCAGAGCTGCAGGATTTGCATTGGTTTTATCTGCTTTTTCTCCCTTTTTTATGATGAAAAATTTCAAACATTCCAAAAGTAGAGAGAATAGTATAATAAGCCCTTCCTGCTATCTAGCACTAAACTAAACTTTAATGATTAACTCAAGGCCAGTCTTATTTTACTTAAAACCCTACCACTCTCCATCTCCAAACCTAAGGCTATTTTGGAGCAAATCCTAGCATGTCTGCTTCTAAATAGTTCCTACTCTGTCCTAAAGTTTTCGTCACAGTATAAACTGGTAAAATTTCAGGGGAGGGCAGTTTAGCAATCTTGATATCTTTATGTGATTTTACTTTAAGAACTTATTATATAGATGATATTCCTGCACATGTGCAGAATGAAGCCTATGTATGATTATTCATTCCAGCATTGTTGATGATAGTAAAAGATTATAAACAACCTAAATGTTCAGCAAAAGAGACTGGCTAAAAAAAAATTTACAGTGGAATTCTAGTGTGCTGTAAAAGGAATGAGGAAGTTCTTTACATAATGATATGTACTGATCTCCATGATGTATTATTATTATTTTAGATAGAGCCTTGCTCTGTTGCCCAGACTGGAGTGCAGCGGCACAATCTCAGCTCACTGCAACTTCCACCTCCCAGATTCAAGTGATTCTCCTGCTATAGCCTGACAATTAGCTGGGATTACAGGTGTGCGCCATCATGCCCAGATAAGATTTTGTATTTTTAGTAGAGACAGGGTTTCGCTATGTTGGCCAGGCTGGTCTCAAACTCCTGACCTCAAGTGATCCGCCTGCTTTGGCCTCTCAAAGTGTTGGGATTACGGGTGTGAGCCACTACGACCAGCCTCCAGGATGCATTATTAAGAGAAAAAGATAAGGTACAGAACACTGTGAATGGTATGCTTTAACATGTGTAAAAACAGAGGAAAAATATATTTAACATTCTATATATGTAAATTCTATATATATTCTATCTTATATATAGATATATATCATAATATAAATAATATATATAATGTAAATAATACATTTTATATATATGCCATTATTTCTGGAATGATGTACACGATCATGGTAGTTCAGTTGTTTTGTGAGAGGGGAACTAGGTGGCTGATAGACAGAGGTGGGAGTGAAACTTTATATACCCTTTCTACCTTTTCAGTTTTGTACATAATATTTAAAATCCCTGTATTTCCTCTTTAAAAATATAATTCCTTTTTTCTGTAAGTCAAAAACTGCTATAAAAATAAAGTCTATTAATTTCAAAAAGGATATTTACCCAAATGAATTGAAAACATGTCCACACAAAAACTTGCATACAGATGTTCATAACAGCTTTATTCATAATTAGCAACCAACATGTCTTTCAATAGGTGAATGAATAAACAATCTGTCAACATTATTCCATAGCACAGAATATTATTTGGTGATAAAAAGGAGCTATAAAGCCACAAAAAGACACGGAAGAACCCTACATGCATATTGCTAGGTGAAAGAAGTCACTCTAAAAAGTCAACATACTTTATGATTCCAGCTGTATAACACGCTGGGAAAGGCAAAACTATAGAGACAGTAAAAAGATTAGGGGTTGCCAAGGGTTGGCGTAAGCGAGAAGGGAGGATAAAGGGAGGTATAGGTGGAACACGAGGATTTTTAGGGTGGCAAAACTATTCTGTATGATACTGTAATGGTGGACATATGACATTAGACATTTGTCAAAACCCAGAAATGTACAACAGAAACGGTGAGCCATAAGGTAAGTGACAGACTTCGGTGTATCAGTATTGGCTCTTCAATTGTAATAAATGCACTGTGGAATGCAAGATGTTAATAATCAGAGAAACTGTGCAGGGGAGAGGGAATATATGGGAACTCTCTGTACTTTCTGGTCAATTTTTTGGTAAACCTAAAATGGCTCTAACAATAGCCCGTTAATTAAAAAAGAAAAAGACTTTGATCTGATGAATCTCCCTACTATTGCTGGTGAGGTTGTGATTGTGAGGAACAGTGGGGAGTATGAGGAATCTTGCTGTCTATACGGTGGGTCACACAGGCTGTTTGCCATAGGTGGCAGCCTGGGTACATGCAAAGTGATCTTTAGTAAGACTGTTGCTTGGAGAGTGAGCAGGAGTGTTATGGGGATGGGTAGGCAGGCTGTGCATTCTTGGCCTTTGAATGTCAGAGGAGTTTGGCTTTGATCCTATAAGCAATGGGGAACCATGGAGAATTTCATCAGGAGGGTGACACGGGGAGATTGGTGCTTTAGGAGACCTGGACTGAAGAATTAGTTCTTATGGCCAGGCACAGTGGCTTATGCCTGTAATCTCAGCACTTGGGGAGGCCGAGGTGGGTGGATTACTTGAGGTCGGGAGTTCAAGACCATCCTGGCCAACATGGTGAAACCCCGTTTCTACTAAAAATACAAAAATATTAGCTGGGCATGGTGGTGTGCACCTGTAGTCCCCAGCTACTTGGGAGGCTGAGGTGAGAGGATCACTAGAACTGGGAAGGCAGAGCTTGCAGTGAACTGAGATTGTGCCACTGCACTACAGCCTAGGTGACAGAGTGAGACTCTATCTCAAAAAAAAAAAAAAAAAAAAAAAAAAAAAAAGAGAGAAAATTAGATCTTCCCCTGCTCTGGGCCTCATGCCCCTGTCTATAAAACCAAGAGACTACACCGCACAGTGAGGTCACCTTTAGCTTTCAGGTGTTGAGTTCAAAGCCTGTCCCACTTTCCAACCCCTTTCCCTCCCTGCCACATCCCCCTTTTAATTTTTCTGCCACTCAGCACTGTGTTATGGCTGGAACTGTCCCCCGGTGGGGAAACGTCTGCTGAATGAAGTCTGCCTTGGGAACAATTCTGTTTTATTTTATTTTATTTTTCTCTCTTTGAAATCTTCAAGGAGAAAACCCAAATCTGTGCCAGCTCGTAGGCTCCTAGCAGCAACTTGGATGGGAATTAGAAAGAACGAGATGGGTAATCAAATGCCCTCAGGGTTCCAGATCAGGGTAGGCTGGGGAGGATGCTCTGCCAGGGCCATTTCCCACTAGAAGGACTTGATTCTGAGCCCTGCAAACTGATGGAGGGTTCCATGCACAGCCCAGCCTGGGAGGCTGCAGCTGGTTGTGTGAACTGGGGGAGGTTGCTCTGCTCTTTCCAAATTGTCCACTGTCATCACGATGTGATTTATGAGCTTTTCCTCTAAAATATGAGAACGTTGTCTCTTGATAATGCTCTGTAATGAGGAAGGCTGTGGCTGCAGCTTTTCTAATAAATAATATCTCTTTAGATCACCATCTTGTTACAAAAAGAATGCAAGAGTTTGAATACAGAGGGATTAAAATTGTCTTTTGTGTTTGTTTTGTTTTAATATGGAAAACAAGGATAATTCATGAAATGCAGACCAAGAAGTTCCTATAGGGGCCTCGGTCTAGCATCGTGTCAAGGGCATTATGGTAAGCTTCTGAGGGACCTGGGTTTGATTGCTGGCTCTGCTCTGAACCAGCGGTTAGGAGTACAGGTTAGTGACTTCCTGCTGAGCTGCCACTTCCTTGTCTGTGGGGAAAAAGTGGGGAAACACAATAGCACTCTCTGCGTAGTTATATTTTTATGACTATGTGTTGCTTTGACAAGGCTTGGTCTTGTGGGAGTGACGGCACCTCAGTACAGTTCAGTTCAACAGGTAGACCATCTAAGAGGGGACCTGTGTAGTTTGTTAGAGTTCAGAGAACGATGTGTGACCTTGGATGAGTCCCTGATCTTGGTATACATAAAGCCTTGGTTTCTTCATTATTATAAATCCACGTTGAATGTATGTATGTGTGGGGGGTGAGTGGTGTTGTGTGTGGTATGTGTTGTGTGTTTTGTATGTATGTGTGTGGCATATGTTTGTGTGTGTGTGTGTGTGAGCTGAAGCTTCCCTAATCACAACACTTAATGTACTTGGTAAGAAGCATTTGCTAAAGAGAAACAGTAGGCTGGGTGTGGTGGCTCACACTTGTAATCCCAGCACTTTGGGAGGCTGAGGTGGGCATATCACCTGAGGTTGGGAGTTCGACACCAGCCTGGTCAACATGGTGAAACCCTGTCTCTACTAAAAATACAAACATTAGTCAGATGTGGTGGCACACACCTGTAATCCCAGCTACTTGGGAGGCTGAGGCAGAAGAATCCCTTGAACCTGGGAGATGGAGGTTGCAGTGAGATGAGATGGTGCCACTGCACTCCAGCCTGGGTGTCAGAGCGAGACTCTGTCTCAAAAAAAAAGGGAAATAGCAATTTGCTATACAGATATTGATATCCTGATGACCTATTATGTGCTGGGAGAATCTGCCCTCAGAGCTTAAATTTCGTTTGAGGAGATAAGGCAGAGATGGCATGCATACATGAAAGAGTGAAAACTAACAAACAGGAAAACTCAAACAGAACAGCGCTAGGCAATCTGAGATTTACTGTGTGTGCCATGCGAGTTCAAAAGAGGGTCACCAGGCTGGCAGCCCAGGCCTTCCTGGGAGGAGCAGTGCTTTATGTGGGCTCTGAAGCAGTGGTTTTCAACTTTTTTTTTTTTTTTTTTTTTTTTTTGCTTACCTACCCTCTACATGAACTTTGGGAAGAAAAATATCTCTTCTGCTTCACACATTTTAAGCTGACATCTAAAATGTCTCATTCTTTAATTTGTGCTAAATAAAATAAAATATTTTATTCTAAGTTTGATTAGTTACAAAGGATATAATTTTGGCCATGTTTTAAATATTCACATTTTAGTGTAACATTATACCATACCACCCTCTTAAAACTATATCAAAATGTTGTGGGCAGGGATGGGCGGGGGGACTTACCTCTTTAGTCCCAGCTACTTAGCAGGCCAAGGCGGGAGGATTACTTGAGCCCAAGAGTTGAAGACCAGCCTGGGTAACATAGAGACCCCTGTCTCTACAAAAAAAATTTAAAAATGTATCAAATAGAAACTAACATAGCAATTTTTAATTTTGTCTTTTTATTGAAGCCTCACTTTCATGTAGTAGAATGCACAGATCTTAAGTGAGCAGCTCAATTAATTTTTATCAGTGTCCCTACCACCCACACCAAGGTGTGGAACATCTCCAGTATTCAGAAGGCATGCTCGTTCCCTCTCTCCGTCAATACCCGTCAAACGTGACCACTTTTCCGACCTCTATCACCATAAACTAGTTTTGCACAACCTCATTGGTTCTGGCTTCTTTCAATAAACACAAGGTCTGTGGGTTTCAAACATGTTGCTGTGAGGAGCAGTAGCATTCCTTTTTCATTATTGTATATTCCACTCAATGAATAGCTCACATCCAAAAAAATCCATTCTATTCCTACTAGACATTTTGGGTCATTTCTAATATTTGGCTATAAAGATACTGTAAGTATTCTTGTATATATGTTTTTGGTGATCATAAGCACTGATTTCTTTTGTGTATGTATCCATGAGTGAAATTTCCTGGTCATAGGATAAATACCATAATACATTGGTTTCTACATTCATCCATCAAAGTTACCTGAACAAGTCAAATGTTTTACACTGCACCTTTCTTTACCTTCTTGAACTCCTAATTCCCTTTCAATTGCTTCATAACATTTAATCTTAGCATATTTTATGCTTGAAAGTTTTAAGATTATCATCTTCTTTAAAACTCTACTTATGTAAGCTGAAATGGGCATTTTAAATTTTTTCCTTTGAATTCTAAGATTCTTCCTTTTATAATGATTACGTATCATTATGTATCATTACAGTATCACCGTAATGTAATACACAATTTATCAAAATAACATTATAGATTTACACTTTTGATAAATCATTAAACATAAAGCATAACTTTGTATGGGAAATGCTTCTCATAATGAGATGGGCGGGATGGTTGATGGCAGTGCTTATCAAACTTTAAGGTGCACAAAGGCCACCTAGGAGATCTTGATAAAATGCAGATTTTGATTTGGATGGTATGGGCTGGGGCCTGAGACTTTATTCCGAAATTTTTCTTTTAGCTTTATTAAGGTATAATTGGAATGCCCCCCAAATGCGCACATTTAATTTATTCATCTTGATGAGTTTGGACGATTCTGTATTTCTTCTCCCTTCCCTTCCCTCCCCTCCCCTCCCCTCCCCTCCCCTTTTTTCCCCTCCCCTCTCCTCCTCTTTTCTTTTCTTTTCTTTTCTTCTCGTTTCTTCTTACAGGAGTTCCCTCTAAGCATCATGGTATGGTCACGGCTCACTGAAGCTTTGAACTCCTGGGCTCAAGCAATCCTCCCACCTCAGCCTCCCAAGTAGCTGTGATTAGAGGCATGTGCCACCACGCCCAGCTAATTTCTTTTTTACATTTTTACTAGACTGGGTGCGGTGGCTCACATCTGTAATCCCAGCACTTTCTGAGGCTGAGGCGGGTGGATCACGAGATCAAGAGATCAAGACCATCCTGGCCAACATAGTGAAACCTCGTCTCCATAATACAAAAAATTAGCTGGGCGTGGTGGTGCATGCCTGTAGTCCCAGCTACTCGAGAGACTGAGGCAGGAGGATCGCTTGAATGCAGGAGGCAGAGGTTGCAGTAAGTGGACATCGGGCCACTGCACTCCAGCCTGGCGACAGAGCGAGACTCCATCTCAAAACACAAAACAAAACAGACAAAAAAGATTTTACTAGGCATGAGGTCTTGTTGTATAGCCTAGGCTTCTGTATTTCTAACAAGCCCATTGATGATGCTGATGCTGCTGGTCCATGGATCACATTTTCATTTTTTTGAGACAGAGTCTTGCTTTGTTGTATAGGCTAGAGTGCAGTGGCACAATCATAGTGCACTGCAGCCTGGACCTCTTGGGCTCAAGCAATCCTTCTGCCTCAGCCTCCTGAGTGGCTGGGAACACAAGCCCATGCCACTACACCTGGTTAATTTAAAATAGTTTTTTTTTTAAAGTTTTTATAGAGACAAGGTCTCCCTCTGTTGCCCAGGCTGGTTTTGAGCTCCTGGCCTCAAGTGATTCTACTGCCTCAGCCTCTCAAAGTGCTACAATTACAGGCGTGAGTCTCATGGACCACACTTTGAGTAGCAAGGGTTTATGATCCCTTGATTAAAGGATGATTTGCAAATACCAACTTTTTAAAAACACTTTATATTATTTGAAGAGAATATAACTTTGTACATTTATTTATTTATGTATAAATTTATGGAGTACAAGTGTAATTTTGTTACATGCATAGATTGTGTGGTGGTGAAGCCAGGGTTTTTTGGGTACCCATGACACAAATAATGTACATTGCACCCATTAAGTAATTTCTCATTATCCACCTCCCTCCCATCCCCTCACCCTTCTGAGTCTCTGTTGTCTACCATTCCACACTGTACATCCATGTGCACACATTATTTAGGTCCCGCTTATAACTGAGAACATGTGTAACACGAACATTTTATTTTCTTTCTTTCTTTCCTTCCTTCCTTCCTTCCTTCCTAGCTCCTTCCTTCCTTCCTTCCTTCCTTCCTTCCTTCCTTCCTTCCTTCCTTCCTTCCTTCCTTCCTTCCTTCCTTCCTTCCTTCCTTCCTTCCTTCCTTCCTTCCTTTCTTTCTTTCTTTCTTTCTTTCTTTCTTTCTTTCTTTCTTTCTTTCTTTCTTTCTTTCAGACAGGGTCTCACTGTCACCCAGGCTGAAGTGCAGTGGCGTGGTCTCGGCTCACTGCAACCTCCGCCTCCTGGGTTCCAGTGATTCTCCTGCCTCAGCCACCAGAGTAGCTGGGACTACAGGCACCCGGCACCATGCCCGGCAGATTTTTTGTATTTTTAGTAGAGACGGGGTTTCACTGTGTTAGCCAGGATGGTCTCCGTCTCCTGACCTCGTGATCCACCCGCCTCGGCCTCCCAAAGTGCTGGGATTACAGGCATGAGCTACCACGCCTGGCCGACATGAACATTTTAAATGGTCTGTTTTTCCTTTTGGCACCCAGATGTCTCGACATTTTGGGACACTGCATCATAGATTCTGGACGAGTGAGCAGTTGCTCTTTTTCCTGTAAAGAGAGAACAGGACCATTGTGAAGAGGGGAGGTAGGAAAGGAGAGGGGTCGTGCATCTAGACTGAGGCACATTGCCAGGGAGTGGGAATGGACGTGGAGGATCTCAGGTTGATTGCCTTCTACCTCAGCTTGCATACCCTGTGGGGTGTCTTTGTCTACCCCAGAGTAGTTCTGCCCCAGTTTTGAGTCCACTTCTCTGAAGGATGCTGAAATGACGCTGGCCACCATTTCAGATGGGGCACACATTTAGGCAGGTGAGATCTGATATTCCAAGGAATGGCTTGAATGGTTTGGAGAGTCCACTGGGGTAAAGTCCTGAGAAATGAAATTTGGGACTGCGTGGTGGATGGTCTTGAATTCCATGCTGAGGAGTTGGATTAATACTCCGGCAGAGGGGAGCCATGGGGTGTTTTTGAGCAGGTTGCTGGTGTGAGCAGAGTGCTTTGCAGGCTGGTCTGTTGAGCAGCTCTTGGAATGGTCTGGAAAGAATCGATGCCTCGGGGCAGTGGTGGTGACAACCCTACAGGCTTGAAGATGAGAATGGCTGTGGTTATTGGCATTCAGCTGTGATTTTTAACTCCAGCTTCCAGCTTTTGAATTGTTGCCCTGGTTGCATAGACCTGGTTTGAGCAATCAGTATTTTCTGAAGTGTGGGATCTGAGAGGTTCATACATGGAATTCAAGGTGACATAAAGCAGGACACAGACATGGCCTTAAATAACACTGAAACCCAAGAGGGAAGAGCATGCCCTTCTCAGCCCTCTCTTAGTCCTGACTACAAGTGGAGAAAGTCACACTGCCATTTTCCTTTGGTTGATAAAGAGCCAGCAGCTTAGGCTTAGAGCCTTTGGTAAACAATTGTCTCTAGATAGAATTTTACAATATTTTTGTTTTCATTGAATTATTTCCTATGTCCCAGGCTGTAAGCGGTCCTAGTGTTTCACTTTATTGTATTGATAGAAACCTTTGCATTTTAAGCAAGATCATCTCTGTAGGAAAGGTGAGTCATTTTACTAGATCATGTGGAAGAAATAAGAATGCTTGGGGCATGTGAATATGGCAAAAATCGTGGTGGTGACATGCAATGATTCAAGTTTTGGAAACATTCGGTTAGACCAATGACAAAAACGAGCAAGAGTGGAATCTTTGTGCCAATGCTCTGCCAAGCAAGGTCTGGGTTCTGGCTGGGCTCAGAGAGGCTCTGGGTGGTGATAGGAGGGAGTTGCCTGAATTGCAGGGCCCGAGCCAGCAAAAGAAGAGCCCCCAGTGCCCCCGTCCCTACCACCAGTCTCATGCTCCCATGCTTGTGTGCCCGCAGAGATCCGCACGCAGCTGGTGGAGCAGTTCAAATGTCTGGAGCAGCAATCAGAGTCGCGACTGCAGCTGCTTCAAGACCTCCAGGAGTTTTTCCGCCGGAAAGCTGAGATTGAGCTAGAGTACTCCCGCAGCCTGGAGAAGCTGGCCGAGCGCTTCTCCTCCAAAATCCGCAGCTCCCGGGAGCACCAGTTCAAGTAAGAAGTTGGGTATGGGTGCACAGAGATGGGAGGCAGCACTGGGGTGGGCGGACAGTTGGTGGCAAAGCAGAAAGGAGGCCAGCCTCGTTGGAGGCAGAGGGTGTGCCTTCAGGGCCCTGGGTCTGCAGGTTACTTACACCTCTAAGCCTCAGTCTTCCTCATGTGTAAAGACAAGCTAGAGAGAGTTCCTCTGCAGAAGTTTCCTGAAGGGAATAAACGAGCAACCCAAGAAGAGTGTTTGTCACAGACAATAGGTGCTCGATCAATTGTTGTTGCTGTTATTATTGTCCTGCCAAGCACCGGCACTGAGCTAGCCTCCATTTGTGCCATGATGAGACCCCTACCTCCCCTCAGGACATCCTGTCCCTATCCAGTTGTCCTTTATTTGGGTGTCAGCCAGCCTTCTTCTGAATTTCTTTAGCACAGTGAATTTCTTCTCCATGGAACTGATGCTCAAACATTCCTCTTCCTTGCTCCCCTGGAGGACCTCAGTGCCCTGGCTCTTTCCCTGCCTTATTTACTTATTTTCGATGCACAAACTGTCATGTGTCCTGATTTCTCATACCCCAAGCTCTGAGATCATGGAGGCTCCATCTGCTTGGGCACTGACTTGGCAGGCCCTGAATCCTCCAGCTACAAAACCTTCTGTGCTTAGAACTCCCTGGCTTCAGCTCATTAAATACAGGCAGGCAGGAAGCAGCAAATCTCACTTGGACTATGTCAACCATGAAGGGCTCCACTCAGCAGGCCCCCCGGCCAGCACTGTCTCTCCTTCGGCCACGCTTCTTGGACTCTCCCTTCTCCTTGGGTCATCTCTCCAGCCAGAGGCCCTCAACACCAGGAGATCAGCGACTTGCTTCATCTCACCTGACCTGATCCTTATCCCCCTTCCTCTGGGTCCTGTCCTGTTTCTCTCTCTTTCTCTGTGTGTGTGTATGTGTGTGTGTGTATGTATACACACATATATATATACACACACACATACACACACACACACACACACATATATATATATTTGTTTTTTGGAGACAGAGTCTCATTCTGTCATCCAGGTTGGAGTGCAGTAGCATGATCTCAGCTCACTGCAATCTCTACCTCCCGGGTTCAAGAGATTGTTCTGCCCCGCCTCCTGAGTAGCTGAGATTACACGTGCACCACCAAGTCCAACTAATCTTTGTATTTTTAGTAGAGATGGGGTTTCACCATGTTGGCCAGGCTGGTCTTGAACTCCTGACCTCAAGTGATCCACCTGCTTCAGCATCCCAGAGTGCTGGGATTACAGACGTGGGCCACCATCCCTGGCCTCTTCATATATATATGTGTGTGTGTGTATATATATGTGTATTTTATATATATATGAGTATATATATATACACACACACACATATATATATATATATATAAATTGTGACAAAGCACACATAATATAAAATTTACCATTTTCATCATTTTTAAATGAACAGTTTAGTGGCACTAAGCACATTCACACTGTTGTGCAACCATCACCACCATCCAACTCCAGTGCTTTTTACATCATCCTCTACTGAAATTCTATCCGCATTAAACACTAACTCCCCATTCCCTGCCACGCCTTCCAGCTGCTGGCAACCACCATTCTACTTTGTGTCTTTGTGAATTCGACTGCTGTAGATATCTCATATTAGTGCAATTATACAATATTTGTCTCTTTGTGACTGGCTAATTTCACTTAGCATAATGTCTTCAAAGTTCATCCCTGCGGTAGCATGTGTCAGAATGTTCTTCCTTTTTAAGGCTGAATAATATGGTGCAGATAGACCACATTTTGTTTGTCCAGTCATCTGTTGGTGGACACTTGGGTTGCGTCCACCTTCCTGTCCACATTTTTTGCATTCCACACTGGCCAGGGAGCTCTCTTCCTTTAAGCTCCCCTAAACACCTCCTTGAGTCCGTGCCACAGCATTTGAACACTCACTTATGTGCCTTCCTTTGGCATTTGGGGATAAGAAATTGGTGCATTATACATTTGCAAATACCGTGCTTCTTTTTCTACCTGATCTTCTCTTTTTGTTTGTTTTTTTTGAGATGGAGTCTCGCTCTGCCGCCCAGGCTGGAGTGCAGTGGTACGATCTCAGCTCACTGCAAGCTCTGCCTCCCGGGTTCAAGCAATTCTTCTGCCTCAGCCTCCCAAGTAGCTGGGACTACAGGTGCCTGTCACCAGGCCGAGCTAATTTTTTGTGTTTTTAGTAGAGACGAGGTGTCACCGTGTTAGCCAGGATGGTCTCCATCTCTTGACCTCGTGATCCACCCACCTTGGCCTCCCAAAGTGCTGGGGTTAAAGGCGTGAGCCATCATGCTCGGCCACCCGTCTCATCTATTCAAACTTTTGCTGCAGGAGGAAGCCTCTATTAATAACATTTACCCAGGCACAGTCTAGACCCTTTCATACATATAATCTCATTTTTAAAAATATATATTTTGGAGAAAATTTGTGTTTTTTCAAACAACAAAGGTAAAATGCTCATTGTATACAATTTAGAAAGTATAGAAAAGAGAAAAATATCATTCATAGTCCCACTGCTCACAACCACTGCTCACATTTTGGAATCATTTCTCCCTTGTCTTTTAAGAATAAAACAAAGATAATGTATTGAACTGAGCACTTACTTCGGTGCCAGGTGGGTATTACTGCCCCATCGTAAAGATGAAGATGGTGAAGCTCTGAGAAAGCAACTTGTCCAAACATGTCTATGAACCCACAATTGGAAAGAGACAGAATTGAACCTTTGACTCTTATTCTGCCTCCTTGGCCTGCGATAAGAAAGGGCCTAGGTATAGCTTGAGAGTAGCCATGACATCTGGATCCTCCCTGGAACCACAGGCACAGCAGGCACAGGCTCATAAACCCACAACTCTGGCTGAACGGCCACTGGAGCCACTGTATCTCGGGCTTTCCCTAGCTGCAGACAGGGCTCTGTGGTAGGGCTGGAGTGTCTCTCCTGTCCGCTCCTTCCCCTTGATTAGGAATCAGCTCTCTTCCCGTTCTCAGTGTGCACATGGGGAGAGGAGAAAGGCAGGGATTGCGGATATGTGGGGGGGTACCCTATTCCCTTGTATCACCTGTAATGAGCTCGGCCAGCCCCTCATGGGTTCATTAACTGAGGCCACCAGACGGAACAGGAGCCCCAGCTGGCAGCCGGGCCATGCAGGCTGCCTGACACACTATGAAAGTCTAATTAGGGTGCCGGCCCAGGCCAGTGCAGCTGGAGGGGGCCCTCTGCACGATGCTAATGTGATGGCAGAGCCGTCTCCGCTTCTGGAAGTGGAGAGTCTCTAGGGGCAGGCTGGACTCACCCTTTGACCTCAGGGCACTGACTGGCCTCAGGCTGCCTATTCCTTGGAGCCCAGCACACAGGGCCTATGCTGCTCTCGGTTCCCTTCATCTGGGCTGTTCCGAGAAGCCCTGTCTCGCCATGGTAAAGATTCTTGGTTTAATAATGTCCGTCTACCTGCCAAGTAGCCCCTGAGTGCTTTGAGTGCAGAGCCCAGGACTTGTCATTTTATTCCCACTGCGGTGGGAGAGTGCTTGGCAGAGCTGGGGTGTGTGTGCATGGGTGGCAGGGAAGAAGGCAGGAAGAAGACAGAAAGGAAGGAAGGGAGAGGATTGGTCTGGTCTATCTAGTCCACTTTGGCTGAGAGATTTGCCTCAGAGATGGAACTGATTTGCCCAAGAATTTACAGCAAATTAGGAGCAGAACTGGGATAGGAACTCAGGTCCTTTGGCTCCGAGTCTGTTGCTCCTCCTTGTGCTCCATGGGCCGTGTGTCCCTAAGGCCCCAGCCGTTCCCTCCCTACCTGGGCAGTTGAAGAATGTGCTGCTGCCCAGGAATACACACTGTGCTGTGTTCAGGGCTAGACTCACCTGGGCTGAGTTCCATGTGGCACGTGATCCAAAGAAAGGCCCACATGATGGCTCTGAAGGTTTCCCTGGGACAGGTTAACATTTAGAGAAAAATGTCATCATATTTCTTTTCTACAACACATATTACAATTCTAACAAACCTCTTTCAAAGCACTCTGACATCCTTACTCTCTTAAAAACCTGATAACAACCCAGGGAAGTAGAGAGGGAATCAATGGTTTTATGTCAAGCAAACTGAGCAACAGAAAAGCTGAGCTGCTTATTTTAACAAGGACACAATGAGCTGTCGAGCATGAAAACCCAGTGTTCTTGACTTCCAACTCAGGCTTCTCTCTCCAAGAAGCCATGTGGGACTTCATTTGTTTGAAATGTGTGCATTGAGGACCTCATATTTTCCTGGACTATGCTCAGTGCTGAAGACACAAAGATAAATGAGGTGCGATTTCTGCTGCCAGATACTGAGAGACAGGAACACGGCTTGGGGAGGCCTGGTAGTTGGTGTGGCTGGGGAGGCCCCAATCCCATGACTGTGCCCTTTGAGCCCTGCACCTGCGTGCCATCAGCCCGCAGCACTGAGATGTCACTTCTGCTGAAAAGCTTCCTTGATTCCCACCTGGTGCCTCCCTCTGTGTGCCCATCATACTCTGATGTACTTATTTGCTTATTCCACCAATATTTATTGAGCACCCACCATGTGCCACACCCTGGGTTTACAGTGGTGAACAAGATAGACTTGGTTCCTGCTGTGGTGAAATTTACCATGAAGAATAAAACATTAAAAAGCAGCTAAAAGAAAGACCAGCTATAATTCAATGATTGCTATGATGGAAATAAATACACTATGGAGTATTCTGGTTCTCTCTCCTGTATAACTGCAATGCCCCCAACGTTAGTGTACCTTGTGATTTAATGGATCAAAGATTTGGACAGGGCTCAGCTGGGTGATTTTTCTGCTGTATGTGGCATTGATGGCTCAGTGATATTCAGCTAGCAGAGGGCCTGGTCTGGACGGTCCCAGAGAGCTTTACTTGCATGCCTGGTTCCTCCATGGGGACGGCTAGTAGGCTGGGCCCTGCTGGGCTGCCTTCCTCTCCATGTAGTGTCAGGGCCTCCTGCTTCAGCCAGGCATCAGACTTCTGACATAGTAGCTCGGGGCTTCCAGAGAGCAGGACGGCAGCTGCAGTCCTCTTAACCACTAGGCCTGGAGCTGGCATAGCGTCACCCCCCACCCAGATGCTATTTGCCAAAGCTGTCTCAGTCCTAGCTCAGCTTCAGGAAAGGGAAAATAAAGCCCTCCTCTCATTAGAGGAGTGTCAAAGGGTTGGCAGCCCACACCAAGCTAGGATGATGATCAGGAAGGCGTCTGGAGGAAGCGTGGTTTAAGCTGAGGCCTGAGAGATGAGAAGGAGCAGCGTGGGGCAGTGGAGGGGGACGGAGGCCAAGTGGCTGGAACTGGTGAGTGTGGGAGTGGGAAGAAGGGAATTGCATGATGTGATTTATATGTTTAAAAGACCACCAGGGTTGAAGGGTGGAGCCGAGGAGCCCATTCATGGGCGTGTGGGTGTAGCTCTCCAGGCAGGGGCAGTGATGGCCTGGGTGGGAAACAGAGCAGATGATAGAAGTCAACAGATGCCAGGAAACCTCTCAGAGAGGAATAGAGGAAAAGAGAGGAAACAAGGATGTCTCCTGTTTCTGCCTTGAGATGGGAAGGACTTGGGGAGGAGGGTGAGGCAAGAGCTACAGCCCTGTATTGTCATCGTCTGTTTACTTGTCTGTCCTCCTTTGGACAACCACTGGGCTGCAAGCTCCGAGATGGCAGAGAGGGTGACTCTTGACCCGGGGTCCCTAGCACCTCTCACAGGGCTGGCACCTGGTTGTTACTGAATGTCATTGACTAATGAACTAATGAATGAAAGTCAAGTGGTAATTAGATTTGCGTAGGGAGGACAGGGAAAGGGGTCATGTTTGTCTTCTGGATGCCTTAGGAGCTCAGTGAGGCCATCTGGGTGAAGTGTCACTCACTCATGTGCCTGGCATGGGTCCTATATTGCTGAACGGAGAGTGTGGACTGTGCCATGGTCTCCCTGTTTGGGGAATGGGACCAGCAGCATTGGCATCTTGGCATCACATGAGGATCTGGGGTCTTTCCTGAGACCTGCTGGATCAGAACTTCTGGGGGTGGGGCCTGGCAATCTGCATTTAACAAGCACCGCCCCCCCACCCCGCCCGGGGAGTCTGATGGCAATTCACTTTGAAGAGGTGGTCTGATGCTTTTCTGGGTAATAAATGGTTTTCAACTCACTTTCGGGCTGTGCTGGCCTTCCCTCCTCTTCACCAGCATCAAATTCATAATCCACTGCCCTTTCCAAGCTAGGCCTAACCTGAGCTTGGCTTTTCCTTCTGAAGGCCTGGAACTGAGCCCTTCCTGAGTGGGACTGTGGTGTAGTGGGCAGCACATATGGGGTCCCCAAACCAGCCTCTCAGGGTAGGTGGATGGTCTTGTCCAAATGAATTTGGTGGCTCCACGAACAGAGATGTTTCCTGGGAATGAGACTTTTTCTTCCTCCAGGAAAATGTTCTCTAAAACACCAATACTTTGAGATGTTTGAATGGGAGAGAGAGAAAGAGAGAGAGAGGAAGAGGAGGAAGAGAAGGAGGATAAGAAAGACTGACTTTTGTAATAATTAAGCCTGTTGACTTCTTTCTGAAAGCTATTTGACCACAGAATTCCCTCTCCCTATTTATTTATTTATTTACATATTTACTTATTTTTGAGACAGAGTCTCACCCTGTTGCCCAAGCTGGAATGTAGTGGCGCGATCACAGCTGACTGCAGCCTCAAACTTGTGGGCTCAAGTGATCCTCCTGCCTCAGCCTCCCAAGTAACTGGGACTACAGGTGCATGCCACCACATCTGAAATTTGAAAAAAAAAAATTAATTTTTTTTTGTAGAGGCAGGGGTCTTGCTATGTTGTCCAGGCTGGACTTAAACTTCTGGACTCAAGCAATCCTCTTGTCTTAGCTGCCCAAAACACTGCGATTATAGGCAGAACCACCCACCGCACCTGTCTCTCCCCATAATATTTATTAATATTTCACAAATTAGCACTTCCTGAGACCTAATTTGAAAATCTCTGTTCTAGACAAACGCTGGGGTTACCCTCTGTAATAGTGACACTCCATGCAAGTAATGCCCTGTATTTGGGGTGACAGAGTCCCCTTCTATTCTAGCTTTCTCAGTTTTTGATACCTTCCGGGGCTGTACCTGATGAAAGTGCTCCATGCAGAGGGTTAAGTGCTGGTTGCTGCTAGTTTAACTGCTGTGAAAAAAAAAGCAGCAGGGAGTTCTATTTAAATATGATTTAAACATTTGGGAAAAGCTAGAATTTGGGAAGTGCTGGGTGGCACTTGGCTAGTTAGGGAATAATATTCTATGCAGATATCCTGTGCAAAGGAGGTTTGGAGCATCTTTCAGCTTCACAGAGCAGTTGGGAGAGAGGATTCCTGTGAACAACTAACTTCATTTCCAAGAAAACACTTCTTAGTGGGGATAAAGTATCACAGGATTTTTTTCACAGATGTAGCATTTCTCTAAAGAGATGTTATAATTTAGACTTAGCCTTCCAGGCTATTCCTAAACAGAGAATCACTTTTGTTGCATATAGATTGAGCATATAAATGTGAAAAGGATTCAGAATTAAAATATTTGCTTAGAATGAGGTGGAGATGAAGAAAGCCCTCCAGTAGCGCTTGTGTCTCCATTCACAGCTATTACTATTAATGCAACTGATATCAAGCTAGTAATGGCTTTCCAGGGTCATACTCTCCAGACTTGCTGTTCTCTCAGCACCGTCTTTCCTGATTGTTTGGTGCCTGTGCTGTGCAGGTCGCTTAATCTTCCAAGCACCCCACACATCCACATCACTGTGGACCAAGTGCTGTACTGGATGTCTGATAGGCATCATCTCATTGCACCTTCATGGGAAATGTGGTCTGCGAGGAAGGGGCTATCTTTATCTTTCCAGGTGAAGATGCTGAGTTTTCCAGAAATTAAGTAATTTGCCTAGAGGGACATAGCTAGCACAGGTAAGTGGCAGAGCTAGGATTCCAATCTTTGTTTACCTGACTCCAAAATGCAAAACTGCATTTAGCTGCTGACTTTGTTCCTTCACCTTTCTGGGCTGGCTTTGAGCTTCCTGAGAATCACCCATCCATGTTGATCACATCCTCCTTGGATGAGCATCAGGGGTTTGCTATTATCCTCCTGGTCAACTCCTACACAGAGGCCAGCTCAGGGCTTGCCTCCTTGGTGAAGCCCCTGCTGTTGGTTGATCCCAAGTCTACAGTCAGCTGTTCCTCTCACCTCCCATGTGAGTTGTGTGGGGCTTGCATCAGATTATGAAGGAGTGATCCAGTTCCTATATCTGGTTCTCTCACTTCAGTCTGCCAGCTGCCTGAAGGCAAGGGACCATTTCTAGTCTCCCTCTCTCTGATATATAATTGATGCTTTATCAAAGATTTTTCAATGAATGGCCAAATTAACCAAGACACTACCAAATGCTTTCTTTAAACATATTTAACAAATAGACTTATTTTGTGTGGCTGCAGAAGGAGAGGTGATGTCCAAGGATAGCATTTTCAGAGAAGCAAACTTCAACTCAACATTAAGGACGTTCCAGTAGCCACAGCCATCCACCAGTGCAAGGGCTGCCTGGGGAGGTAGTGAGTCCCCAATGCACAGAGGTATACACACAAAGGCCAGGTATTTTAAGGGCATCATTTCTGTAATATGGATGATCAAAATGAAACGGGATTCTTGATAACACAGGAACCATAAATATTGAATTATCTTTTCAATTCTCTTTCAAGGTTTCTGGTAGCCTGGAGGAGAAAGACTCAGTTTGGTACTAGTGTGTTATTAATGCCCTCCAATCTCCTTTTTAACAAATAGAGAACAGACCTCAAGATTGAATATACTGTTTGGTTTTCATTGAATTTACTTTTTTGGTTACCTTCTATTTATAACAAATGATCCTTTTTTTTAAAAGCTGAAACTAGGGAAGTTCTTTGTAAATAAATTGAAGTTAAAAAAAGACATCAACAGGGAGATGTTAAGTGTGGTGGTGCGCAGGAGTGGCAGAAATCCTGAAGCAGCATCAAGTCGCTCTAAGTCACATTCCAGCTCCTCCTGCGAAGTGAGCATCTTTCATCTTCACCTTCTTTATCCTCCAGAACCTTTTTTTTTTTTTTTTCAACCAGGGGAAGGGATTTTTAGATAGGAGGCTCAGCCTGAAGAGTGGATTTTGCAATGGCTGAAGCTCCTTTATCTCCTTCCAATTTTTCCATCTGGCTCTTTCCCAGGTCCCACACCAAATTCCCTGGAATCCTCAGAGACTCTGATCAGCAACTACCAAAGAATTAACTAGGATGTGATTTCTTTATGCATACATATGCTTTAATATACATATATACATTTCTATCATTTAATTTTTATACTAAAAATGAAAAATAGATATATAAAATTAGATTTTCACAAAAAGTAATATGTACGGGTTTAGCTTTGATGCTATTCTATTAGGCAAATAGGATAATAATAACCTTCGAAGATTATATAGGACCTTACACTTTGCAAATTCCTTACCCAGCCCTTAGCTGCTTAAATCCTCCCAAGAACCCTGGTGAGAGTTGAAGGAGTCAAGGAAGGTGTTGTCGTCCCCAACTGATAGGCAAGGGACCCAAAGGCAAGGCAGGGTGAGCCCTAACTTCAGACCCACAGCTGACGGGTGAAAGAACTGACCTGGTTTTGCATTTTGGAGTCAGGTAAACCCAGATTGGAATGCTAGCTCTGCCACTTACCTGTGCTAGCCATGTCCTTCTGGGAAAATGACTTAATTTCTCAAAAACTCAGTGTCTTCACCTACAAAGATAAAAATAGCCCCTTCATCGCAGACCACATTTCCCATGAAGTTGCAATGAGATGATA
Source organism: Rhinopithecus roxellana (assembly GCF_007565055.1). Classification (NCBI taxonomy): domain Eukaryota; kingdom Metazoa; phylum Chordata; class Mammalia; order Primates; family Cercopithecidae; genus Rhinopithecus; species Rhinopithecus roxellana. The sequence goes on along the minus strand of NC_044549.1, from coordinate 89,698,833 downwards.
CCTATCAGACATCCAATATAGCACTTGGTTCTTGGTGATGTGGATGTGTGGGGTGCTTAGAAGATTAAACGACCTGCACAGCACAGGCACCAAACAATCAGGAAGCCATGGATCCGGGTCTTTTCCTCTGCCTAGTGCTGCACATGCCACATGTTGCACCCATTCTGTGGGCAGATAAACCAAGGCAAAGGGGCTTGCAAGGAAAGAGATGAGGTTGACCAGGCATTTCCTAGTGAGGCAGAAATTTTTGTTCTGGTGCCAAGAATCTATCCGGAAAGTCAAAGGAGAGCTCAGAGGTGCTGCTGGACATCAGACACCAACGTGTACCCTCATGCTGCAGTGTGAGGAATGGGATCCCAGAGGAAGCAGTGAGCCCGTGAATCTTTCTGCCTTGGGATGGAGGGGGAGTCACAGGGACATTTCACTGGGCCTTGAAGTTCACATGAGAGTCTGCAAAAGAAGAAAGTAGTAATGGAGGAGGAAAACCAATATTTTTAGAACACTTATCATAGGTTGTTTGTCCATGTACATCAGTTCTTAGATCTTCCCAACAACTTAGTAAGGTCCTAGTGGTAATAATGGTAATGACAATAAAAATTACTATTATGTGCAGGGTTTGACACTAAGAGAATTGCATGTGTTGTGCCATTTAGTCCTCCAAGTACCACTATGAGGTAGTTGTCACTTCATTTCACAGATAAGGAAAGAGAAGATTTAACTATAATAACTTTCCAAGTTCACTTTGTTGGTGAGGGACATAATTGGCATTTGAACCCCAGCCTCTTGACTCGATAGCACCCCAACTGATAAGCAGAGCTTGCTTTGGCCGGGGGACTCAATGGATGGAATTGGTACCCTTCAGGATGACTCTGTCTCAGGGCTACCAAATAGTGCCAGACCCAGGCCCTGGACTGCATTCTCTGGCTCCCAGCATGGCAGCCTCACACTCCTTGGGGAACTCCTGGTGGATGGGAGATAATAAAGTAAATATTTGTAAAGTAATTTATAAAGAAAAGGGTTATTTAATGGACTCACAATTTTGCATGGCTGAGGAGGCCTCAGGAAACTTACAATCATGATGGAAGGCACTTCTTCACAGGGCAGCAGGGGAGAGAAAGAGTGCCCAGTGAAGAGGGAACCCCCTTATAAAACCATCAGATCTTGTGAGAACTCATTCACTGTGAATATCACGAGAACAGCATGGTGGAAGCCGCCCCCATGATTCAATTATCTCTACCTGGTTCTACCAATGACACATGGAGATTATGATACAATTCAAGATGAGATTTGGGTGGGGACACAGCCAAACCATATCAGGGTGGAATTGTGTCCCCTCAAAATTCCTATGCTGGTGTCCTAAACTCCAGTACCTCAAAATGTGACCTTATTTGGAAACAGGGTCTTTATAGAGGTAATCAGATAAAAATGAGGTCATTGGAAAGGGCCCTAATCCAGCACGACTGGTGTGTATCTTTACAAAAAAAGGAACTTTGGGCACAGAGACCAACACACAGGGAGAATGCCTTAGAAAGGTGAAGGCAGAGATTGGGGTGCTGTGTCTACACCAGGGACACCAAAGATCTCCAGCAACCCACCAGGAGCCAGGAGAGAGGTCTGGGACAAATCCTCCCTCACAGCCCTTGCAAGGAACCAACCCTGCTGACACCTTGATCTCAGACTTCCAGCCTCCAGGACTGTGAGACAACACATACCTGTTGTCTGAGCCACTCAATGTTTGGTCCTGTGTGACAGCACCTAGAAAACTAGTATGCAGCCCTGTCGTTCTCGACGCAGCGGTATGCACGTCTTGTCATTCAGGACCCTGGCTGTGCTACATGTTCAGTCTTGTCTGACCCTCATCCAGTCCCTCTCTGCCCTCTGGCCACACTCACCTTCTGTCAGTTCTAGATGATGCCCGTGCCCATGAGACCTTCACACTTATTTCTGGGAATGCTCTTCCTTATCGCTGTGCTGTGTTAAAACCTTCCCATCCTTCTAGTCTGAGCTCAGAGGGCACTTTTCACCTACTCAACAAATATTTTCTGAGAGTGCCTGTGTGCTCAGGCCGGCCTGGGCACCAGAGAAGCACTGATGAGTAGGATGGACATAAGCTAGAGAGGGGACAAAGACTACAAGCAAGAAGGAAAAGAACATGACAAGCATCAGGTGTGGAGTGCTGTAATGGCAATGACATAGGGTGACATAGGATGTGTGGGTGGCCAGGGAGGGCATCCAGGAAGAGAAATAGCTCAGCTCAGGTCTCAGTGATGAGAAGGACCCCAGGGTCCCCTGCTGCTCCCTCCCCTCCGCCTTCCCCAGGGGAGGGCAGCCCCTGTTAAAGACTCTTCAGGCTCCATGCATTTCTCCTTCAGAGCCCTTCTTCCTACTGCCATTTTCTATTGATTTTTGTGATTATCTGATTGTTATCTGAGACCCCCCACTAGACTGTAAGGTCCACGAAGCAGGAAGTGTGGCTCATTTTGCATACCATTGTATCGTGTGTTCATACACAATAGTGTGTGAACAGGCCCACACTATTGGCTGAATTAATGATTCATGCTACAAGCAAGTGCAATGAATCCCGAATCCCGCTTGGGGCAGCTTAGGTAGCAGGAGATTAAATGCACCTTTCTGACCATAGAACTGATTGAGCTAGCATTTCTGGGAGGAAAGCCCAGTGTGAGGCCTGAGAAGGTCCTGGAAGGGGGCAGGAAGCCTGAGCAGGAGCTTGCCTTCCTCCCAGAGGGACCCTGGTCCCAGGGCAGCGGCTTTGGATTCATCTGGAACATGGGGCTCTGCAAGCTTGGAAATGGTTTTTGTTTGCTAAGCGGAATTTCCTGGCCCTCAGCCGAGAAGCTGGAGAAACTGGCTCACTGCTAATTTCATTTTCCCAACTCACTAGCTTGGCAAGGCCTGGCTCCCCTAGCTGCAGTCTCCTGGAACCTCATATCCAGATCCCCTAGCCAAAGAAAGAAAGCTGTGACTCACCAGAAATGTTCATTGCTATTTTCTGGCCATAAAAAAAGAAAATATATACATACATATGTAAAAGTTCTAACGTGATGTCTTAGTTCAGCAGCTTCTGCCTGCTGGGTCAACACTTGCATGAAAGATTGGAGAAGCAGAAGGGTGGCTCTGAGTGCCTTGGCCGAGAGCACTGGCCCTCACTCGTTCTGACGTCTTCCAAAAATGAGGCTGCAGAAGACAAAAGTGGCTGCTGACACAGAGAGCTGGATCTCAGGTCAAAGGGGTTCCGCTTTCAAAAGGGGCAAACAACCCCGGGAACAGAGAAGGCAGAGGCTCAAGTTTTCCTCAGCCTTGTGTCTGGCTCTGCCGTCCGCGGCCTTCGTGCTTCCTCCCTCCTGCAGTCCCAGTAGGAGCCAGATGGGGACAAGATGGAGTGCACGAGACCCTCCAGCCTCACTCTGCACCCTTTTCCTCCTCTGCCTTGCCTCACACTCCAGCCAGCCTGTTCTTTACTTAGTTCCTTAAATGCCCCAAGCTCTGTACCCAAGGCGCCTTTGCCCATTCTGTTCCCTCTGCCTGGAGCCTTCTCCCGCCAGCCTACCTGCCCAGCCCCTTTCACTAGCGTCCTCCAACTCTTCCTTTGGAACCCAGCTTAATGACCCCTTCCTTGGGGACACTTCAGTGACCCAAAAATCAGGCCAGCCCCCTTGTTACAGGCACTCATGGCACAGGCTCCCCTCTGTTCCAGCACATTCTGCACGTCTAACTCTACCCACATTATTGGGCTAGTGGTGGGTGTCTGTCTCTTCACCAGGCTCTCTGCTCCATGAAAGCAGGAACTGTGTCTGTTGGGCTCAAGATTGTGTCCCTGGGGTCTGATCTATATGAAATATTCAACAAAAATGTATGGAATGCATGAACTGCTGAAGAATGACTACAGAGCTCTCTTCTGGCATTTAAGCCCAGAGTGACTCCATGGTGTGAGTGGCCAGGCCACAGGGGATAGGTGGCCTGCCCAGAGTCCACAGCTAGCATGGCAGACACCGGTGAACACCCATGCCCACGTCCAGGTGGCTTTCTGTCCTCTACTGCTGTGCTGAGTACCACCTGTGGGCCTTCTTTCTTCTTTCAGTCATGGTGAGAGCCTGCCTAGTACCACTGTGGCCAAGGTCACAGATACCAGCTTTCTACAGAGCGACTTTTGACCCTGGCTCTGGTCGGTTCAGCCCAGCCTTTTAGACTACAAATGACCTGCCCCACAGGAGGAAACCAGGGCTAGGAGAAGGTAGGGGTGCAGAACTAGCAGTTCCCATGCTGGGATGGACCTAGAGAACGGGCCGCTGATCGGACGGCAGGCCTGGGACAGCATCTCAGAGAAGGCCGGGCTGCACATTGTCTCATCTTGCCCTCTTTCAGGGAAGCAGGAGGGGAGGTGCCGCTGCGGCTTGGCCCTGCCCCAGCCCTTCAGCCACAGCCTTGCCAGGCTTCCCGGGGATTGACCTCTTCTGCCATGTGGCCACAGCATTTGTAAAGCCTTCCTTGTTGTTCTGTGGTTTTAAATAGCATCCAACTCCTTGCTGCTGGCTTCCATGTTTGTCTCTCCAGCCCCAGTAGCTCCATCTGGAGGCCCCACGGCCTTTTAAACTCATCCTGTTCAACTTGAAGTCATCGTCCTCCCTCCCCACCCCACCCTTGACCTGCTCCTCTTCATCTCCACAGAGGCTCCTTCTTCTCCCCCACGTGCCCAAACCAAAAACTGGGGAGTCATCCTGGACATCTTTTGCTCTCTCCCAACTTCCAGCTCCAACTCCATCCCATCAATCTCCCTGTCCAGTCAATTTCCTACCTAAGCCTTTCTTGAATCCCTCAGTTTCTCTCCCGGCCCCCAGCTCTGCACAGCAGCCAAGAGTGAGAGTTTGAAAGTGCAGTTTTACCCTTTCACTCCCCTCCTCTAAACACTTCAAGGGCTGCTTGCTGACCTCAGGACGGAGCTTGAACTCTAATGAGAGTTATAGGCCCTTTGCCAAGTGGCCCCTGCCTCAGTCTCCATGTTCACCTGCTGTCCTCACTCTCCTACCCCAGAACACCATGCTTGGGCCCCCTCCCTACCTGCTTCTCCCTCTCCTGCTCCTCCCTGGGCCTTTGCTCATCGCATTTCTCCCCTTTGAAGGCTCCTCTCTGTGAAACTCCAGTCCAACCTTTAGTTCTGTCTAGAAAGTGTTTCCTCCAGGAAGCCATGCATGCCCACCTCACCACCAGATCTGGAAGGAGGCTCCCCTCTGTTCCCATGACTGCATTGATGAGGCTGCCTCATCACTTTTTGTTCCTTGTGAATCTCCTTACTCAAGTGGAAGACTTGCGGGGCAGGGTCTTGCAGCCTTGGTTGCTACTGCACTCGCAGCACCTAGTCCTGCTGAGTACAGACACACAAATGCAAGGAGTGAACGAGGGCTGGAAGGAATCTTCGCAGCAGCTGCTCACTTCAACTTGAGTCTTCGGCTTCTTTTGGGTAACATCCTCCTCCTTGCCTTGGCTCATTGTGCCTCCTGCAATTCTGTCTTATACCACACTGCCTCCTGGCTTGCAGCTTCTGATAAGGACAGTGCTGTCCTCTCTGCCCTTCCTGTCATCTCATCTTTCTGGCTAGATGACCTAGTTAATGGTCCCCAAACTGTCCCAGCAGTTCCCCATCAGTTCCAGATCACTTGTCTTTTTCCTTCCCTCTGAAACTCACCTTCTGGCTGTGGCTTCCATAATTTTGCACATTTAATTCCCTGGTGCTGTTCACTTCTTGCCTCCCAGGTTCAGCTAAGCCTCTGAAGTAATTTAGGTAACAGCTCAATTATCCCATCTCTCTTTTAATCTTTCCATTTCCATCACCACCTAGGAAGCAGTGAAAATGAGACAAGCAATGCATTTTCTGTCCAAACCTACTGCTCCCCTTGTAGTTCTTATCTCAGTTCATGTCATCAGCATCTACCCAGTCACCTGAGATCTGAGCCTCGGAATCACCGTCTGCTCCTTCCTCCTCTCTCTGCTGTTTCCAGGAAGTTTCCAAGAGGATCTGCTCTCCTGTTGAGAAGTCTCTCAAGAACATCCTTCTCTGGCCACAAGCCACACCCAGGCCTCACCATCTCTCTTTTGAACCAAGATTACCTCCTGCCTGGTCCTCTTACCATAAGCCCCATATCCCTGCTCAACCACCAACCCACCTACCCATCCATCCCTTCATCCTTCAATCTGCCTTCTATGATCATGCCAAAACACATGTTGGTTATATCCTACCTCTGCTGAAATAACTTCCATGGCTCCCCACTGCCCATAGCAGACATTCTTATTTATTTTAGAAACTGGGTCTTGCCTATTACTCAGGCTGGAGTGCAGTGGCATGATCATAGCTCACTGCAGCTTCCACCTCCCAGGCTCCAGTGATCCTCCCACCTCAGTCTCCCAAGTAACTAGGACTACGGGTGTGTGTCACTACGCCTGGCTAATTTTTAAATTTTTTGTAGAGATGGAGTCTTGCTCTGTTGCCCAGGCTGGTCTTGAACTCCTGGACTAAAGTGATCCTCCTGCCTCAGCCTCCCAAAGCCCTGGGACTCAGGTGTGAGCCACTGCACCCGGCCTAATGCAGGCATTCTTAGCTCTGGCTGCACATTAGAATCTTCTAGAGAATATAAAAATATGAGTACCATGTGCTACCCTCAGAGATACTGATTTTGTCTTGGATGGGGCCTGGGTCTTGATTTTTTTTTTAAAAGCTCCCCACGTGATTCTAATGTACAGGACAGGTTGAGAACTACATGATCTAAAAGATAAGGGGTCCCACCCACTTAGTCTGGCAGTGTCCCCCACAACTGGGCCTTTAATCTGTATCCCCAGCTTCATGTCCTACAGTCCTCCACTAACACACTCAGAATTCCAGCTCTTCTGAGCTACTTCACTATATTTGTACCCACTGTTCCTTGTACCCAGAATTCCACCCTCTCTCTGACTTCTGATCATTTGGAAAACTCCTACCCATCCTTCAAGACCCAGCACAAATGCAACCTTTTCTCATGGGTCTCTCTTCCATAGCATCTGCTACATGGCAGGCACGTTGCTGGGTGCTGGACATGATGACACAATGGAAATGATCCCTGCTCTCAAAGAGCTCACAGTAGGGTAAGGGGGAGGGATGGAAACTCCTTAAGGTAGAAGTTCTCTAACTTTAGTATGCATCCAAGTCACCTTGAGGGCTTGTTAAAACACAAGATTCTGGGCCCAGCCCTAGGGCTTCTGAGTACGTGGTTTGGGGCTGCCCTGAGAACTTGTATTTTCAAGTTCCTAAGTGATGCTGCTGCTGCTGGTTCAGGGGCCACACTGAGAACCACTGCCTTAGCGTGTGGTCAGGGGAGTGTTCTCTAGGGAGGTATTATCTAAGCTGAACCTAAAGTAATAGAAACAGGCATTCATGAGAAGAGCAGGGACTGTGGTATTCCAGATAGAGGGAAAAGCATGAAGGCTCCAGTGGGAATAGAAGGGGCCATGTTCCTGGTACCCAGAATGCACTAGAGAAGAACGATGCCTTTTGCAGCTTCTCCAGCAGAACCCATGCTCTGCGTGTGTCTCTGTTATAGACTGGAACCACCTTCCTCTCTAATTCTTTTTTTCTGATGCAACCACTCAGCAGTGAGCCCCTCCAAGGCAGAGTGTGCATCACGGCCACCTTTGGGTGCCCAGAGCCCACCCAAGACCTAACACAGTAGATGCTGAGGGATTCTTAGTTGGAGTCTAATTGTAGTGTCCTGGCTTTTTCTCTAGGCTATAAGCTAAGGAGAAATCTGTTTGTTTCACAGCAGTGTTTTAAATGCTTCATCGTCCCCTCTTTTCCTTAGGTAGTTCCCATCCTTTATCTAAATCTAATTTTCTTCTCTCAAATTTCTGCTGCCTAGATAGATTTTTAGCACATTTGGTGAGAAAAAGAAAAATTCCTTGAATTCAAGGTAGCCCTCCCCCACCTACCTTCCCAAGCCCCAGGAGATAGGGAGAGATGGGTGGTGGGGGTTGGGTAGGGACAGCAGTTCAGAGGTCCTTCTGCTTGGCTTTGGTGAGGTGGATGTGGTCATAATGGGAGTCAGCAGAATTGCTGTATTAGTCCATTTTCATGCTGCTGATAAAGACATACACAAGACTGGGAAGAAAAAGAAGTTTAATTGAACTCACAGTCCCACATGGCTGGGGAGGCCTCAGAATCATGGTAGGAGGTGAAAGGTACTTCTTATATGGTGGTGGCAAGAGAAAATGAGGAGGAAGCAAAAGCAGAAACCCCTGATAAACCCATCAGATCTCATGAAACGTATTCACTATCATGAGAATAGCACGGGAAAGACTGGCCCCCAAGACCATTCCCACAACATGTGGGAATTCTGGGAGATACAATTCAAGTTGAGATTTGGGTGGGGACACAACCAAACCATATCAATTGCCTTCCTCAAAAATGCTAATAGTGGGAGGCTGTGTTTTCTGAGAGCGGAACCTTGGCCAGCTCCTGGAGGTGGTCCACACTCAGGACATGGGTGGGACAAGGCAGGCCTGGGGGGACCCTTGAGCTTTCCAACATCTCTCTTCACACTGGAAAGGAGTCAGGGAGAGACTCTAGGTCAGAGGACAAGAGCTTTAGCACAGATGCCCTGCGTGGCAGCAAAAGGTTATTGGTTTGGTTTTGCTTTTGAATCGCCCTTTCTCTTCCTTCCTGGAGAACAGGGTGTATCCACCCTTTTCTGAGGCTCACAGAGGGGTCTTTGCAGATGCAGATGGTCCTCAACTTGACCATGGGTCGACTTCGAATTTTGAGAATTTACAGTGTTGTGAAAGTGATACACATTCAGTATAAACCATATTTTAAATACACATAAAACCATTCTGTTTTTCACTTCCAGGATAGCAGTCAACTAATTACATGAGATATTCAACACTGTATTAGAAAATAGGCTTTGTGTGCAACGATTTTGCCCATCCGCAGGCTAATGTGTTCTGAGCACGTGTAAGGTAGGGTAGGCTAAACTATGATGTTCCATAGTTTGAGCTTACTAAATGCATTTTCAACTCAGGATATCTTCAACTTTTGATGGGTTTATTGGGATGTAGCCCCAAAGTAAGTTGAGGAGCATCTGCAGAGCCAAGAGACAGATTTTCTCTGGTCACATTAGCATCCTGAGCTTTAGGAAACAATAGTATAAGGATCTGTGTTTCTCAGACTTGAGTGAGTATCCGAATCCTCTGGAGGGCTTGTTAAAGCCCAGATTGCCGGCCCACCCCCAGGGTGCATGACTCAGCAGGTCTGGAGTGGGACTGGAGAGTCTGCATTTCTAACCAGTTCCCAGATCATGCTTTTGCTGCTGGTCTGGGAGCACACTTTGAGAACCCCTGCTTTAGCATCACACCCAGCTAGAGAGTGCTAATAACCTATCAGTCACTGCAGGACAAAGGGTTTGTCTTGTAGGTACTTGCATTTTCCTTAACCCTTCCTCCTGAATACAGAATCTGAACCCTCTTAGCCCCTTTCCCAACAGCTCCATGGAGGGGCAAAGGCATGTGTTTCCAAGAGCCCAAGAGACAGAAGCCAATCCCTAGGGAAGAACAAATAAGTCAAGAGCCCAAGAAAATTACAGGGGTTGAGGGAGGCAGAATGGGGGAGTGGAAGTATCTACTTTTTGTTCTTTCTGTTGCATAGTTCCAGAAATCATACAAGTATAATATTTAAAACACAATTGGTTTAGTATTTCTTAGCCCCAGGGGAGGTAGCTTCTTCCCAGAAGGTAGAGGTACCTGGAGCAAGCACCACATTCAGCGGAAGAGTAGAACCACATAGGCATAAAAGACCTGAGTTCTGGCCCCAGTGCTGGTCTGTGACCTTGGAGGATCCCTTCAGCTGTTGCAGCCTGTTTCCTTAGCTGTATAATGTGTAACAACAAGACTGACCTTGAAGGGGCACTGTGGCAGTCAAAAGAGCCGAGGTGGGTGACAGCATAAACCACTGTTTGATTACAGTTCCAAGGTAGCCAACCTGAGCTTTCTTGGTTTCCACAGGAAGGACCAGTACCTCCTCTCGCCTGTGAACTGTTGGTATCTGGTTCTGCATCAGACCCGGCGGGAGAGCCGAGACCATGCCACCCTCAATGACATCTTCATGAACAATGTAATCGTCCGCCTCTCCCAGATCAGTGAGGATGTCATCAGACTCTTCAAAAAGGTGGGCAAGTAGGCTGCCCCACATGTCCCAGGTCTTTGCCGCAAGCTGGCCCATGGTAACACTATACCAGCCAGGGTGGGATGTGGTTTGGAGATAAGAGAACAGGAGGGGCGGGTGCATTGAAGGATGCAAGTGGCTGAGAGCTGAGCCCATTTGAACCCTGGATGTGCCTTTTAAAGAGTGTGTGGTCTTAGCCACTTCAGCAATCAGTGCCACAAAAATAAAAACTTTTGCATGGCTAGGTAAGTAGTACATGTTCACTGTAGAAAATTTAAAAAAATGGAGATGAGCACATACACAAAAATTAAAATAACCTGAAATGGCATTGTTTGGAGATAATCACTTTGATATCCTAGGAATTTCTCTATGTGTGCAAATGCAAATACATTTTCTGAGAGTGCTTAAATGTGTATATATTCTAGTGTACATATGCATTTTTTCCAAGTCAGATCATAATGCATATATGATTTTACTACCTGCTTATGTCACCTAACAAATTACATAACACTATATTACATTTTCTCACATCAATAAGTATATTTCTGTAACATTTTGAATGGTTACATAGTATTTCATTATATAGATGTACCCTAATTTATTTAATCTCTTATTGTTGAGCACTTAAGTTTATTTCTGTTATTTTACTCTTATAAATAACACTGCTGTGAGCTTCTTTGTCACATTCTCTGTTACTTTCTTAGGATCAATTTCTGCAGTGGGAATTTTAGAGTTGAAAGTATGCTCATTTTTAAGGCTTTTGACAGTGTACCCTATTGCCTTCAGAAAGGTTTTACCCATATGAACAACCAGAAGCTGAGTGTGGAAGGAGCACTGAGGTCTCTGTTTCCCATGTTCCTTGCAGTGCCTGGCATGTACAAGGTGCTGTGCAAATGTTTGAACTAAACTCACTTTTGTGAATTTCAGTTTCCTTGTCTGTAAAATGGGCAAGTTATTTAGCCTCCGTGAAACTCATCCTCTTTGTCTATCCTGCAGGGTTAAGGTCAGCTACTTCCCAGGAGGGTGAAGGTTAAACAAATGGTGTGCAGGGAGAGTGGCATTATTACAAAGTGGTTTGGGATGTGGCCTCTGGGTCCAGAATTCTTAAGTTCTTGGGTTCATAATCCTGGTTCCATCATTTATTAGCTGTGTATCTTTGGGTTTGTTACTTCAATGCTCTGTGCCTCCGTTTCCTCCTTTGTGAAATGGGAATAGAGATAAATACCCATGGGCAAATGGAAGGATTAACAGGCTTGTTGTTCCTGTGTACAGCGTGGAGAGCATCACCTGGCACTTAGTAAGTGCTCATGAAAGCTGACTATTATTATGCAGATTTAAGGGACTATTATTACCAAAAGAATCTAGCTCATCTCTTCTTGCCAGGTGCCAGTTTCAGGGGTTTGGTGACCTGAGATTGCTAGAAGCACAAAGAGGACAAGTTGATTGAAAATATAATCATCTCTCCATGGTCTGCGTTTGGATTGTCCACTTTGAGGATTACTTCTATAGCAAAATTGTAATCGCAGGCTAATTTTCTCCTGCCACACAATATGCTTCTGGTCTCCTTCTGGGGTTGTGTTTATGAAATGTGGGCTAACTTTCATATTTGCATAAGCAAACATAATTAGGAAGGTAAATACAGTGCAAAGAAAAAAAAATTACACAGTGCTTTGCAAAGCCAAACTGAAGTGATCCAGACGTCTGCAAGTTTGGAGTGTTGGTTCCATTCCCAGCCCCCGCCTGCTGCTGCTGTCACATCTTTTTTCCTGGGTGGGAGTGACTCACAGAGAAAGGGTCATCAAGGCCTTTAGGAAATGAAGGGTCTTTTTCCTGAGCTGAGCCCTGGGACAAGTGAGATAAATCTTTTCAGTTCTCATTTAGGCTGACAGCAGCCTGACTTGTGATGGAGGTTAACAGGGTGGAAAATAATGAAAAAAATGTCTACAGCTGAGCTCCTGGCTGCCTTGTTACCAGGCCTGTGCCTGTGGAACAAAGGAAATAACCCAGCCCATAGGGGTTTGGAGAGAGGCACGGACAGAGCCTGGCTGTCTGACTTTGCACAGCACGGCCCCTTTGTGTTGCATCAGTTATACCTAATTTCAGAACGGTGGCCGTCACTCTTTACATAATAATAGTTCCCGCAGACCTCAAAGCAACTATGGAGGCTGCTCTCTGGTCAGACTGGGGATCCGCACTCACTCCATTTTACAGGTGAGGAAGTAAAGTGTTGGGAGGCTGCAAGGAGAACCCAGACTTGGTTGCTTTGGGCCCCTTGTCATTACCAGCAGGAGGCAGCGTGGCTGGGCTTTTGGAGTTTGTTTCAGAACCGCCTATCACTGCACCCTGGGCAAGTCTCTCTAAGTCTCAGTTTTCTCATCTGGGAAATGGAGATGGTAACAATGCCAACTTCACAGGGGGCCGCTTTAATACGTAGAGGTGGGCCAAGTGTCCCCCAGCCCTGGTATCTAGTAGGTGCTTATTAAATGGTAGCTTGCCAGTGATCTCTAAGAACAGAAACCACTCCCCAGGTCTGAGCTGGGGTCCTAGGGCTCTACCAAGCCACATTCTGGCAGTGAGGCTGCAGGAGATGGGAGTGGCTACTAGGCCAGGTGTCTGTCCTGTGCCTATCTTCTGGCCTGGGCCTGGGCAGCTGCCCTGCCTGCCAGCCTCTTACTGATGCGGGAGGTGGTTTGACTTCATAACTTACCTTTTCATGATTCCCCATTTCCCATTTAGCAGTGGAGTCTGTTCTTATGACTAGAGGCAGCACTTCAAATTCCAGAAGCCCACACACGTGGCCCTTGCTTTAAGTGTGAGATGTGGATCAGCCACAGCAAAATTAAACTGAATGAGATCCGGGAGGCCATCTTTAGTGATCAGGACTCTTATGGTGGCAGACAGCAGAAATGCAGCTTACCCTGCTTTAAGAGAAAGAGGGATCTTACTAGTCATAAGCCTGGCTTCAGGCATGGGGGGCTTCAGGGGAACAAAGGATGTTACTAGAATTCTGTCTCTCTGCAACTCTGTTCCTGTTTTCTCTGTTTCCCTTTTTTGGGGGGAGGCTAGGGGGCTCTTTCATAGTCAGCCCCCTGCCATGTGATAACCAGAGGGCCCCTGGCATCTCCAGGCTTACATCCTCTCTGCTTCAAGTCCCTTTTCACAGAATGGGATTTTTTTGGTCTCTGATTGGTCCAGCACGGGTCACGTGAGCACACCCGGGGCTGCTTCTGTGGCTGCGGCGCTGCAAGGCTCTGCCTCACCAGGCCAGGAAAGGTACCCATCGCTGAAGCCAGATGCAAACTCAGTTCCACCTGAACCATGGGACTGAGAATGGGTGAGGGGTGGTTCCCCAAGAAAAGTAGGAGTGCCTTTACAAGAAGAGGGGAGAAATAAAACAGGAGATGGCTACTGGACTCTCTTTTCCAGGCCTTTTATCATCCTCTACAGCAGCTGTACGCCTCTGCTAGATGTCCCTCAATAAAGAATGCTCCTTACCTCTCACAATAGCTCATTCCATGTGGGGACATCCGTGATCAATAGAAAATTCTCCCAAATGCCGAAATGGAATCTTGTAGTGTTTTCGCTAACGGGTCCTGATCATCCCTAGAGGGCCAAACAGATCAGACCCACATCGAAACCTGTCAGTTGCTTGAAGGCAGGAATCGTGAGCATCCACCGGTCCTTCCTGCCTGTGGGCAGATGTCTCAGGCTCCTTCCATCGTCCTCCTGGAATTTGGCTTTGTGTTCTGTCCCCATATCAGTCACTCTCCCTGGTCATGCTTCAGGTCTCCTCTGACCGACAGCAGTTACTATTCAGAACCAGTCAGAATACTCTAGGAAGGTCTGAGCAGCTCAGGGCAGAGCAGGGCTGTCCAGACACTTTATTTCTCATAATAAGACCAGTGAAGGTGTTTGCCTCTTTAATGATTGTTTTACCACCTGATTGACACAGTGAACTCTCGGTCAGCAAAAAGTCCCAGGTATTTTTGTATCAATTGTTTTTTAATCCAGCCCTTGACTTCTGCTTTTGTGTTTCTTCATATTTACCCTTCTAAAACTTCGTTTTGTTAGATTCCGGTCAAATGGGATCAGTGTCCTTATTTGAGTGATTTTTCAAGCAGCAGGAGGGTAACTGCCAAGAGGTCCTAATTCCTCCTCTGTGGGAAAAGACTGTTTTGTAACTTCTCCATGTCTTCCTCCTCGGTGTCACCTTCTGTGTGTCAGTTCTTTGGCCTCCTGTTTGATTCTTCTCTGTCTTCTTTGTGAGAGGTGGAAAGTGGGGCAAAGCGTTGAGAATAAATTCACAGTAGAAGGGCCCCTGGAGTTGGGTGTTGGCATATGAATAAGAGCCTGCTGAATGGGGAAAGGAGGTTGGGAGTTCAGGGTCTGGAGAAAGGCAAGAGCCAGTGCGTAGAGTTTATTGTGATGGAGGTCGAAGGAAAAAACTCAGAACAGAGGCTGAAAAATGGCAGTGCACAACTGAGTTTGGCTCTGACGTATAATCTTCTTGGCCCATACTATGTTAAAAAAGATTAAGTTGACATTTAAGCATTTAAAGATTTCTCCTAAAATCACGATTTTGTGTTTCTCTTGCAAAATCAGAAGCTCTAACTATACCAGCCCCACGTGGACTCACACTTGGCATCAGCTAGCGGTAGCTGAGTGGCCGCCAGCCCCGTCAGCCTGGGCACGCTGTCTCTGCCACTCCACTGACCCTGCTATCATATTTTACCTTACGTGGTTCCTTGATTTTGATTCTCTGGCCCTTTGTACATTTGAGTTTGTGACCTCACCTTTAAACATTACCTAACTGTGGTTCTTAAATTCCAGCGTGCATCAGGATCACCTGGAGGCTTTATTAAATGCAGACTGCTGGGCCTCAGTCCCACAGTTTCCGATTCAGTAGGTTTAAGGTGGGGCCTCAGAACCTGCATTTCTAGCATATTCCCAGGTGATACTGATGCTTCTGGTCTGGGGACCATACATAGAGAATGAGTCCCAGTCCAACCTCCTTGTTTCACAGACGAGGAAACTGAGGTTCGTGTTTGGCAAATGCAGAGTCTGGCTCCAAACTCGGGTTTTCACCTCCAGCTCCAGGACTAAAGTCACTACCCCATGTGCTGCACCAGGTGGGAGGGTCAGTCCGCATCCCACTTGCTCTCCTTCTCCCCACTAACCGTTTCTGAAACTGGGTATTGAAGCCCATTCCATTTCCAATCTCATTCTGTTTTCTTCAGCCTCCTTAACAATAGCCATCCATTATTCTATGCTCTGATGCCTGCGGAATCTAATTACTTGCCCCAGCCGTGATGTGAATTTGATGGTTGGAAGCTGTGGTGTTAGGAGGAAGCGCTAATGAGGAAAGACTCTTTGCAGAGAAGCGAGGCCACGTGGGGGGCTTGTGTTTGAAAGCAGCCATTCACTGTGTGGCAACAAGGACTTGGTCTTGAGTGAGTTTTCTCGTTCCCGCCTCGAAGATGTCCATCGCATTTCATAAATAAATCAGGGCTTTTTGTGTTCCATAATTGCCTTGCTTTGTAACTGAGATCAAAAGCACCAGTGGCCTTGGATTCAAAGCCAAGTTTATATTTTATTTTTTGGTTGCATGAGAGAGTAGAGTGAGGGCGTGCATGCTGGAGGGTCCAGCTATGAGGCCTGCATGGGGAAGGAGAGGGAGAGAGCAGAGTGGGCACGCTGCCAAGGGATGAGGCGCCTTCAGCCAATCTCCACCGTCTCCCAGGGAGATGAAGTCGCGAACGGTCACTCTGCCAGTAGAGCCTGCTAAGCCGGTCATCATCAGGCACTCCCAACTCATTTAATAAACATATATTAGCACTAGCATGACAGTAGGTAAACAATAATTATAGATAACAAACAGTGAGCAAATGCCTGCAGTGTGCCAGGCTCTGGGCTAAGCATTCTATACACATTTAACTCTTCAAACCTAAGAGGAAGATGCTGCCATTATCCCATTTTACAGATGAGGAAACTGATGCCAAGAAAGGTGAGGTTAGGGTTTAAATCCAGATGTGTCCAACCCCAGAGTCCATACTCAGTGGTAAAGGCAGGTGCCAAAGAAGATAGAGCCAGGTGCAGTGGCTCACACCTGTGATCCCAGCACTTTGGGAGGTTGAGGGGGAGGATTGCTTGGGCTCAGGTGTTTGAGACCAGCCTGGAAAACAGGGACACCCTATCTCTACAAAAAATAAATTAGCCAGGCATGGTGGCATGTGCCTGTGGTCCCAACTACTCAGGAGGTTGAGGCAGGAGGATCATTTAAGCCCAGGAAGTTGAAGCTGCTGTGAGCTGTGATCACTCCATTGCACTGGGTGACAGAGTGAGACCATATCTCAAAAAAATTAATTAAAAAAAAGTAAAGTAGATAGATAAACGACTCAGACACAATGCCCTCCTCTCCCTCAAGGAGCTTCCAGTGCAGTCTGAAAGCCGAGACAGGTGTGAAGCGGTAACTCATTCAGATACAGCAGAAAGGGATGGTTATCACCACAGAAGTTTGTTCAGAGGGAGAAGAACTTCTAACCTGGGATGGGGAAGGTAAGAGGTGGGGGAAGCAGCATTTGAAGCTGGCCCTTCAGAGTTGTCCTGGGCTACAGCGAGGAGGCTGAGCCTTTAAACCCTCATGTTGGGTAGTCATTGGATGTGGGTTCCCTCTAAAAGAGGTTGTGGGCTTGGGCAGATGATGCCTGTGCAACCAAGGCAGTTCCAAAGTGGCTGACACCTGAGGGTGTCCATTGGCAGCACTTTCCTGCAGCTGGGGAATACGTTCCCCAGGCCTGAAGGGGATCTGAGTGGTGTGTCACAGCGCCCACAGCAGATGTGCAGGATTTAGGGAAAGTGGGAGATGGAATCCACACCAAAGCAGAAGCCAGTGGGAGGAAAATCTGGGTCCTGGATCATGAAGAGGTGGGTAGTCTAGTGCAGTGGCCAAGGCTGGGGCCAGACTCTGATTTCATCTCTGTCTTGCCACTTTCCTGCTGTGTGGGCTCTGCCTAATCCCTTAAACTCTCTCAGTTTTGTCATTTTCAAAGTGGAGCTAATAATAGCCTCCATCAAAAGGTTGTTGTAAGGACTAAAAAATTATGTAAAATGTCTACTCAGCACACAATGAACAATCTATAAATAATATTATAGCTATTAGGCCAGGCGTGGTGGCTTACATCTGTAACCCCAGAGCTTTGGGAGGCCGAGGTGGGAGGATTGCTTGAGACCAGGAGTTTGAGACCAACTTGGGCAACATAGCAATACCCTATCTCTACAGAAAAATTAAAAATTAGTCAGGTGTGATGGTTCATGCCTGTAGTCCAAGCTACTTGCGAGGCTGAGGCTAGAGGATTGCTTAAGCCTGGGAGTTTGGGGCTGCAGCGAGCCAAGATTGTACCACTGTACTCCAGCCTGGGCAACAGAGAGAGACCCTGTCTCTAATATATATATATAAAATATATAATTTCTATCTAATATATATATTATATGTTTATATAATACATAATCTATATTTATATATAAAATAATGTAAAAAATATATACTAATCTATTATATATAATTGATTATAATATATATTAGCTATTATTGGGATGATTATTTAGACTTTGAGAAGAAATTTAATGAGAATGAGATTGGAGATGGGATGAAGGAAGATTTTTTCAGGGCATACAGGTTAGACAAAGGGTCAGAAATAAGAAAATATGCTCAGGAACCACTCACTGATGAATTCTAAATGATGGTAGTCTTGCCTCTTCTTTTATAACCTCTAATTTCTTTTTCTTGCCTTATTGTCTTGGCTAGGACCTTCATCCAGTACAGTGTGGAGGGAAGTGACACCCTTGATTCTTAAAAGGCATGCTTCTGATTTTTTATCATTTAAGACAAAAACTTTTAGCAAATTAGGAATAAATAGGAACTCCACCTGATAAGAGGTATTATCAAAGCCAACAGCAAGTCACACTTGCTGCTGAAAGATAATTCAGCAAGATGGCTGCTTAAAGATTAATATACAAAAGTTAATAATGCTTCTGTGTGCCAGCCACATGCAATTAGAAAATGTCATTTAAAGGTATACATTAGAAAACAAGAATAATTGAAAACTGATGCCACTGCGGCCACAAATTAGCTGTATCACAGAAGTTTTGATAAGTGATGCTGTCATTGTCATTCATATATAAATATTTCATAATTTTCATTATAATTTCTTTGACTACAAATTATTCAGAATTAGGTTTGGGTTTAAAAAACAATTTCAAAGGTTTTGTTTTTAAAGGCTTCTTATTTTTAGTTTCTAAATATATTGGATCATAAGAAAATTAAGACAATAGAAATTTATTTTTGTTTTTTGTGTTTTGTTTTGTTTGTTTAGTTTTTGAGATGGGTTTCACTCTGTTGCCCAGGCTGGAGTGCAGTGGTATGATCATAACTCACTGCAGCCTCAAACTCCTGGGCTCAAGAAATCCTCTTGCCTTACCCTCCTGAGTAGCTGGGACTACAGGGGTATGCCACCACACCCTGCAATTTTTTTTTTTCAGTTTTTGTAGAGACAGGGTCTCACTTTGTTGCCCAGGCTGTTTTTGAATTCCTGGCCTCAAGCAATCCTCCCATCTCAGCCTCCCAAAGTGCTGGGATTACAGGCATGAGCCACCACACCTCACAAGGTTATGTGTTTTTTGGTATTTGTTGGAGCATTGGCCTTATCAGCTATCAAGGCTTCTTCTGGAGGAATAGACATTACTAGAGCAGGGCTAGACCAACTGATCAATTGGACTGAAAAGAGCCCAGAAACAGAGCCCTCCATAAATGGAAACTCAGTCAACGACAGTGGTGCATTACAGATCAGAGGGAAAAGGATGACTACGTAGTACATGGGGCTGATTCAACTGATTGTTTGTCCTTTTCTTATTATTTGTAAGAGCTGATTTTATACATACATATACATATACTTTCCTCATGTGGAAAAATATAAGGCTTTTACCTTAGTTTACAGAAATATATTCTGGAAAGCTTAAGGTGCTAAAGGTAAAAAGCAACACTTCAAGACTTTTGAAAGGCAATGTAGATTACATTTAATATTTAAAACCTTGGTATGGGAAACGGCTGCTTAAAGAAAGCATTAAAAAGCACAAACCATAAAAGAAAATATTGATTAATTTCATTATATATATAAAAAAATCTTCCATACAACAATAAATAAATAGAAAATGTGGCCAAGACAAGGAGAAGATATTTGGCATGCACAGAATCAATAAAAAGTTAATACCCAGAATATAAAATCAGCTCTTACAAATTAATAAGAAAAGAAAAAACAACCCAGTAGATACATAGGTAAGTGGTTCACACCTGTAATCTCAGCACTTCAGGAGGCTGGGGTGGGAGGGTTACTTGAGGCCAGGAGTTGAACACAAGCCTGGGCAATATAGGGAGACCCCGACTCTACAAACAATAATTTTTTAAAAATTAGCCAAGTGTGGGTGGTGTGTACTTGTGGTCTCAGCTACTCAGGAGGCTGAGGTGGGAGGATCTCCTGATCCCAGGAGGTTGAGGCTGCAGTGAGCTATGATTACACTACTGCACTCCAGCCTGGGCAACTGAGCAAGACCTTGCCTAAAAAAAAAATTAAAAAGTGAAACTTAAATGGTCAGTGATATAAGAAAAGATGCTCATAATTACTAGTAATCAGGAAAAGGTAAAAGAAAACAAAATGAGATGCAGTCTGACTCCCAGTTGGTAGGTAAAACAATCCTAAGTGCTGGCAAGAATGTGGAGCCTCAGGACCCTCATACATTCCCAGTAAACATGTAAATAAGTCCAGCTCCTTGAGAATAATCAGGCAGTATCTAGTAACAGTGCAGGAAGGGGTACAGACCTTTTGACCTGACAATTTTACTTCTAAATATAACCCAAAGATATTCTAGCATATCTGCACACACACAAAACTGTATGAGAATGTTTGCAGCAGTGGTGTTTCCAGTAGAGAAACAGAAATAACCTAAATGTCCATCATTAGGGAAATGGTTAAATAGGCTGTGGGTAGTTGCATCGTGGAATCTTATACAATAGTGAAGATGAGCTAGATCTACAAGTATCAATGTGAATAAAACTTGAAAACTTAATGTTGGGTGAAAAAAGTAAGGTACAGTATGATGTTTTTATAAAATTTGGAACACAGATGAATACTTTATATGGTTCATAGGGTTAGACACCTGGCTGAAATAAAGCTATGCAAATGTAGAATGTGTAAGAATACACAGCAGTCTCAGAATTGTAATTGAGGAAGGAGGGAGGAAGGAAGGAGACCAAGAACATTTCCAGTGTATCTATAACATTTTGCTTCCTAAAAATAATTTTGAAGCAGAAATAGCAAAATGTTGTTATCTAATTTGAGTGGTGTGTTCCTGGGTGTTTGTTATTGTTTTCTCTCCTTTTCTGCATATTTTAGATGTTGGAAGACTGAAATTAAAGATAAAAATAAGGAAAGTGAGGTTGGAGACAGGTCGAGGAAGCCTTTGGGTGTCAGAGTGAGAAGCTGGAGTTTATTTTCTAGACATTAGAGATCCACTGAAGGTTCTTGAATAGAGGGGTGAAAT
This sequence comes from Rhinopithecus roxellana, assembly GCF_007565055.1. Taxonomy (NCBI): domain Eukaryota; kingdom Metazoa; phylum Chordata; class Mammalia; order Primates; family Cercopithecidae; genus Rhinopithecus; species Rhinopithecus roxellana. Next base: position 89,678,042 of record NC_044549.1, on the reverse strand, counting down.
GATCAGAGACAAGTTGAAGGATGATTAATTTGATATGGTATGTTTAATGGCTTTGAAAAGAGATTTTGGATGGACGGTGCATGTTATTATACATATACACTTGTATATATATTAGTGGTGAAAGATAATGGGGCCTGGATCAGGGAAATTGATACAGGAATGGGAAGGAAGGAAGGAAAGGAAAAATGGATGAATGGATGAGTGGGTTGATGGATGGATGGATGAATGGATGGATGGATGAGTGGATGAGTGGGTTGAGGGGTAGATGGATGGATAAAAGAAAGGATGGATGAATGCATGGGTAGGTTGATAGATGGGTGGATGGATAAATGGATCAGTGGGTGAGTATATGGGTGATATGGGTGAATAGGCAAATGGGTGGAGAGGTGGATAGATGGGTGAATACATAGGCAGGGACATTTTTGAAATGCCAGTGCAATCCTCATTTACATCCTGTCCACAAATAATTCAAGTGAAACAGAAGATCAGGTTATAAAATGACAAGGAGGTTAAAGTGATGTCTCAAGTCAGTGATTCAGCAGTAATAAGTGATCAATAATGCTTTGAAACCAACAAATAAGCCTAACAACATCCATAGTCATCTTAAAGATAATGTAGAGTGGGAGAAAGCAGCTCAAAACTGAGCAGCTTCAGGTTTTCATAGATACTGGCTTTTCAGGAAGACAGCCCTGTCACTTCCTAAGACATGCATGCAGGCTCTCATCTTACCCTCAACCATAGCTCCTGATCTGTGAGTGACTCTTAGAGAGAGAGAGAGAAATATATATATATATGTAAAATATAAAACATCGACATCAGGGACACAATCAAGAAAGATTACTCCTGAGTATGTGAGTATGTTCTGGGCCCACAGAGATTCAGCCCAACTTTCCACACCATCCCCAGCTACCTCGGCTTGGAAGCCAGGGTGGGGCAGGATTGAGTAACAGATAACAGGAGATTCTGCAAGATGGCACGGAGCACTGTATGTTATCTGACATTTATGATGATCTAAAGCAGAGCCTTGTAAATATCAATATGCTTTCTATACTAAGGCAGAAGAGTATTCATGTTTTATAACTATTTTTAGAAGTTTAGGGAAAGAAGACCTTAAAGGTGCTTAGAGTGCTAACTTTCCCAATGGAGGCAAGAATTGCCCAATGGAGGCAAAGGTTGAGAATGTCACATTCACTAGCTCTAAGGCCTTGGGCAAATTACTCACCCTTCCTGAGCCTCTGTATTCTAATCTTCAAAATAGATTCAACAATCGTGCCTCGCATAAAGGGCTGATCTTAGGCTTACATGAGGTATTGTCTCATAAAGCAGTTAGCATTGTGCCTGGCACATGCCAAGAGATCAAGAAACAATAACTATTATTGTTATTATCCACAATGGTATGTATTATAAGTACATTAGTAGTAATTTTACTAAGAATTATTATTAATAAGTATTACCATTATTAATAATATTTAGTATTATCAGTAGAGATCCAGAAACTCCTACCATGACCATGTCAGGTCACTTTTCATAACCATTCCAAGGTATCCTTGGACTTCCTCAGGCCTGTTATGTAAAGCAGTTCTGAAAGTGAAGCTTTCAGGATAAACAGGGTCCCAAAGCAAGGCTGGGAGTAATTGCAGGGAAAGGAAATGCTGGCCACGGTGCTAGACTCACTGCCTCCGTGCATGCCTGGGCTCCTGGGTGTGCATGAGTGGGGCTCACCACTGCCAAGAATGTCCAGGTGGTTCCAGGGCCTTCCTGCTTCTTTGCAGTCTGATATCCCAGCCCTGGCAACAGTAGGAAGAGCTAAGGACTCGAATCTGCATTCTTAAAAAATGAGTAGATGACAACATTTGGAGTTCAGCAACAGGAGGCATAAATTAGTGTGGGAAGGGAAGGAGAATAGGGAGGAGTCCAGGAGCAGGGAAAGGAAGAAAATGGGAAGCAGAGGGGAAGAATAAAAGGATTAGGATAGAGGGTGGGCAGGAACCCGGCTAAGGAGGTTGTTTGAAAGCAGAGGTTGGCACCTGGATGGAGAGCCGATAGCCCGGTTATTGGCAACCGAAGCCCTGGCTAGGAATGGGAGTGAGCCGTTAGCTGTTGGAGCTGCTGTGTTCGGGGGCTGACCTTCCAGCACAGGCTGGAGAAGCCTGATCCTCTGAGACACGCCTTTTAAACCTTTGCTTTGGAAATAAAAACACAATCGCTTTGGGAGATGGCCCGTGCTTACATACATCATGCATTCAAATAGGGAACATCTGTGGGTCTCAAGTTTTGTGATTTGATGAGAAAACAAGCCAGTGTGGAGAAGCAGTGGGTAAGATCTGTCGGCATTTAGGACTGAAAGAGACAAAGGATTTTGTTGTTGTTGTTGTTGTTGAGTTGTGTTTGTTTCCTGTTGTTTTTGAATCCCAGAATTAGGAAAATCATGAAATGTCCCTAAGAGTAACCCAACATGAGAACATCTACTCAAGCAAAGAGTGAGAAAACAGAGACAGGGGCTGTCTGAAGTAGAGTTTGATGAGGCAGGAGAAGAGCAGCCCAACACAGATAACTGAGAGTTAACAAAGGCCACCTGTTTTACTCCTGCATTACAATTTTCTAAAAGATTGTTTAGGATGGTCTCATTGGGAGAAATGAAAGGGGTATGTGTGTGTGTATGTATGTGTGTGTGTGAGGTCTTATTCTTAAAACCCAACATTTTAAGATGGTATTATATTTTAGACATAGAGAGTGACATTAGCTCTGGAAATGACCCATCTTTGAGTTAGTTTGAGGGAGATAGACACATGCCCTTTAAAAACAGAGTTTTTTAGGCCAGGTGTGGTGGCTGATGCCTGTAATCCCAGCACTTTGGGACGCTGAGGCGGGTGGATCACCTGACGTCAGGAGTTCAAGACCAGCCTGGCCAACATGGCGAAAACCCGTCTCTACTAAAAAGACAAAAATTAGCTGGGCCTGGTGGTGCATGCCGGTAATCCCAGTTACTTGGGAGGCTGAGGCAGGAGAATCCCTTGAACCCGAGAGATGGAGGTTGCAGTGAGCTGAGATTGCACCGCTGCACTCCAGCCTGGGTCTCAAAGCAAGACTCCATCTCAAAACAACAACAACAAAAGAAATAGAGCTTTTCGAATGTAACTCATGAAGTCCCAGGACCTACTATGAGGTTTTTGAGAGTTTTTCCTAAAAAGCGTGATGATCCCTGCATTGAAAACAAAATCAAATCATACAGGGCAAGATTTTCATGGCAAAGGAATTGATTTAATTCAGAGCTGTGTATGTCAAGAACTTTGTCAGCTGATTTCATCTTGACATGAATTAATGTTGGCTTGATTTTTTTTTTCAAAGAAATAAGGGTCAGAGGTGACCATCCTTTACTCCTCTCTAGTTTCCTACTGCTCCTGCACAATGATGAACTCATCCGCAGGCATTTACAGAGCTCCTTTTGTATGCAGGTGTTCGTAATCGGCATTGTGGGAAACTCTCCGAAGCCAGGGTTCTGGTCTTTAGGGAGCGTGTGCTCTAATTGTTAGGAAATTAGTCCTTTTGCAGGAACTCTTTGAAAACTGATGCTTGGAGAAGGGTTTTCAGAAGGCCGTCTCATTCAGTGGTCATTTTGGTATCTACAGACTGACATAAGCATGGATTACGTTAGTATTCTTTCAAATAAGCAAAAATGAAAATGTATGGGATCCTGTAAACTGATGAAGTACAGAGGCGAATCTTGTTTAGGCACCACTAGATCTAGGGACTGAAAGGCTCTGGCTGTCTGCCCTAGTGGGCCTGGTACTGCAGGTAGTGCAAGACTCCTGATGACCCCTTAAGCAACCCCAGGGGAGAGATGATCTGAGAGTGTGATTATGAGAAAGCTCCCAGGGAAGATTCTTCATTGGCTTAGCCTGGAACACGTGTTTGTCTCTGATCTGATCACTGAAGGCAAGGAGCTGGAGCCTGGTCAGACCCTACCCCTGCCTGATGATCTAGTGTGGCCAGGCAAACAGCAGCCTGTTCCACCTACGTCTCATCTTCTGTTAGCAGAAGAAGGAGGAAGGGAGAAGCAAGACATGGCCCATGGCTGGTTTGTTCCTAGCAGAGAAGGTGAGCTAAAGAGGATAAGATTTGCTTGTAAGTTGGGGCAAGGCCCAGAGATGCAGATTTCTGCACAGGTGATGAGAAAGTGCATTGGGCAGGTAGGTGATGTCTGGAGGGCAGGGCCTCCTTTGTATTTTCCTTGTGGTCTGGACTCATCTCCATTACAGCCTTGTGATGACTTTTTTTCACTGTGGATCTGCATCTTGAACTAGGTCCTAAGGAAGCAGATCATAGTAAGTTGCTATGAGTGCCAACTTTGGGGTCAGACCAATCAAAAAGCTGAATCTTGTCTCTGCCGCATTCTAGCTGTGCAACCTTGGGGAAGTTGCTCAGCCCTTTTGAGCCTCCAGCCCCCCCAACCCTGCTTATCTGTCAAGTGGGAATAATTATAGCAGTTCCTATAAATATTTAAATTAGATAATGCATGGGAGTGACTTTGGATAGTATTCAACAAATGGAGTCAGGTGCTGTGGCTTATACCTGTAATCCCAGCACTTTGGGAGGCTGAAGCAGGCCAATCACTTGAGCCCAGCCAGGAGTTTGAGACCAGCCTGGGCAACATGGTGAGACCCCATCTCTACAAAATTAAAAATATTAGCCAGGCATGGTGGCATGTGCCTGTGGTTCTAGCTACAAGCAAAGGCTGAGGTGGGAGGATCACTTGAGCCCAGGAGGTCAAGGCTGCAATGAGCTATGTTTGCACCACTCCACTCCAGCCTGGGTGACAGTGAGACCCTGTCTTAAAAAAAAAAAAAAAAAAAAAAAAAAAAAAAAATGCATTTTTTAAAAAACAAAACAAAACAAATGGGAAGTGCTCCATAAATGGTAACTGCTGTTGATAAAACAGTGCTTAAGAGGAGGGACCGTGTCTCGTTCAGCTTTTTGTCTTTAGTGCCTAGTTTAGGCTGGTATATACTGGGTAGTCAATAAACACCATGTAAATGGAATCAAAGCTAGTGCAACATGGACCACAGAGGGACAAGAGGCCACCCCTTTCCTGAGAGGGCCCCACTAGTGTCTGGTCATAAACTCAAATACCTCTGTGGGCTTACGGAGGACATGGCTGGGTGGAGGGAGAAGCTGGGCACTGTGGTCACCTGGACCAGCAGTAGCACAAACTCAGACTGAAGGGGCCACCATACTTGAAACAGGGTCTTGGCATTGCTGGATCTTCTAGCATTACCAGAGACGCTGAAAATCAGGACTCGTGCAGGAAATTTCCTGAGTTTTCAGCACTGGGAAAGCATCCAGATGTTCTGAAAGCACTGAATGGCCAAACAAAACATGTCTGCAGCCAGAGAAGCTGCCACTTGGAAGGCTTGGTCTAAGGCACTATTTCTCAATCGGCTAGGAGAGGGGGAGTTTTATCCCCCAGGGAACATTTGGCAATGTTTGGAGGTAATTTTGGTTGTCACACTGGGGGTTGGGGGTAGGGAATGCTACTGGCATCTCACGGGTGGAGGCCAGGGATGCTCCTAAACATCCTCCTATACACAGGACAGAGAATGCCTGGCCCTAAGGAAGCTGAACTGGCTTTAGCTACGGGCAAAGAGGCAAAGGAACTAGGCAGGGCTGGGGTTCCCTGCACTCATGGTGACTGGCTCTTGAGGTTGGTCAGCCTCATTTTACTGGCTTATTTGAGCATGAAAGACAGGGCTGTGCTCCGTCAACCTGGGGGAGCCACAGCTACCATGGCTGAGCCCTCCTTGGCCCCATGTCACTGTTTTCCACTGTCCACACACTCCCTGTGCATGAAGGAAGCAGCCTGCCACCCCGACCCCTGCAGGCATGAAAGTAATGTGGAAAATGTGGGCAGTGAGAGCGAATACATTATCACTTGGGTTCCTAAGGGCTGGGTGTGGTGTCTGCTGGAGATCACAGGGTTTGGGCTTCCTGTTATGGTGAAAAGTTTCGTTTGAGTTCCTCATTCAGTAGTTTCTGGAACCATAGTTGAGAATATTTCCCTTCCCAATCAACCCCAGCCAAAAATAGAAAGAATGCCTTTGAGTCCTGTGCAATTGAATATTTACTCTGTGGCCAGCCCAGGGCTTGATGCTGGGGAGGTGGTGAGCAGAGAGGCCTGGGCAGGTTCCATCTGGCGGCTTACAGTCCTGGGGAAGAGACACAAGAACCTGATCTCCAGCTCCTCCCATTCAACCCACCCTCCACTCGCTGGTGTCTTCACCTTCCTGAAGCATAGCCCTGGTCATCTTAAACTTCTGCTCAACAACCCCCAGTGGCTCCCAGTCCTGCTCTGAAGGAAGCCTGCATTCTATCCACCTCTGTGATCTGACCCGACCTCTGTCTCAGGCTTATCTCCTGCTCACCTGTTGCCGATCTTCTCTCTTCATGAACTAGTCTTTTCACCATCCCCAATCTCCGTGCCCCCTGCCTAGAAGTCTGTCTCTGGCCATTCATGCAAGCTAAGAAGGCTCTGGAAGTATCCCCTCAATCCTCTTCATCACTTTATCTCACATCACATCATCATTAACTCTTGTATGGCCCTTTCTGGCCCTTTCTGCTTCCTGCCAAGAATTCCGCTTCCTGCCAAGAATTGTGTTCTTGACTCTACCCCAGCAAACTGGGAGATTCTTAAGGGAAGAGTTGCTAAAAAATTCGATTTTATATTCCCTTCTCTGGGCAACTTCCTAGCCTTGTCCTTGGCATGTCGTGGGTGTTGATTCAGCCTGTACTGCTATTTCCCTGGGACTTCATCTGTACCCCATATGGTGCTAGGTGCTGCCATATGTGTTATCTCTTTTCATGCTCATAGGGACTCCATGAGACCCATGACATCATCTCACTTTTACAGATAAGGAGACTAAGTCTTAGAGGAACTGTCACTTCATTCGTTCATAGATTCATTCAGCAAACACGTATATATACACATACATATATATGCATATACATATAATATGTATTTTATATGTATATGTATATTACATATGTATTGCATATGTAATATACATATATGTATGTGTACATATGTATACATATAATATACACATACATATAATATGTATTCATATATGTATATGTATATATGTGGGTATATATGTGTGTATATATGTACACACATATATACATAAATATACATACATATACACACACATATATACACACACATATGTATGGTTTTTTTTTTTTGAAACAGAATCTCATTCTGTCACCCAGGCTGGAGTGCAGTGGCATGACCTCAGCTCACTGTAACCTCTACCTACCAGGCTTAAACGATCCTGCCACCTCAGCCTCCCTAGTTGCTGGGACCACAGGTGTGTGCCACCACACCTGGCTAATTTTTTGTATGGTAAAGACGTTTCACCATGTTGCCCAGGCTGGTCTCGAATCCTGGGCTCAGGTCATCTGCCTGCCTCAGTCTCTCAAAGTGCTGGGATTACAGGTGTGAGCCACCATGCCCGGCCAAGCAAACATATTTAATGAGCATGTACCATGTGGCAGGCTCTGTTGCATTGCAGAAATGCAGGAATAGAGGAATAAGATATTGCAGATTGGGTCCCCCAGGAAGCAGACCCTGGGACATCTGAATTTAGCTTCTAGGAGAATGATGAAGGAGTGTTCTCAGGATGAGCCACTTGGGAAGGCAGGTGAGGCAGCAGGGTGAGGTCGAGCTGTGATGCAGGCTGCCTTACTAGAAGTCCTAGCTAGCCCGGTAGGGAGCTTTTTTAAAACTTTTATTTTCAGTTCAGGAGTATGTGTACAGGATGTACAGGTTTGTTACATAGGTAAACGTGTGTCATGGGGTTTTGTTATACCAATTATTTTATCACCTAGGTATTTAGCCTTGTATCCATTAGTTATATTTCCTAATCCTCTCCCTCCTCCCATCATCCATCCTCTGATAGGCCCCAGTATGTGTTGTTCCTTTCTATGTGTCAATGTGTTCTCATTATTTAGCTCCCACTTATAAGTAAGAACATGTGGTATTTGGTTTTCTTTTACTGTGTTAGTTTGCTAAGGATAATGGCTTCCAGCTTCATCCATATTGTGAAGGACATTATCTCATTCTTTTTTATGGCTGCATAGTATTCCGTGGTGTATAGTGTACCATATTTTCTTTTTCTAATCTATCATTGATGGGTATTTGGGTTGATTCCATGTCTTTGCTATTGTGAATAGTGCTGCAATGAACATACACATGCATGTGTCTTTATAAAAGAATGATTTATATTCCTTTGGGTATATACCCAGTAATGGGATTGCTGGATTGAATGGTACTTCTCACTTTAGGTCTTTGAGGAATTGCCACACTGTCTTCCACAATGGTTGAACTAATTTACACTCCCACCAACAGTGTAGAAGCAGGGAGTTCTAAAGATGGAATGACTCCTCAGAGCTGTCTGAGTTGAGACAGCAAGAGGCTGACCTCGATGCCCCACAATGGTCAGTCTTTGGGTAAGGGCCACACTCAGAAGGAGGTGTATACTGGTGCCATTTTGTCCTCTGAGGCCATCCCTGTAGGGTGCTCTCAGCTGAGGGCTGTCTACCTGCAGCACTCCCAGCAGATGGAAGATCTGAGCTTTCATTGCCAGAGAGAAAGTCTCTTTGCCCTTATGGGGCTGACATAGAAGCAGGGGAAGCAAATGATAAATGAATGAACAAGTAAACAAACAAGATCATTTACAAGTGCAGAGAAGACATAACAAGGTGCTCATTTTACAGTCAGGAAAGCTAAGATGCCAAGAAGTTGAACGACTAAAAGCCCTGCCTCCAAAACAGGTCTCTGTGGCCCCCAAAGTCATCCCCTCTGCTGCCCAACAGACCTGTGCTAGTCATGTAGAGTTAGCTTGACTCAGAAGTCAAGCTAAGGAGCTGGGGCTTGATTCTACAGACGATGAGGAGGCTTTGGAGGAATAGGATAAGTCCATTTCCAGGAAATTTCACTGGCACAGGCCTGCAGAACAAGAGCTCAAAGAGACAAGAGCTAAGGATTTTGCTAAGAGGTGCCTCTTAACATAGTGATCTGGATCTACAGTAATGATGTGCTTGCTATGGGAACTGGTGGTGGAAAATAGGACTGAATCCCTTAGGATGCTTTTGGCTGCAAGTAACAGAAAACCCCAGCTGAAAGTGACTTGATCAATAAAGCTACAGAAGTGGAAATTCACTGGGAGGCAGGCTCTGGGTTTTCAGTCCAATCAATTGTCCAGAAGGTCATTAATCCTAAGTCTGCTTCCTCTTTTGGTTCTAAGATGCCTGCTGGTAGCAACTGGGCTGCATGCACTTCTCTTTCCCTTCCTTCCCTTCCTTCCCTTCCTTCCCTTCCTTCCCTTCCTTCCCTTCCTTCCCTTCCTTCCCTTCCTTCCCTTCCTTCCCTTCCTTCCTTCCTTCCTTCCTTCCTTCCTTCCTTCCTCCCTTCCTCCCTTCCTCCCTTCCTCCCTCCCTTCCCTCCCTTCCCTTTCCTTCCTTCCTTCCTTCCTTCCTTCCTTCCTTCCTTCCTTCCTTCCTTCCTTCCTTCCTTCCTTCCTTCCTTCCTTCCTTCCTTCCTTCCTTCTTTCGCCAGCACTCAGTAGAAAAGCTAAAACTTTTCATTTGACCATAGAAGTCTTTCTCTTCCATCCAGTTAAGTCACATACTCATCTCTGGACTAATAACACATACCAGAATCCACCATCTTGAGTTGAGATAGCCTCCAGCTTCCCTTGAAGAACTCTCCTGGAGGAATGAATTCCTGGGCAAATTCATGGCTCTCTTAGGAAGTAGGAAGGGCAAGAATGGATACTGTGAGCTGGAGGAGGCCAGCTTGCCTGCTATTCAGACAAATAATTGGGCAGTTTGCAGGTAGGACCCAGTAACAGATTGGATTGAGAAGGAGGAATTAAACAAAGTATCAAATAGGATTCCTAGGTATCCAGTGACAAGCCCAGGAAGATACTATCCCATTGACCAAAATCGAAGGGATGGGGGAACAGTTCACCTTTGGATAATTTGAGTTTGAGGGGATGAGGGGACATCTAGACCATACTGTTTTGCAGCAGCTAAGGATACAGGTCTTTGAGCTTGGGCTAAAGGTCTCCAGGGCAGGACAGAGCCCAGGAGAAAGGCCTGGGAGATTATGACATGGCTTCTGGTAACCAAGAAGTGGGAGCTGAAGTCAGGAGCATGTGAGGGAGCCAGCTGCAGCAGGGACCAAGAAGGGAAGGCTGGAGGGAATTCTGAAGACAGGACTCTTCCCAGCAGAACTGCCTCTAGGATGGGGTCCTGCCCATATGCACAGTGACAGCACACAAGGATGTTCACTGCATCAGTGTTTGAGATAATAAGATACTAGAGGCAATGTAAATATCCATCGCTAAGGAGCGGGCTAAATTAATTATGATGTTCCTTGTATATGGAATCCCAAGCAGCTGTGCAAAAAAGGGGCTGTAAGAGTTACATGATGGAAAAATCTGTCAGAGGTATCGTTCAGTGAAAAAAGCAAGATGCAAAGGGTGCATGATATGCCCTATTTGTGTTAAGAGAGAACATATGATATGCAAATATATGCTTGTTTATTCATAGATTATTTCTGCAAAGTATCAGAAGAAATTTTTCATAGCAGTTGCCTCTGGACAAGGAGGAGCTTGGAAGACTTATTCTTTCCCATTTTACCTGCTGGCTGTTAGAATTTCTTTAACCATGTACCTTTATTACGTATGTAAAAAGTTAGATCATAAAAATAAACACATAAGAAATAGGGTCTTGGGTATCAAAGGTGTTGGGAAGTTTGAGGACCATGAGGAGGCCACTGGAGAGTGTCAGAGAATCTGGAGTCAGCAGTGATGGGGAAACATCAGGGGGAGGGGCCACAGGGGAAACTGAGGCACTGATTGTTCACTTGAGAGAATCATGGAGAATAGGAAATGCGGATAGCTAATTGGGTTCATAGAGCACCAGTACAGAAATCACAGGACACTGTTGAAGGTCCCCAGTGAGCTCTGCACAGAAGGTTCTGCACACCCTCTACTGCAGTTTTGCACTGGGTCACCTTTCTTTACCTCTCGAAGCTGGAGGGAGGTCTAAACAGGTCTCTGGAATTGCCTCCAAGGTTTCTGCTGTCTGTTAAGGGGTCTAGCACAAGCAGAGACCACATTCAGAAGGGTGATTCTTGGCAAGCCAGGCCTGGAAGCTGAGAGAAAGGGCTGTGGGGGGTGAGGAGAAGGAGCCTGAGAAGGCATCATTCTGATACTAAGCCTTCATGAGCTACCACTGGGTTCAGAGGCTTCTCACCTCTGCAAGGGTGGGAGGAAGACTGGTCTTTGCCCATCAGCAGCTGGTCCAGCTATGAGGCTGAAGGAGCTGGGAGGGAGAGCAGGAGGCTGCAGCTACTCAGGGAGCCGAGATCATGGCTCCCATTTTCAATACAGAAACTTAACATGATGGTCTGGGCAAACAGGGAGAGTATCTTGGTACTTTTAGGTGGCTATAATGAAATGCCATATACTGGGTGACTTATAAACAACAGAAATGTATTTCTGACAGTGCTAGAGGCTGGGAAATCTAAGAGCAAGGCACTGACAGATTTGATATCTGGTGAGAGATTGCTTCCTGGTTCATAGAGGGCAACCTCTTGCTGTGTCTTCACATGGTGGAAGGGGCAAGGTAGCTCTCTTGGGTCTCTTTAAGGGCATTGTATTAGTCTGTTCTTACATTGCTGTAAAGGAATACCTGAGGCTGGGTAATTTGTAAAGAAAAGAAGTTTAATTGGCTCACAGTTCTGCAGGCTGTACAGGAAGCATAGCGCAGGCATCTGTTCCTGGTGAGATCTCAGGAAGCTCCAATCACGGTAGAAGGTGAAGGTGGAGCAGGCATTTCACGTGGCAGGAGTGGGAGCAACAGAGAGAGAGTGGGAGTTGCAGGTGCCACACACTTCAGAATACACCAAGGGGATGGCACTAAGCCATTAATGAGGGATCCACCCCCATGATCCAAACATCTCCCACCAGGCTCTGCCTCCAATGCTGGGAATTCTATTTCAACATAAGATTTGGCAGGGACAGAGGTTCAAACCATATCAGGCACTAATCCCATTCCTGAGGGTTCCACTCTTATGACCTAATCACCTCCCAAAGACATCACCTCCTAATACCATCACATTGGGGGTCAGGATTTCAAAATAGGAATTTTGAGGGGCACACAAACATTCAGATTATAGCAGAGAATATTTACCAAAATCATAATCACAATCATAAATAAAATAACAAAGAATTCTAGACTCTTCAAGTTGCATGGAACCTAGAGATAATTTTCTCATTGTTTTCCGAATTGTGTCCTTAAATATCATGAAAGCCAATTCTGGATTGTGTCCTTAAATATCATGAAAGCCACAGGACTGTGGTCAATGAAACTGCATACTACACCTCCTTCTTAGAAAATCTCCATGCAAGGAAGGACATTAAAGGCACTGAGAAGTCCTGCATTAAGAAAACTTGTCTACCTTTGTTCAACTAGCATTTTTCCCAAATGCATGTAGTCTTAGAAGCGCCTGCCCCACTTTTTTAGCATAGCATATAGCAGTGATCTTCAGACCATGCTTTGGAGAGTATTGTTTTAGTTTAAGCTTTTTATTTGATAGGTGAGGTAGCTAAGGCTCAAAGAGGGAAGTGATTCTCCAAGGCTACACAGCCAGCTGGTAAAACAGTGGAAACGAGAAGCTAAATCTTTTGCCTTGTGCCCCCAAGGTCTTTCTGCCAACCTGTACTGCTCCTGTCCATCACTGGAACAGACACCTTGACAGTGTGGACCTGCCACTGTGTCAGGATCCGGGCAGTGGTAAGATGAGATTAGGCAGACCAGGGGACCAGCATGGGGGAGGGTTGAGCTGAAATTTGAAGTCAAACTAAGGTTAGGGCATCTGTTGTAACCAGTCCTGGAAAGCTAGGAAGGCTATGTCCAAGTGGGTGCCAGCTGCTGATTCTCAGTCAAAGAAGACAATCCTTCAGGAAATGTCTTCTGGAGAGTGGTCCCCAACCTTTTTGGCACCAGGGACCAGTTTTGTGGAAGACAATTTTTCCTTGGATCAGGGTGGGGCGATGGTTTGGCACGATTGAAGCACATTACATTTATTGTGTATTTTATTTCTATATTATTGCATTGTAATATATAATGAAATAATTATGCAACTCACTATGTAATGTAGAATCAGTTTGAGCCCTGAGCTTGTTTTCCTGCAACTACATGGTTTCATCTGGGGGTGATAGGAGACAGAGACAGATCATCCTGCATTAGATTTTCATAAGGAGCATGCAACCTAGATCCCTCACATGCGCGGTTCAGAACCGGGTTCAAGAACCTATGAGAATCTAACGCCACCACTGATCTGACAGGAGGTGGAGCTCAGGTGGAAATGCTCTCTTGTCCTCTACTCACCTCCTGCTGTGCAGCCTGGTTCTTAATGGGCCATGGACTGATCTGTGGCCTGAAGGCTGGAGACTCATGTTCTGGAGGACCTGAGACGTTTCCTGGAGGACTTGAGAATTATCATTTACTCTCAGGAGGAATTGGGATGCCACATCATTGTTTCTCAAAGTGTGTTCTGTGGAACCCCACTCTCTAGCCATTCATGAGGATTGTGCAAGAAGCTCAGACCCCGGTTATACCAGCTTAGGACACATAGAATTAAAGAAAAATTCTGTGGGGCTTCCTCACATCTTTAGTATGCTACTGTCACTGGGAGTCACTGTGGTAGGGAAGTGATGTGTAGGGTTCCCCAACTCGTATGACCAGGAAATCCCATCTGCAAGGAACCTCTCTCTGTGGGTTTGTTCCGTGGACATAAATTGAGGAATTTACATGTAGATCAATGAAGTTTATGCTGATTTCTGTCCCCTTCCAACCCCACCTGAAACATTCCTGACCTTTCCCTTTTGAAAAGAGATTGGTAAATGTAGCCATCAAACTTCTCCCCTGCTGACATTTGTTCTTCCATATTCCAGAGCAAGGAGATTGGCCTGCAGATGCACGAGGAGCTCCTGAAGGTGACCAACGAGCTCTACACAGTAAGTTCTGCCCAGGCTCACTGCCGTTTTGGGATTGGGTCTTCTGTCTTCATCACCAGAGCTGGAGGGAGGCAAAACAGAGGTCTGGAATGACCCCGGGCCTTTTTTGCTGTGTTTTATGCTGAGTGACAGTGGGTCATCATGTCAGGATATAATGACTCACAGCCTCATCCCCTGATTCTGTACATCTGGGGTAGGGCCTGGGCTTGTCTAGTTTGTCAAAGTTCATGAGAGATTCAAGTGATCTGCAGCTGTGGATGTGTTACCTGTAAGAACAGAGGGCACAAAGTCAAGGCCATGGGAGTGTGAGTGTGAAGGCTCCTGAAGGTGGGGATGTAGGTTTTGGAGTCAGGCAGCACAGGCTCCAGTGGAGGCCCTTCCTTACCGGCTGCGGGACCATAGGCAGGTGGGCAGTTTGTCTGGGTCTCAGTATTTGCATCTGCAAAATGGAGCACGGCTCCGAGGATCACGTGAGGCTATGGGGTGAGCCTGCCTTGCCATCTCCAAGGCATAATTTCAGAACATCACAGTGTGGTCCACGGCTGACCTTGTTACCTGCTTGGAGTCAGTATCTAACTGTGCTTGAGATGAGTTTTAGAATCCAAGAAGGTGAGTGAATGGGGACACAAACACATGAAGCGATGATGCAGGGACTTTCAGACTGTGCTTTGGGGAGCCTACGGCTTCCTCGCGAGGAGTGTGGGGACCCCATGGAGAGGTGTGGGGAGTGGGGTGGGTAGACCCAGCAGGTAGAGCTCCAGGCCCCTCAACCCTACCCCAATCAGAACAGTGGGGAATGGTTATGTTTTAAATAGATAGGTGACCTATATAGCATTTCATGAAAAGTATGTTTGTGTGTTGGGGAGAATCTGCTGCTAAAACTGAATTTGAAAATCCCTGGTATGAGGGGAAAGAACAGCAGGCTGTGAGAAGCCCCTTCTGTTCAGTTTTATTATCTTTCTATGTTTATATCCTGTGTGGCCAGCAGGTGGTAAATTCTTCAGAGGCACTGAGAGCCTTTGTGGGAGGACCTGGACCTCAGGTCAGAAAGCCTGCCTCAGATGCCAGCAAGCTACAGAACTCTAGGCAAGGCATTATTTTTCCTGGGCCTCAGTCTCCCAATCAGTAAAATGGGGGTGAGAGTTCTTAGATAAAAGTTGAAACTTTTAATTCTGTGATTCCAAATTAAGGAGTAAAACTTGAGCTGTGGATAGTTTTTACTTGGGTCATTCTTAGGGTAAAGGAAGAATTGCTGCTTGAGAATACATATTGCTTTGCATCAGCTGGTCAGTGGGGGGCAGAACAGCCTATTGGGTTAAGGCACAGATTCTGAAACCAGAGATCTGGGTTCAAATCCAGGTGTTAAGTAGAAATCTAGTACCTGCTTAGTGTACATCCTTGTGAGAATTAAAGGAGATCCTATATGTGATGCATGCTCAGAACAAAGAGAAAAGAAGAGCATTCTGTATCAGAAGTTCTGAGCGTCACTATCATCATCATCACCATCATTGGCTCCTTGATGGCTGTGAAGTAGGCTGTTGTACATACTCACGGTGGGGGGAAGGGTGGCGATAAATAATACAAGCCTGGTAACTGAATGGGATTGTCCTGCTTAGAATTCTGCAGCGAATTTGGCTAGACCAGGTGCTCCCCAGTCTAGGTCCTTTTTATGTTCCTCAGGCTCCACTTTGGGTCACTTTCCTTTACAATGTCAAAACAACTTACCCCCAATGTCCTGGGACCCCCCAGTCATCCCCACCTAGATCTTTAACTTTTGCTGTGACCTCCAGCAGGGCTCCTCTTCTTGGTCCCCTCTATTTACACCAAATACCTTCCCCCTCTGCTGCTTTTCGCCTGCAATCCCTGCTGTCTATACCTACCTGTTAGTGTCACGCTCATTTTTCAAACTCAGACCAAACCCCACCACCTTCAGAATGTTGTTACCTCTCGGCTTCAAGTTCCTATGGCAGATGTACCAAAATCTCTTGTATATTTATTGTCTATATCCCGTCTTCCAACATGTTGGAGTGTGAACTCCCTGGGAGTCAGGTCTTGGCTGAGAAACACTGCATGAAAGGCCCAAAGGCTCCATTTGAACCCAACTGTGTGGCCTTGAGCAAGTCCCTTCACTTGTCAGTTTCACCTGTGACAAACGAGACTGGTCATCTTTCTGTGGTTTGTAGACTGGACAAGGCAAGGTGGTGGTCAGAGATCAGGAGGACAGTGTCATCTCTCTGTGTCCTTCAAGGTCCCAGTGCCCAGCACAGTGGCCTGAATCCAGCAGGTGCTCCATGCACACCTCTCTGTGCTGGCTGCAGGGCAGGATGGCTGGACAGAAATGCCACTGGTATCGGAGACACAGGCCAGGCAGGATGGCTGAGGCCCCAGCAGGATGAGCCATGCCTTGCCATTTCCACAGCAGCCTGGTGAGGGTCACCAGGAGCTAGTGGAGGAGGAAGGGTCCCCAGCATTCTCCTTTGGCTGCACGTAGAAGAGTGGGATCCTTATGGTGCCAGCACACTCCCCGTGAAGATCATTTGTTGACTACACACAGAGTCTTCAGTAGTTACTCAGAAACTCAGTTAAATTCAAGCATTTGGGGCCACATGCTGTGGGCCCAGAGCTGCAGTAGGGCACAGTGGGGGATCATGAACATTTCAGAGTCTGCCTCTGTCACAGTCTTGTACATCCTTGGTGCTTCCAGGGTGCTCGTTGAAGCAAAGGAGGGAGGAGGGAGGGATGAAAAACATGAAAGGAACTGGTCTTACTCCTAAGGAGTTTGGAATCTGGGCAGAGAGATAAGAGTAGTGTGTGATCCACCGGGGCCTGTCAGGGGGTGAGGGACTGGGAGAAGGAGAGCATTAGGAGAAATACCTAATGTAAATGATGAGTTGATGGGTGTAGCAAACCAACATGGCACATGTATACCTATGTAACAAACCTGCACATTATGCACATGTACCCTAGAAATTAAAGTATAATAATAATAATTTTAAAAAAGAGTAGTGTGTGAACTGTTGATACAACACAAGTCAGAGCCTAGTATGTGCTGGACACATGGGCTCGCAGGGGAGGTACCTCTGGGCTTGGCTGTGTAACTTGCCCATGAGCTCTGTGGGGCTAGACCATGTTCCCCACAGTGTGCCCAGAGCCCCTGGCCAGCCATGCACACACATAGGAGGAGATGGGTGTGTATTAGTTGAGGGAGATGCACATGTGTGAGAGATGGGTTGAGAGGAGGAGGGAGGGAGGGAGGGAGAACAAGAGGAAAAAAGATTCAGAAAAGTGGGCTACTGTGTTCCAGGGTGAGCTTTGAGCTTGGTGCCTTTGGATGGGTAGGAATTAAAGAAGCAGAGGGAATGAGAGGAAGAGAGAGGGAGTTCTTAACAGGGAAGGCAATGTAGGATCACAGCAGTGCACACTGATCACAGACAGACCTGGGTTTGAATTCCTGCTGTACCACTTACCAACTCGGCCAAGTCAATTAACCCCGTTGACTCTCTTTCTCTTTGTTGCCAAACAGGGATGATCCTAACATCTGTAGCCACTTCATGAGTGCTTAGGATGCATCTCACTCTGTATTAGGTATTGTATATATATTATTTAATTAACACTCTTACATTTTTACAGATAAAGAAATGGAGGCACAGAGAAGTGACTTACTTAAAGCCTTTGTATCAGTTATCAGTTGCTGCATAACAAACTACCTCAAAACTCAGTGACTTAGAACAACCACCATTTTCTGTGCTCATGATTCTGTGGGTCAGTAATTTGGGCAGGGTTCAATTGGGGCCACTCATGTGGTTGCAGTTTTCTGGTCAATTAAAAAAAGAAAAGGAGTCCAAAGTGAGCAAACCCCAATGTGTAAGCACTTTTCAAGCTTCTACTTGTGTCATATTTGCTAATATCCCAATGGCCAAAGCAAGTTACACAGCCAAGCCCAGAGTTCTGGGTTAGAAAAGCAAGCCCCCCTCCCCTTGGAGAGTCACAATGCGAAGGGCCATGCCTGCAGCCATGCCAGTAATGATCACAGTCCTCTTTGCAAACAGTTCACTCCAGCCACCCAGCTGCTGGCGGCACTATGTGTCCCAAATTCATGCTTCATTGCTAGGGATTTCTTTTGAGCACTTTCTAGTTACCATGCCTGGTTATACAAGTCTACAGACCCCTCCTCCCTCAGCCCCAGGGTCATTACCACAGTCACTGAGGAATAAATAATGCAGAGAAAGGATTTTCCAGTAAGCTCCACTTTTTCTCTTCTTGAAGTTCTGTAAGGGAGGTGGTGGTGGTCTGTTCAGGGGGTCCTATGGGTGTAATGATGGTGGAGATAAACGCTAAAGACCACCCATCACTTGCTTTAGAGAAAAGGCTTGTCTCTCTCTGGGGCTAGGAAGGATGCAGAGGAGACTGCAAGGCCGGATATTTTGTTCATTCATTCATTCATTCATTCACTCAACAAGCCTAGTCCTTATCACCCAGTCCTTATCTGCTCAGTCCTTAGCACCTTGAGGCTCCCTCCTCTCTAAAGCATGCTAGCATGGGTGTTTGTGCACACACGTGCACACACACACACATTTGCATACCTGCACGTGCAGTTTGGCATGGACCACACAGTAGCACATATGCACATTCACATGCATGCATGTACATACACATACATGCAAGCATGCACACATATGTATCCCATTCCACTTCTTTTCCCTCGAACTCCCATCAGCCCGACACAATATAGCTTTTGTTCATGTATTGGCCTGGGAGAGAAAAAGAGCAGAGGTGAAGAATGTGGACCAGTATGGCAATCCTTCTAGAAGAGGCAAATCAAAACAAAACAACTCACAAACTATAAACCCCACTGTGTTTTCACTATTTGGCTAAAAATGTGTTCATATTTTCAGTATATCTCTAGATTATGAAATACATGTGTGTCAGTAACTAGTGAACATCCAGCATCCCCCCACCTATCTCTTCCTCTGTGTTCAGTAGCTCTGCTCCAAGCTATGGGGCGGTCTTCCAAGTCCAGGGCTGCAGGAGAGGCCCAGTGACTTTGTTCTTTGCCATGTGGGGAGGGCCTGAGGAGTGTCCATTCGTACCTAGCAGCAGCTGGTCACAGGTAGACCCTAACTGGAGCCATGAATCACTTTACCTTTTACTTGTTCAAGCCTTGATTGATTGTGTGTGGGCTCAGGGATATGACATCAACTCTGGGCCAACAGGCAAGTTTTGGCAAAGGTGTCTCCCTCCTCATGATTGCCCTGAGACATGGGGGTGTTAGAGAGAGCTCAGACTGGGTGCCCAGGAGCCCAAGTTCTGGTCCCAGCTCCACGCTGGGCTCACTGCTTGTCTTTCTAGGATGACATTCAGGTACAGCCCCACAGCTTCATCCTATGATGGGCCCTTTGTAATTTACTGAATATATTTCTTTAAGTTGACCTCCCCTCCCTTTTTAAGCTCCCCCAGTGTTACGTAATTAGTGGAAAGCAGCCCTGTGTGCTGGAAGAGCACAGGTTTTAGAGTCAGCTGGGCCTGACTTGAAGGCCCTGCCACACAAACCCTCTGAGCCCAGCCCCTCCCTGGAACATGGGGTTGCTGCCAGTTCATTTGTCTGGATTATTCTGGGGAGAGTGATTGGCATGGAGTATAGCCCAGTGCCTAGCAAACCTGAGTCCTGAGTCATTGTGTCTTTTATGAAAAAATGAGGCATAAATATTTTTCCTACATAGTTCGGAATCTTTCTTCTCCATTCCCCATCTCCACTGGGCCAGCCACAGCCCTAAGAATGTTTTGCTGGAAAACGTGAAACCACCTCCTCCTTCATTTCCCATCCTCCAGGCCTGCTGTCTGTGATGCTGGCTCCATACTTGAACTGGACGACTTTCCTTTTTAAAAAATTGTTTAATATTTAAATTTAGAAGTAGAAGGTACATACACTTGTTTAAAAAATAAATAAGACAGTAATTAAACAATAAAAGAAGGTACACAGGAAGAAGCGTGTCTCTTGACTCTTCCTGCATCTCCATATAACCTCAGTTACTAGGTTACTAGTGTCCAGTTTAGCCATGTCTTCTTCCAGAGATCCTTTATCCGTCAATCAGCACACACATTTGGGCATATCCCACACATTCCTGTTTTATGCAAGTGGTGACAACTGTACTTATTATTCTGCATCTTGCTTTGCTTTTGTAGGTATATTTTGGAGATTGTTTCATCTCATGAATAACTAGAGCCTCCAATCATGTACAGTGCTTATTGAAGGCCAGGGGCTGGTCTAAATGCTTTACATGTACTGATCCATTTCATCCTCATCATAACCCTTTGAGGTAGGTGGCATTACAACCTCTTCTGTTCTGCTTAGGACCAGTTCCATCCCTGGATGACACTGTGCACGCACCCAAAAAATTAGCGAGGCATGTTAGCAGGTACCTATAGTCCCAGCTACCTGGGAGGCTGAGGTGGGAGGATTACCTGAGCCTGGGAGGTAAAGCCTGCAGTGAGCTGTGATTCCACCACTGCACTCCAGCCTGGGGGACAGAGCGAGACCCCATCTTAAAAAAATTAAAATTTAAAGTTAAAAAATAAACTACGAACCTGCATTTATTGTGGAAGGAAATGATACTTCACATTAGCAGATGAAACACGGTTTGGTATAAATAGAAGCGTTCTGTTAGTTAAGTGAAAATCAAGCAGTGTTGTGCATTCAAGCTTGTGCCTGCCAGAGTGGCAGGCGAGAAGCTCTGAAGATGTGTGGGCACCGACTGGTTTTTCCTCCTGATGTAATCAGAAGGATCCTCAGAGAGCTGAAAGGGGTTAATGAAAGTAAAGTAAACAGTGCAAGAAGGTACACAGAGAGAAGCATATCTCCTGATTCTTCCTCCATCCCCATATCACCTCGGTTGCTATGTTGCTAGTGTCCAGTTTGGCAGTGTTTCCTTCCCATGACACCGAAAGTCACCTTGCTAACACAAGTGGAAACACTGACCCAGTGCCAGATAGTGGGGCTCTGGCACTCGGTTTACGCCGTCTGTGGAAGGAAGGTGTGGAGTTTGAGGAATACTGAGGTTCCTGCCAGGCTTTGATCTTCATGCCACTGTGCCCTGGAAGGGAGACCAGGGTCCTGGCTCAGACTCAGGGCAAGGCAGCTCTTCGGGGCTGTCACAGCCTGCCAGCCAGGCTGTGTGCACAGTGTCATCCAGGGATGGAACTGGTCCTAAGCAGAACGGAAGAGATTTCCCTCTAGGTAGCCTTACCCTCTCTTTCTGCTGTCCTGCCCAGACACCCATTCACTAAGAATACATGTATGGATCATCAGCGTATCCAGACCATGAGATGTGGCTGTACACTATGATGGGTGTCTTAGTGGGGATACGACAATGTGAGGGAACTTGGAAGAGGGGGTGATGAAATCTACTGAGCATCAGGAAGGCTCCAGAGAAGAGATGGTATCTGATCAACAGTCGACAGTTCCTGGGTGCAGAGAGGGGCAGAAGGAGCAGCACTTAGAGTGGTGAGAAGCAGCACCTGGGATGTGGGAGGGAGCCTCTGCCCAGTCAGCACTGCTCCTGTGTCACTGCACTGAGCCTGGCTGGTTGGGATCAGGACTGATATGGGTAGTTGGGGAGGCTCAAAGGGAAGGAATTCTGCCTTTTAGGATTCATTTAGTGGCAAGGGACTGGAATCTGGTGCAAACTGGCTTAGATAACAATGACACTCTATTGAATCACATGAACATGTCGCTTAAGTCTAGCTGGATCCAGGGGCTCACACACTGATTTGTCTGTCTCACCAATACAGCATGTACTCTGTGAGACCAGAGACCCCATCTGTCTTCTATACTGTATTTTGACTGTAGTACATTTGGTATAGTACCTGACACATAAATAAATATTTAATAATTGAAGGTGTAGCTGTTCTCCCCACCAATATACTCACTAGATCAAAGGCAGTAGAACTATGCCTCCCCCATCTTACCCCTTTCCCTCCTTCCCTCTCTTCCTACCTTCCTTCCCCACTCTTTCCAATCCATCCATCCATCCATCCATCCATCCATCCATCCATCCATCCATCTATCCATCCATCCATCCATCCATCTATCCATCCATCCATCCATCCATCCTCCATCCATCATCCATCCATCCATCCATCCATCCATCCATCCATCCATCCATCCATTCATCCATCCATTTATCCACCTTTGGGAATCAGTCCTTCTCCCATTTCTGGTTTGTTTTCCTCTACGTGGACTTCATGATCTGGCAGGCTTCTCCCATGTGGTGACAAAGATGGTCCCTAGTACTACAAATTCTCCTCCCATTAGCCTCTCCCCATCCTCCAGTGGAAAGAGAATACTCCCTTCCCAGTGTTTCCAGCGAAGCCCCAGGGTAGCATCTAATGGCCTAGCTGAGCTTCCTATAGTCAGATGAACATAAGTTTATGGATTGGCCAGGCCGGGGTCTCATGGCCACCCCAGGATTGCAGGGTGATGTCAGCTTCCCATGAACCACATGTACTGAGAATAGTGGAGGGGAATTTGGGGGATTTCCTCAAAATAAAATTAGGGGGGCTGTTCCCAAAGAAGGAAGACTGGATGAGTCTGGGCAGAGAAAAACAACAGATGTCCACTGAGGGGGAGTCCCTGGGGGAGGATGAGGAAGTGGTTCCATTGGCTGGTGCTGAGACATACCTGGTGTTCCTCCAGCTATCAGCTGCTCCTCAGTCCTGTTTGCCTCCTGCTCCCCTGGGCTAATGCTCACTCTGCTCCCTTTGCCTGGGACACTCCACCCCCACCCCAAGCCCTGCTCACCCATCTAACAGCTACTCTTCCTGCGGTGTTCAATTTAGATGTCACTTCCTCCAGGAAACCTTCCTATAGTGCCTAGGACTCCCTTCATCATTGCACTTATCACACCGTGTGAGCATCACTTGTACAATTGCCTGTATCTCTACTACAGTGTGGATCCTATGAGGGTGGCGACCTGCATGTCTTCCACACTGTAGTTTTGCCTAGCGTAGTACCTGGCACATAATGAACTGCTCAATAAATATTTAATGATTGATGGTACAGCTATCTCCCTACTTCCAATTATGCTCAGCAGAACAAAGGCAATAGAACTCTACCTCCCTCATTTTACCCTCCCTCCCTGCCTTCTTCTCTTCCTTTCTCCCTTTCATCCACTCTCCCTTCTGTCTACCCATCCCTGCATTTATTCACCCACCCACCCATCTGTTCATTTGTCCATCCATCCATCTACCCATCCATTCAGCCATAATCATTGATCCATTGATCTTTTGATCTGTTGATCCAGCCAGTCCAGCCAAAGAGTCTTTCATTCATGCAAATATATATTGATACTTGCTGGGTAACAGGCTCTGCTCTGGTACAGAGAATACTATCATGAACAAGATCCTGGCCTCAGGACTTTGCTTCTCTTTTCCTTCAAGGAGATCTTGGTCATGCACTAGCCTAGGGTTTCACCCATACACAAATGCTGGAAGCAGAGAGCCACTCTGCCCAGGGACAGCCCTGTCTGCAGGGTGGAAGAAGCACACAGGGACTGCAACATTGAGAAGCTGTTTTCTAACAACTGATCCTTATCCTGCCCCAGGTGTCCCTTTATGGATGCTGTTAACTTCCAGATTCTGTTTGCCTTCTTTTGCATTTAAATGAGGGGCTGAAAGATGGCGCAGATAAAACTTTGCTGTTTTCAGAATCTGAGGATCAGGGAAGAGGCAAAAGGCAATGTGTGGAAAGCAAAAAGCAGTGTGATTACCAGAAGAGACAATGCTTAGCGGGCAGCAGACCCGGCCTGCAGTTCCAGCTCTGCCTGGCTTTTTGTGTGACTTTGGACAGCACTCTTGCTCTTTTCTTTTCTTTTTCTTTCTTTTCTTTTCTTTTCTTTGTTTTCTTTTTGTGATGGAGTCTCGCTGTGTCGCTCAGGCTGGAGTTCAGTGGCACAATCTCGGTTCACTGTAACCTCTGCCTCCCAGGTTCAAGCGATTCTCCTGCCTCAGCCTCCTGAGTAGCTAGGAGTACAGGCGCCCACCACCACGCCCAGCTAATTTTTGTATCTTTTTAGTAGAGATGGGGTTTCACTGTGTTGGCCAGGCTGGTCCCAAACTCCTAACCTCGTGGTCCACCCGTCTTGGCCTCCCAAAGTGCTGGGATTACAGGTGTGAGCCACCACGCTCGGCTCACTCTTGCTATTTCTGAGCCTCCATTTCCTTAAGTGAGGGGCTAGGACACCAAGAGTTATGGAGGACCTTTTGGCCCTTACATTCTGAGAACACATGCAACTGAACTGGGTCCAAGAATAGTGGTCTTAAGTGACACGTCCCTACGAGGTCCTTCCCTAGACTCCCTGAATAGGGTCTGGAGGGCTGGAAAGTGAACCCATTACCTGGCATCAAGCGGATGGGTACCTCTGAGGGGCCCTTCAGACATCCCCAGTTCGGTGATTTGGCCTCAGCTGAGCTCCTGCATCTGCCTCTGTCCCTTCCCAGCCCCAGGCACACTGCTGCTAGCAGTTGGTCACTTGATAATTTGCAGTTGACAGAGCACTTTCCCCATCTACCCCCTTCTGATCTTCACCAGGTGGGCACTGCACGGAAAGGACACGCCTCTCCACAGCCACCCAGCAAGTAGTGGGAAGGCTGAGTCTCAAAACCAAGTCTCCCTAATTCCAGTGGGCTGGGGGAGCCTTTTACCCCTGTTTTACAGTTGAGAAAGGGGTACGGGGAAGCAAAACAACCATGTGTTCAGTAGGCCCAGGCTGTGGGGTCAGCCACCTTGGCTTTGAACCCTGACTTCACTTACCAGCTTTTCACCTAGAGAAACTTACTGACCTATTCTGGGCCATGGTTTTCTCATCTGTAAAGCAGGGATCATAGGTTGCCTATCTCATAGGGGTTTTGTGAGAAGTAAATGAGTTAATACAGGTAAAGTGCATACAGCAAGGCCTGGCATGTAGTAAGTGCTCAATAGATGTTAGCTGCTATCGTTGTTGTTACTGTCATCACACTGCCTCCCAGGATTGGGGAAAGGACTCATTGAAATGCTCCTTCACTAGAAGGGCTCCTAGAAAGAGGTTTGCAAACTTTGAAGTAATAGATAAGGTTAAATATTATTTAATGCATCCTGGACTGGCAATATTGAGCTAACTGTTCTAATCTATTGAGCTAAGGACCATTCATGCTGAAGCCCATGTATCAGGTAATTAAATAAAAACATCTAGAGGATTCTGGGTACAAATAGAATCCTTTCAGAGAAACCTCCAGGTGAACTCTTTGGTGGCAGCTGTCTGTCATAAGTGACCCTGGGTGGTGGAGTTCACTGTTATTCTTGGAATCAGGAATCAAGTAGATCACAGGGAGTTTGGCCCCAGGGTGCTTGGGTTATCTTCTCCAAGCATGGGATTTTTGGAATGAAGTTTAGAGGCTATCCTGGGAAGTTTGGCCTGTCGGAGCGCAGGAAGACTACTCTGTGGCTCAAGAAGAGTAGAAAATGATGTAAAGGGAGAGAAAATAAAAAAAGAAAACTAGGCAAAGGATATGTGCGAATTGAGAACACCCAGCTGGGCTGCTGACCTTGAGTGAGTGGATGGATGCATGGTGATTGGACAGGAAGATCTAGCTGTAAATAGAAAGGCTGTCTTTTCCCCTGAACTACCCAGCGCAGATGACAGATTCGTGGTGAGGCAGGCAGACTTAGAAGCCAAAATAGAAAAAGGAGATGTAGCAGGAATCATTGAACGCAGACAGGGATGGGATCCAGACATGAAAAACACCAGCAATATGGTGGTGAGGCAAAGAAACCAGGGTTGTCTGTGGATGTGGAGGGACATGTCGAAGGGGAAAGGTGGGGTCCTGGAGACAGCTGCAACATGTGTTCCCACCCTTTAGCCACACCTGTTTTATATTATTTTATTTCTTCTTTGCATTCTATCCGTTTTTGCTCATTTGTAATCTCCCTAAAACTCCTAGAAACCCCCTTCCTGCTGATTTCATCCTCTCCGTATGCCAGTTCCACCAAGACCATATCCAAATGACTCAATGGACTCATTTATTTTATTTTTATTTTAAGTTCCAGGATACACGTGCAGGACACGCAGGTTTGTTACACGGGTAAATGTGTGCCATGGTGGCTTGCTGCACCTGTCGGTCCATCACCTACATGCATTAGCTATTTATTCTGATGCTCTTCCTGCTGCCGCCGCCCCTGACAGGCCCCAGTGTCCTTTTAACCAAGGCATGAAGATCATCAAAATAGGCACCTGCTTTGATTATCTGCAAGTCTGCAGTCACCCCTTTTGGCCACTAGATGTCGAGAACGCATCAATATGGCACATTTTCTGGTCCGTTGAGTTATTTGGATGTGATCTTGGTGGAACTGGCATACAGAGAGGATGAAATCAGCAAGAAGGGGATTTTTAGGAGTCTTAGAGAGATTGCAAATGAGCAAAAATGGATGGAATGCAGAGAAGCAATCTTTCCACCAAGACCCACGAAGAAAAGTTGACTGCATTTTAAATCCATGTATTGTTTTACAAGTTTGGGAGATTTTTAGGATAAAGGAAGAAGGGAGAAACATGGCATAAAAAAAAATATATATATATATATATATATTTTACATTAGTTAATGTTCTCCAGAGCTTGCAAGCATTTCCAGGTGAGCATGTTTAAGGTTCTTAAACCCTGAGCCCAAATCAGGGATGATAATGATGATGATGATGATGGTGGTGGTAGCACCTGATAGATACCTCCATGGCTCTTACTATGTAGAAGGTATTGTTCTCAGCACTTGACAGAAACCGACTCATTTAGTGCTCACAAGCAGCCTAGGAAGTAAGTGCTATTATTATCCGTGTTTTACTTATGAGGAAGCAGAGGTCAGAGAGGTTGTGTGACTTGTCCAAGATCACACAGCTGGCGAGTGGGAGCATCAGGATTCAACCCAGACACTTGTCCATATTCTTACCTTCTATGATCTGCAATAGATGTTGCCATATTGACTCCTGGGCTGTGGCAAAGGGAACTTTCTGGGCAATGAATCAGTGCTGTGATTTAATGATAAAAGTCACAGAGGCTGGGTACAGTGGCTCACACCTGTAATCCTAGCACTTTGGGAGGCTGAGGCGGTGGATCACCGGAGATCAGGAGCTCAAGACCAGCCTGACAAACATGGTGAAACCCCATCTCTACTAAAATATAAAAATTAGCCAGGTGTGGTGGCGGGGGCCTGTAATCTCAGCTACTTGGGAGACTGAGGCAGGAGAATCGCTTGAACCCAGAAGGTGGAGGTTGCAGTGAGCCGAGATCGTGCCACTGTACTCCAACCTGGGCAACAAGAGTGAAACTCTGTCTTAAAAAAGAAAAAAAAAAGGCACAGAATTCCTCATTCTAATAAACTCACTTCACAGCACTTCAAATGACAAGGAATAAGATTTCAGGGTTGGCCAGGAATTCATTCTGAGTTCTCCGACTTACAGGGCTTGGTTAGATAGGAGCACATTTCACTCCCGGAGGGAAGCCTTTATTCTATTAGCTGTTATAGTAATCCAAACCACAGAAGAGAATGAACAAGGCCCAGGAGCCATGGATTCCAGAAGTTCCATAGCATAGAAAGATGGTCATACACTTGGCATTGCAAAAGAAAAGTACATTTCTAGTTGAGGACCAGCAAAAATGCTATTGGTATGGAGCAGCCCAGTCAGTGTTCAAACTACTAAAAGTATTGATGCCTGCTCAGAAAGTGGTAATGAATTAAAGAAATTCATTAAGGGCTGGGTGTGGTGGTTCACACCTGTAATACCAGCACTTTGGGAGGCTGAGGCAGGAGGATCACGTGAGCCCAGGAGTTCGAGATGAGCTTGGACAACATGGCAAAACTCCATCTCTATTTATGAAAAAATGATACAGACAATCTAGGATGATCTGGTAGAAAAAGTGGTGGATTAAAAGTGAGAGTCCAGATTTCCAGTATGGTTAAATATATGTTTACCATATGACCCTCCATCCCACCCCTGGGTATTTACCTAAGAAAAATGAAAATGCATGTCCACACAAAGAAATGTACATAAGCATTCATAGCAGCTTTATTCAAAATAGCTAAAAACTATAAACACCTTGAGTAGCTATGGACATATGACTAAGTAAACAGATTGTGGCATAATCATGCAATGGAATACTTAGCCATAAAAAAGAAGTTCTGATATGTACAGCATCATCAGTGAATATCAGAAAAATTATGCTGAGTAAAAAGAGGGCTGACCCAAAGGAGTTTATATTGTATGATTCCATGGAACTGGATTCTGGAACACACGACAGAAGGCAAACCTATGATTGGGGCTGGGGTGGGGTCAGGTATTGGCTGCAGAGGGGCATGAGGGATCTTTCTGGTGTAGTGGAAGTTCTATATTTTGCTTGTGAGCTTGTGATCCTGGATACATGGATGTAAAGTTTGGTGTCTCTGCACTGATACTTGGTGATACTTGGCACCTCTGAGCCTCAGTTTCCCTGTTTGTCAAACTGAAAGGTTGTTTAATTAGATGATGTCTAGAATTTCTTCTGGCTCAGAAATTTCCCCTGTAATAACAATATTCATTTTCTATTATGGAAGTAGAGAAGCAAAGTGCAATTTGCTTTATAGGAATTGTTTCCTTTTTTTTTTTTTTTTTTTTGAGATGGAGTCTTGCTCTGTCGCCCAGGCTGGAGTGCAGTGGCATGATCTTGGCTCATTGCAAACTCCGCCTCCCTGGTTCGCACCATTCTCCTGCCTCAGCCTCCCGAATAGCCGGGACTACAGGCGCGTGCCACCACGCCTGGCTAATTTTTTGTATTTTGTTTAGTAGAGACGGGGTTTCACCATGTTAGCCAGGATGGTCTCGATCTCCTGACCTTGTTCGTGATCCTCCCACCTCAGCCTCCCAAAGTGCTGGGATTACAGGAGGAATTGTTTTTATAGGCAAGGATGAATTTATTCCAGAGAGCATAGAATATCTATTGGGTTACTTAATATTACTCATTTTGGGTACAGAGTCATTTGCAGCCCATTGTACTTCAGGAACAGCTGAGAAAATGATTTGTGTGTAAGATGGATGTTCCCCATTCAATTCCTATGGGTATGTGAGGAGGGACTATCCCTGCGGCACTGGGAGGAGAGGGAGGGATGCCACAGTCACTGCTGGCAGGGCTAGAGAGGATAGCTGAGCAAGGGCCGGGCTTGCCCTGTCACTTCTGACAGTCCCCAGGTGCTTGGAGCTATGGTTACCCTTTTAAATTTCCTCCTTATTTATTTGTTTATTTATTTATTTATTATTTTTAAATTTCCTCTTTACTAGCCCATGCCTGGCTCTTAGTTAGGATTTAATGATGATGTTGATGATATCCAGTCCTCAGAGAGTCTGTGCAAAAGTAAAGGAAGGCAGGTGCCCAGAGCGTGTTGTGGGACCAGGGCAGTGGCCAACTAGAGCGTAGAACTTGGTATGGAGCCAGGAGCAACAGGGAGGGCCATGCTGGGTCATAGCTGGGTGCTGATTTCCCCTATTTGTGCGCCTCCAGGTCATGAAAACCTACCACATGTACCATGCAGAGAGCATCAGTGCAGAAAGCAAGCTGAAGGAGGCTGAGAAGCAGGAGGAGAAGCAGTTCAATAAGTCAGGAGATCTCAGCATGAACCTGCTGCGGCACGAGGACCGGCCCCAGCGCCGCAGCTCTGTGAAGAAGATTGAGAAGATGAAGGAGAAGGCGAGTGGGGGCCCTGGGCTGGGAGCGATTGGGGACAGGGCACAAAGGGGAGGGCCATGCTCTTGGCGGACAGCCTTAGCCTTCCCCCTTTTTTCCCCACATCCCGGTGGGGTGGTGGTGGGTACGGGGGATGGGACAATGTAGCCAGTATCTCTTCTTTTGGAGATTGGTGTTCTAGTGGAAGCAGGGCCGGACATGCCCCTGCTAGCACTGGTTAGGCCTGACTTAATGCTAAAGTCAGCAGGCAGACGAGGTGCTCAACTCACAAGTAAGCTGAACTGTGATGAGATTCACACCCAGCAAGCACCTTCTCAGATGACCTGGAATCACCAGGCATTAGTGGGAGCAGGGGCTTGTTCCAGAGGCCAATTTAATGGCCAAGGGTAGGGGCTGGGGGTGAGGTGGGAACTGATTACTGAATGTGTCTCAACAAGAGGAACCAGCACCTGGAAACCTGGTGAAGGGCTCATTCCAAAATTGCCATTGCCAACTCAAAGATGAGAGAGTTAAAATCCCTGTGTATTGATTCTGGAAAAGTCCTTCAGTAGGGTGTGGTGGAAGGAATTCTAGCTTTGGAGTCAGATGGGCTGGGTTTTGAAAATGCCAGTTTTATAACACCTCTCTGAGCTGCAGTTTTGAAGTCTGACAGGAGTGGCAAATTCATCTCATCTCTCATGTCAATTCTGATCAATTGCCCAGAGCGCTGGACTGAGAATCGTGAAACCCTATCCAGATTTAGTTAAAAACAGTGCTGTAGGTCTGGCCACAGTGGCTCATGCCTGTAATATCAGCACTTTGGGAGTCGGAGTCCAAGGCGGGAGGATTGTTTGAGCCCAGGAGTTCGAGACTAGCCTGGGTAAAATGGCAAAACTCCATCTCCATGGGGAAAAAAAAAAAAAGGCAAAGAATTTGAATAGATGTTGCTCTTAAAAAAACATGTATGAGTGGCCAACAGGTACATGAAAAGACTGTCTGGGCCAGGCATGGTGGTTCACTCCTCTAATCCTAACACTTTGGGAGGCCGAGGTGGGCAGATTGTTTGAGCTCAGGAGTTCGAGACCAGGTTGGGCAATATGGCAGAACCCCATCGCTACAGAAAATAGAAAAATTAGGCAGGTGTGGTGTCATGTGCCTGTAGTCCCAGCTACTTGGGAGGCCGAGGTAGGAGGATTACCTGAGGGAGGTCGAGGCAGCAGTGAGCCATGATCACTTCACTGCACTCCAGCCTGGGCAACAGAGTGAGACCTTGTCTCAAAAAAAAAAAGAAAAAAAAGATTGTCTCTATCATTAATGATTAAGGAAATGCAAATCAAACTCAATGAAATATCACTTTGCACCCACAAGGATAGCTAGAATTAAAAAGGCAGACTAGGGCTGGGCGTGGTGGCTCATGCCTGTAGTCCCAGCACTTTGGGAGGCCAAGGCGGGCGGATCACAAGGTCAGGAGATTGAGACCATCCTGGCTAGCAAGGTGAAACCCCGTCTCTCCTAAAAATACAAAAAATTACCCAGGCGTGGTGGTGGGTGCCTATAGTCCCAGCTACTCAGGAGGCTGAGGCAGGAGAATGGCGTGAACCTGGAAGGCAGAGCTTGCAGTGAGCTGAGATTGCGCCCCCGCACTCCAGCCTGGGTGATCAAGCAAGACTCTGTCAAAAAAAGAAGAAAAAAGGCAGACTATAGGAAGTATTGGTAAGAATGTGGAGAAATTGGAATCTTCACACACTACTAGAGGGAATGTACAATGATTCTATCACTTTGGAAAGCAATCTAAATGTTAAACATAGACTAAGTTACCATGTGACTCAACAGTTTTATTCCTAGGTATCCACCCAAGAAAAATAAAAACATATGTCCATTCAAAGACTTGTACATGAATAGCAGTATTATTCATAATAGCCAAAAGATGGAAGTGACTCAGATGTTCATCTGCTGATGAATGGTTGAATAAAATAAAATGTGGTATATCCATGTGATGGAATATTATTCAGCCATGAAAAGGAGTGAAGTGCTGATACACACTGCAACATGGATGAACCTTGAAAACAGTGTGCTAAATGAAAGAAGGCAGTCACGAAAGGCCACATTTATGAAATGTCCCGCATAGACAAATCTATAGAAATAGAAAATAGATGATTGGTTTCCAGGGGCTAAGGAAGAGGAAAATGGGGGGTAACTGTGAATAGGTGCAGGGTTTCTTTCTGGGATGATGAAAATATTCTAAAGTTAGATAGTGATAATGGTTGTATGACTCTGTGAATATAGTAAAAATAAATAAAAATAAAATAAAATAACCAAGCAGGGAATGATAGGACTACAACATAGGGAGAAACAGAGAGGTAGAGTGAGTGCTGACTGGAAGTCCAGAGGCTGATTTTGAGTTCAGAGTTTTATTTTTAGTTCGATTAGCTCCTCGGCTCTTGGGCAAGCCACTTCTCTCCAGTTCTCATTTCCTCATCTATAAAATAGATGAGTTTAACGAAAATACCTTTAACATCCTTCCTAGGTATAACATTTTATGAGTCTATGAAGGGCTAAACATGGTCTCAGGGTCATGGTCATAGTGGGCCACTGGAAATAGGCCAAGAATATCAAAACTCTCTGTGGGGGTCGGGTGCATGGCTGGTGTGGGAGGTAACTGCCAGGACCCTGGAGAAAAGTTAGAGATCTCTGAAGAGAATTAAAAGGTTGAGAACTCACTGTGGAATAGGAGGGTGTAAGAATGTCTAGGCGAAGGAGGAAAACCATTTATTTACAGAGACCTGACTTTTACGCAGCAATGGGACTCATCAGTCTGAAAGGAGCAGGGGACAGCTCTGCAGCCCGCTTACTCTTTCCTGCTCCATTCCCAGGCTGGCCCAGACAGGAGCAGCTCCCTGGGAGGCACTTGGGTCCCGGCTGAGATGGGCCGCTCTGGCTACCTCACCCCGCCTCTCCCCACCACTCCCATCCGGTCATCCTCCTCCCTCCTGTCCTCCAGTCACTGAAAATGACTGAATACCTACCTTGTGCAGGGACAGTTCTGGGCGCTCCAGACCTAGCAATGAACAAGGCAGATCAAGTCCCTAACCCCACTTATTTTCTAATGGGAGGTCACTGACAATCAACAAATAAATAAAAGGGTAGGAAAAAGAAAAAAACAATTTCAGGTGGTGGAAGTGCTCATAAAGAAAAGAGTTGGGCAGGGGTGGGCAGAGGGAGTGGGATGAGCTTGTTATCGAAGGCCAATCTGGCCTCGAGACCTTGGGCCAAGGCGGAGGGAACCATGAGTCTGAGGGCCTTGAGATAGGAATGAACTTGGCCTCTTAAAGGATGGATCAAGGAGGCTGAGCAAGTGAGGGGGAGCATGGGGGAAGGTGGAGCTTAAGAAGTGGATGGGATCAGGCCATGGAGGGCTTCTCAGTTTGGTTTGTCGCTGGAGGTTGCTGGGTAGGGGTCTTATTGATTGACTGATTGATTGAGACGGAGTCTCCTTCTGTCACTTAGACCTGGAGTGCAGTGGTGTAATCTCCGCTTACTGCAACCTCTCCCTCCTGGGTTCAAGTGATTCTCCTACCCCAGCCTCCCAAGTAGCTGGGACTACAGCTGCAGGCCACCACACCCAGCTAATTTTTGTATTTGTAGTAGAGATAGGGTTTTGCCCTGTTGGCCAGGCTGGTCTTGATCTCCTGACCTCAGGTGATATGCCTGCCTTGGCCTCCCAAAGTGTTGGGATTACAGGCCAATGCTCCCGGCCAGGGATCTGATTTACACCCTACCCTAGCAAGGACAGTCGGAGGCTGCTACTTATCTAGTGTCCTCATTGGCTGTGCGGGTGCAATGTAAAGGGGGCTGCCTGAGTCCAGGTCCAACCCTTACTCATCTAGCAGTTGGAGGTCTTCCATAGGTGTGTCTGTGCAGGGCTTGGGTGGCAGGAAGTTACTATAAAGAAAAAAGAATCATTGGGCTGGGCATGATGGCTCACGCC
Source organism: Rhinopithecus roxellana (assembly GCF_007565055.1). Classification (NCBI taxonomy): domain Eukaryota; kingdom Metazoa; phylum Chordata; class Mammalia; order Primates; family Cercopithecidae; genus Rhinopithecus; species Rhinopithecus roxellana. The sequence continues at coordinate 89,644,256 of NC_044549.1, read as the reverse complement.
TGTAATCCCAACACTTGGGAAGCTGAGGTGAGAGGATGGCTTGAGGCCGGGAGTTCCAGACCAGCCTGGGCAACATAGTGAGACCCCACTCTCTCTAAAAAAACTTTAAAAACAAAAACTAACCAGGTGTGATGGCATGCATCTGTAGTCCCAGCTACTCAGGAGGCTGAGGTGGGAGGATTGTTTGAGTCCAGGAGTCAAGGCTCAAGTGAGCTATGATCACACCACTGCACTCCAGCCTGGGTGACATAGCAACACCCTGTCTCTAAAAAAAAATAAAAAATAAAAAAAAATCACAAGTCCTGTCCTCTTAAACGGCTTTTCTTACGTCTACTCTTTTCTTCTTCCAGAGGCAGGCCAAGTACTCTGAAAACAAGTTGAAATGCACAAAGGCCCGGAATGACTACTTGCTCAATCTGGCAGCCACCAATGCAGCTATAAGCAAATACTACATCCATGACGTCTCCGATCTGATCGATGTGAGCTCCCTGGGGAGTCTGGGACTGAGCAGGGCCCACATCTGGGCTGGCGCACATCACTGGCTGAAGGAGGGGCTGGTCTTTGTCTTTAGCTGACATTCTGGGGTAGCCAGGGGTCTTTTGAGCCCTGCCGGAGGGGAGGGGCAGTAAATGTTTGGAAGCAGGAAAATGAGTGTTACCTCATGGTGTCTATTTTCATGAGTGGGACATGGGCCTCTGGTGGCCCCAGTGCAGTTGACTTGGGCAGTCGTATATCCAGTGCCGACTTCCCAAGTGCCCTCCTGGACACCAGGTCCTTTGCTGGGTTTGAGGGATTCAGGGGTAACCCATACACAGTTCATGCCTTGGGGGATTTCCCAGTGTGGTAAAGGAGATGTTATTGGTAATATGTTTAGCGCCCCTAGGGCCACTCAGCCAGACACACATACATGAGAAAGAAAGTAGCAAATGAGACAGACTTAATTATGCAGATCAGCTTTGTGTGGGGAGATTATCTCAGGAGAAATCGGGCAGCTTAAGCAAATGGAGAATGGAAGACTGACTCCCAAGTACCAGCTGTGCAGGACACGCCACAGGGACAAGCAGACTGGGAGAAGGAACACTGTGAGCGGAGGCGCTGGGGAGGGCTTCTTTGTCATCTAAATAGGAGCCAGGACTGTTTCTCTTGTGTCCCCCTTCCTGCACAGATGGGGGAGCTGGCCCTGTCCATGCTTAATAAAGGCTTGGTATTGGTTGATGGGCTCTTTTCCTGGTGTATCCTGTCGGGAAGTCAGGGGGCTCCTGCTTTTCCCATGGCTCCAGAGGGGGACCCATTGTCAGCATTGCAAGGAGAGGGAGCTCCCAAAGGGCCCAAGGACAGACCTTCCTCTTTCCTACTTTTCAACTTTCCTTTTTGCCCTTTCAGCCCTTTTATTGATCCGTTTACCATATATTAGTGGAGCACCTGCTGTTGTCTGGCACTTGAGGTGCAGGAGCCAGTGGGTTGGCCCTCGGGGAGCGCACCTTACCAAGGACATGTTGATAGATGATTTTAATACTAAGTGGCAGGGGTCACAGTGAGGGAGGTAGAGGGAAATGTGGACCCCTGGAGAAGGAACACCTGACCAACTCTGAGTGGGGAGAACATCAAGGAAGCCTTCCTGGAGGAAGTGACCTCTAAACTGAATTCTGAAAGAAGAGTATTCCAGGCAGAGGGGATGCATGCACACCACCCTAAAGAAGAGAAAGATGGGCTGGGAGCAGTGGCTCATGCTTGTAATCCCAGAACTTTGGGAGGCCAAGGCGGGTGGATCATGAGGTCAGGAGTTCGAGACCAGCCAGGCCAAAAATTAGCTGGGAGTGGTGGTGGGCACCTGTAATCCCAGCTACTCGGGAGGCTGAGGCAGGAGAATTGCTTGAACCCACAAGGCGGAGGTTGCAGTGAGCTGAGATCACCCCACTGCACTCCAGCCTGGGTGACAGAGTGAGACTCCATCTCAAAAAAAAAGAGAAAGATGGTGAATATAGGGAGCCTAGTTCTACTGTTGCGCAAATCTCGACCGCAACTCCCACTGAGGGCCACGGTGCGGTTTGTGCAGTAGGATTCCAAAGTGCCTTGGGGCCTCCGGGATGGAAGATTCAGCTGTGGAAAGGGAGGCGATTGTAAGTCATTGTGGTGGCCAGTGACCACCCCTCCACATCCTGGCTCTCACCTGTAACCTTCTGTTGTTGCCTCTCCCCAAGTGCTGTGATTTGGGCTTTCATGCCAGCCTGGCCCGCACCTTCCGGACCTATCTCTCAGCTGAATACAATCTGGAGACTTCTCGCCACGAGGGACTGGATGTCATCGAGAATGCAGTGGACAACCTGGATTCCCGAAGTGACAAGCACACAGTCATGGACATGTGCAATCAAGTCTTCTGCCCTCCACTCAAGTTCGAGTTCCAGCCCCACATGGGGGATGAGGTAGGCTTCCCCCTGGAGCCCGGACTTGGGGCTGCCTCCCTCTGTTCCCCCATGTGCTCCAGAACATCAGCCCGGGTTGCACATACGGGAAGTTTCTATCCGAGGCCTGGGGTCAAACTCCTGGTTCATGGGCTTCCCCAGCCGAGGAGTTTACCACTAATACCCTAATCTTACTGTCTCAAGTGCCCCCCATGCAGAATTGCAGGACCTTGGCTTCCTTTACAACCCCTCCCAGCTATGTCTAGAAGACTCCAAGGGAGCCCCAGTCTGCACACAGGCTCATGTTCTTCCCCCAGATGCCCAGGTGAGGTCCCTGGGAAGCCTGGGCCTCACTGTAGCCTCACTACAGCCATTCAGGCTGGTGCATTCCACTAGGGCACTCCCTTCCTCCAACACTACAAGCCTTTGATATGCCAGACAATCGAGTTTCCTTCAGTGCTTGTACTGCTCAGATCCTTGTTACATTCTGAAAAAACAAACAGACAAACAAACAAACAAACAAATGAAAAACAAATGGGAAGAAGGCCGTTGTGACTGGCCCCACCACAGCCCTACTAGTTACCCAAGGCTTACAAAATCCCTTATGCAAATAGTTGCCTGAGCTTATCTGTGTCACTGCTTCCTCTGGGCATTGGGGGAACCCACTCCAACAGTGTCCCTGACCCAGCCAGCCTCTGGGTCCCAGTGAGGCTCAGCTGGGCTGTCTGGGGCACCTGCTAGGAGGGGAGGGGCAAGGAGGCATCTGAGAAGATGACATTTGCTAGACCCTCTGCATGGCTCTGCCCACTTGCTTCTGCAGGGCTGCACTGCTGTGCCTGCCCCATCCCTCTGCCGTCAGCTCCAACTCTTTCGATCCATCACCTGGACCTGAAAATGCGGGCCTCATGGTGACCACTGGTGACCATAAACTTTGGGTTGCCCAGTCAGTGGCAAATAACTAATACTGTCCAGAGAGCCCTAGTGTCCCTTGTGATCCTAGCTGTGTTCCTGGAAGGGGTGAGGTGCACATGCCTGCCAGCAGCCTAACCTGCAGGTAATACTAGAATCCCACATGAGAGGTGGAGGGCGGTGGCTCACGTCTGTAATCTCAGCACTTTGGGAGGCCGAGGCAGGTGGATCACTTGAAGTCAGGAGTTCAAGACCAGCCTGGCCAACATGGTGAAACCCTGTCTCTGTTTAAAAAAAAAAAAATTAGCTGGGCATGGTGGCAGGTGCCTGTAGTCTCAGCTACTTGGGGGGCTGAGGCAGGAGAATTGCTTGAACCTGGGAGGCGGAGGTTGCAGTGAGCTGCGATAGCGCCACTGCATTCCAGCCTGGGTGAGAGTGAGATCCTGTCTCAAACAAACAAAAAAAAAAGGCGGAGGGAGAACAGCATTTCTCAGGTGCTTCCCCTCCTCCAGCCCTCACCCAGTCAAGTGCTGGGGGATGAAGAGCTATGAGCTGTGAGAGTGCATTGTCTCACAGCTGCCCTGCTGCAGCATCGTTCTGCGGCACAATGGGAGTGTGCCCTGATTGTTTCCCATTCAGGTTTTTTTCCCATTGGCTTCTCTTAGGTGGTTGCTTTCTTGCCACAACTTCTTGCCTTGAAATTAACCAATTAATTTTGCTTAGTAAGATTATGTTAAGGCTCTTTGTAAACCTTCACTTGCTTCCCAAATGTAGATCATGACTGAAAGGCCACACCTGGCAATGGCAAGAGGGCAGACTTTGAGTAGGAAGGCCCTGGTTCTCATCTGGCATTGGTTGCCACGGCCACTTATGAGCTCTGTGACCTTGGGTAGGTCACTCAACCTTTCGGAGCCTGTTTCCTGGACTGTGATTGGGATGTTAATGGTAGCACCCCCACTCCTCCGCCCTAGCGCCACACAGGTGAGGAGGGCACAGGGCAACCACAGATGGTGGCTGTTATTCCTGCAGGTGTGCCAGGTCAGCGCTCAGCAGCCCGTCCAGACAGAACTGCTCATGCGGTATCACCAGCTGCAGTCCAGACTGGCCACCCTCAAGATAGAGAATGAGGAGGTGAGTGAGCCCCTCTGCCCTATAAAGGATTTCCTTTGGAAGGCCTGGCTTGTCCCAAGGAGTCCACTTGTGCCACGGAATGCATAAGAAATGATAGTTCCACTTATAAGATGGAATAGTACACAATCATTAAAACCACACACACTAAGAATCATTAATAGCCTGGGGGAACGCTTATAAGATGTTAAATTGAAGAAAAACAAAAGGCAGGAGGCTGAGGCAAAAGAATTGCTTGAACCTGGGAGGCAGAGGTTACAGTGAGCTGAGATCATGCCACTGCACTCCAGCCTGGATGACAGAGTGAGGCTCCATCTCAAAACAAACAAACAAACAAACAAAACACAAAAGGAAATAGGACTGTATGTTCAGTATTGCCGTAACTGCAGTACGCTAAAGCATGTGTATATTTCTAGGCATAGAAAAAAGACTGGAGGGAAATGCTTAAATGTTATTAGTTGCTATGTTTGCATTGTGGGGTGATAGGTGCTTTCTGTTTACTTCTTTGCGCTTTCTTCTATTTTCTGCAATGAATTTCTGTTTTATCATTAGAAATAACAGTAGGTATTTTAAATTACACAATGAAATAAACAACCCAGGGCACACTAAATGTGACATGGATTCTGAGCTCCAAGGAGCGGGTCAGTCTTACCAGGCCCAGCCTCCCTCGCCTGCAGCTGTGGGGCATAGGATTCTCAGCAAGTGGGTACACAGATGGAAATACCAGTGCAGTGGCTCTATTCTGTGGACTGAAGAGGCCAGATGGGAAACATCCTTTTCCAACCTGGACTCCTCCTCCAAGGAGGATGTCAACAAACTGGAGGCCCCTGGAGAAAGGACACCAGGATGGAGGGAGTGACACTCGAGGTCATGGGCAGGTTTATTTTTGAAAGTGCAGTCACTGTGGGGAGGTGGGAAGACACAGTCCTGATCTTCAAATCTCAAGAGTGCTATCCTGGGCAGAGAGGGCAACTTTGCTTTTCAGCTCCACAAAGGACATACCTAGGACAAATGTGAGACAGATTGGAGCTCAGGATGATAGCAAATCAGTGCAGTCCCCGGGGGGAGGTTGTATGGAGACAAATTATATATTTGTTTTTCAAACCTGGAAAGAGACAGGAGATGAACAGAGTGTTTTCTTTATTTATTTATGCCCTATATCTTCCCTCAAAGGATTTTAAATTGTTTACACGGAATAGCATATGGATCATAATGTTAATGGAATTTAAATTGGAAATCAGGGCCAAAGAAAGGAGAATGAAGCCAGTGTTCCTCTGTATGAGCTGCTAACGGGCTTGAATAGACTTAATTTTGAACCTGAGCTTCCTGTCATGCTGCATTAGAAAGAATTGATTCGTGTATTCATTCAACAATATTTATTCAAGTATTTATAGAGCACATATTGTGTACCAAACATTGTTCTAGATAGAGAATAAAGTGAGTGAACACAACACAACATAGCACCTCCTCTCCGGGAGGGAATATTCTAGTGAGAAAAGACAGATAATACTTAAAACTGTTGACAAAGAGAGTCAAACTCTGTAAAATACTTGAAGAGATTTATTCTGAGCTTAATATGAGTGACCAATGGCCTGGAACATAGCCCTCAGGAGATACTGAAAACATGTACCCAAGGTGGTTGGGCCACAACTTGATTGTATACATTTTAGGGAGATGTAAGGCATCAATCAATACATGTAAGATGTACTTGGTTTGATCTGGAAAGGTGGGACAACTGGAAGCAGGGGCTTTCAGGTCATTGGCAGATTCAAAGATTTTCTGATTGGCGATTGGTTGAAATAGTTAAGTTATTGTCTAACGAAAGGAATGTCAGGGTTAAGATAAGGGGTTATGCAGACCAAGGTTTTATCATAGAGATGAAGCCTCCAGGTAGTAGGCTTCAGAGGATAGACTGTAAACGTTTCTATCAGACTTAAAGAGTCTGTTCTAACAGTAATTCCAAAAAGGAGGAGGGTATAATGAGGTAGGTTTGCCGCCCCCTTCCCATCATGGCCTGAACTAGTTTTTCAGGTTAACATTGGAATGCCCTTGACCGAGAGGAGAGGTCCATTCAGATGGTTGGGGGCTTAGAATTTTATTTTTCATTTACAAAACACAAAAACAAGCCAAGAAATGAATGAGCTTGGAAAATATTAGACAGTAATAGGCACTGAGTGAAGATATCGGGGGGGCCTGATGTCACCAGGAGGTGACATTTAAGCTGAGGTCTGAGTGACAAGAAATAGACTTTGAGTGACAATAATTTTATAACAAACATTGGAGGCAGTTTTTCCAGGTACTATTTTTGGAACCAGCCTCCAAAGCAAAGAATCTGCCCTTTAGGCACAGTTCAGCAAAGGGGTGCTGTAAGGTCAGGGCCCGTGGACCCTGCTCATGCAGGCTTCTGGTGGTCCCATGAAATTCCAGAAGAAAAACTGGAGTCCTAACTGAACAATGTGTGCCTCAGCAGCTGTCTTCCTGGAGTTTTCCTTTTCTCAGCTGGGCTTTTGATAGGAGTCCAATAGCAGATACCTGGAGAGTTTGTTCATGAAGAATGGCTGCCCACCATTGTCAGCTTTGTCTCTACCCTTCTCTGAATGAAGAGAACTAGAGCATGTCTAATGTTGTCTTTACTCAACTGACCACCTTACATTGGAGGAGCTGGTTTGGAGTTACATAATTAGGGCAAGAGAAGCAAACCTAGAAACCTGGGTTCCTCATTTGTTGCAACATTCCTCAAGGTTCTCTCTGGCAGGAGCCATACAATAAAATGTCTTTAAATTGGGCAACCTGGCTTCTCATCCCAGCCAGCTGTGTGATTTTGGGCTGGTGACTAATTTGTGTTTTCCACATTAATACAGTGAGAAGGATTATTTTTGTTCTGCCTATATCCTAGGGATTTTATATGGAAGAAGTAAAGTGACAGTTGGGAAAGGGACTTTAAGGGTCAATGGCAGTATGAAAATACAGGATTTTTGTCAATCCGCTGTGTTTCTCCAGGTTAGGAAAACCCTGGATGCCACCATGCAGACGTTACAGGACATGCTGACTGTGGAGGACTTTGATGTCTCCGATGCCTTCCAACACAGTCGATCAACAGAGTCTGTCAAGTCGGCTGCCTCTGAGACCTACATGAGCAAGATCAACATTGCCAAGAGGAGAGCCAACCAGCAGGAAACAGAAATGTTTTATTTTACAGTAAGTGGCATCCTGGGCCCAGAACCACAGTGTCTGCCAACCCACTGGCAGTGACTTTTCAGGAGCAACCCAAGCTACTGAGAACCAGAGAAACCACATGGGTCAACTGGACCTGAGACTCCACCACCATGCTTTTAAAATTAAGTTGCCTGGCTTGGTTTTCTGAAATGCAGAAAGTGAATTCCCAATGGGTAGCACTGGCATTGATCTTGGGTGATGATTATTGACATTTTCTTGCTCTAGAAAAAAACCGAGACAGTTTTATTCAGTGGGGTGATAAGAAAATGGCTAACAGAGTCAGGTGCAAGTCCCAAGGAACAACCCTAAAATTATGTATATAGATTATCATGTTGAATTGTCTTAAATTTAGGTGTGAGCTTTGGGAAAAAATGCCCTAAAGAATCCAAGCAAATTGCTCTTTAGTTGCTTGCGCTTCATATAAAATCGCATGTTAATTATCTTCCATTTGGACAGGGACTGGGAGGAGCAAGGAGACAGGGACTGGGGCTTTAGTTCAACATATGTTTACTGAGCATAGAATATTAGGTTTGTAAGGGACCTTAAATCTTCCATGGGATGCTTGAGTCTGTTCAGCCACATCCCTGCCCAGGAGCCATCCTAACTCTGCCTGATTGCTCCCAAGATTAAAAGCTCCCTTTTCCCCCAAACAGCCCTTTTGTTTGCATTGTGCCTGGCTTTTAGTATTATCATGTTTTCCTTTATCTTTGCTATCTTCAAAAATCTACCTCACTGGGATTTCTTGGTTCTCTTCTCTGGGACCACCCAGAGTGGAGGCTAATTCTACATGACAGTATTTCACATGGTTGCAGGGAACTGGGATTTCATTTCTCCAGGCTAAATGTATCTGATTCTTTCAGTCCTGCCTTATAAACTTTTGTTTTGAGTAGCCTCAGTATCCTAGTGACTCTCTCCTGAATATGTTCCATGTGCTGATGCCTCTTCTAAGGTGAGACTCCAAGCAGTGGTCTGCCCAACACAGAATTGAGCAAAATTGGCTGGGCGTGGTGGCTCACGCCTGTAATCCCAGCTCTTTGGGAGGCCAAGACGGGCAGATTGCCTGAGCTCAGGAGTTCGAGACCAGCCTGGGCAACATGGTGAAAAGCCGTCTCTACTAAAATACAAAAAATTAGCTGGGTGTGGTAGTGTGCGCCTGTAGTCCCAGCTACTCGGGAGGCTGAAGCAGGAGAATTGCTTGAACCTGGGAAGCGGACTTTGCAGTGAGCCGAGATTGTGCCACTGCCTCCAGCCTGGGAAACAGAGCGAGACTCTGTCTCAAAAAAAAAAAAAAAAAAAAAAGAATTGAGCAAAATGTTCACCCCTTCTATACCAGGTACTATGCTCCTATTCATACGTTCTAAGATCATATTCTTTTATTATTATTTTAAGGCTAAGTTAATATCAGTTATAGCTCTCTTCCCTGCATGCTGCCATTAACCAGGCCTCACTCTTCCTAAGGCTTTGTAGGGGATGTCTTGGGCAGGTCTTCTGTTTATCACCAGTTAGTTTTCCTCTTGATGAATTCAATTCATGGTTTTAGTCAACATCCTGATCCAGTTACTCAGCATACATGCTGTCTCCTCAAACCTGTGTTACCTGCAGATTCAGTGAGTGTGGCTTCCAAAGTTTAATCAATTTAAAGACTAATGGATATACCAAGGCCAAGGCCAAAGACAGAGGTGTTAAAAATATGCAGCTAGGGCCAGGCGCCATGGCTCATGCCTATAATCCTAGCACTTTGGGAGGCCAAGGTAGGAGGATCCCTTTAGCTCAGGAGTTTGAGACCAGCTTGGGCAACATAGGATGACTCCATTTCTACAAAAAAAAAAAAAAAAAAAAGGCTAGACATGGTCCATATCTGTGGTCCCAGCTACTCAGGAGGGTGAGGTGGAAGGATTGCTTGAGGCTGGGAGGTTGAGACTGCGGTGAACTGTGATTGCACCAGTGCACTCCAGGCTGGGTGACAGAGGGAGGCTGTCTCAAAAAAAAAAAAAAAAAAAAAGAAAAGAATAAAAGAAAAGAGAAAAGCAATGAGGCTAATATCGATTGAACTGTAGTCATTTAACCCATCACAAACTCACCTAATTCTAACCGAGCTCCATCTTGTAACTGGCTTTGTCAAATCCCTGGTCGAAAACCAGTAGTCGACACACACTGCATTTTCTCCAACACCCTTTGACCCTGTCAAGGAAGAAAACAAAGCAGAGCTTAGCGAAGCAGCCCACGCTGATTGCTGGCATTCGCCACTTCCATGGGGCCTACTGTGTTCACAAAGAGAATTTATGGTTACAACATGCACATGAATATTAATTCACTTTCGCAGTAGAAGCAAAGAAATCTGGGGAACAGAATGCAAGAAGGGGGTTCAGCCTACTCGAAGTTAGGAGGATTCTCTAGTATCTATGACTAAGGGTCATAAGATGTTATAGTTTATTCTTAATATTTAGTTTGTTAGCGTGGTTTCCTAGTATACCTTCTCAGGACTCATTATTTTAGGTCTTTTTAAGGACATCATAATCCTTTAAATACAAACATCAATACAATTTGATGGCATTCTTTATTTTGTGGACATTCGTTATTCTTCAGATGGTTGAAGCTTAAATGAGGCGGACAGAGATGGGTTACAAAGCCCCAGGCTGTAATTTGCACTAACCAGTGGATGACCTGCCAAGGCATGTGTTATGTGTTTGGGACTAGATCTTCAACTTCTTGGGGCAGTGAGACACGGTGAACAGAATATCAGCTTACCCCTCAGCTCTGCTTTTTTGGGGAATTCTTGGATAGGAGATAAAATGAGAGGACATTATTGCTGAAAGCATCTATAGAGAGCCTCTCAGACAGTAGTTACCAAACTGAAGTGTGCATTTGAACCATCTGGGAAGCTTGTTAAAAATGTAGGTTCTCAGCCAGGCATGGTGGCTCATGCCTGTAATCCTAACACTTTGGGAACTGAGGTGGGTAGATCACTTGAGCTTGTGAGTTCACGACCAGCCTGGACAACATGGCAAAACCCCATCTCTACAAGAAATACAAAAATTAGCTGGCCATGGTGGTGTGTGGCTGTAGTCCCATCTACTTGGGAGGCTGAGGTCCCAGCTACTTAGGCTGCTGTGTCCCTGTAGTCCCAGCTACTTGGGAAGATGGCTTGAGCCTGGGAGGCAGAGGTTGTGATGAGCCAAGATTGTGCCACTGCACTGCAGCCTGGGCAATAGAGCCAGACCTTATCTTAAAAAAAAAAAAAGTAGGTTCTCAGACTACCACTCTCCCAAGATGGATACTTGGAATTGGGAACACTTCTGGGCCTCACTGGTTCCTCCTTCAGTGTCAAATGAGGGGTTAGACTCAAGGTATTCTTGAACAGGAATCTGCGCGTTGACAGTCTCCCCAGCTGGTTACGAGCCCCTGGCCCTCTGCCCCACACTTGGAGAAACACTGAGTCTACTCTCAGTTCACACTGGGGAGGACATGGAGGCCCAGAAATGCTCAATAATCTGCCGAGGTCACCCAGTGAGTGACCACAGCTCTGAGCTTCTGTTTTCTTCTGGGTAGAACAGGCCTGATGATGCTTTCCCCATTTACTGTCCAAGATTGTGATGAGGCTTAAACATCTGTATGTGAAAACTGTCAGGTGCTCTGCGGATACAAAGGGGAGTGACTCTTAATGGCCACTAGGCCAGGTCCTGGGAGCCTAGGACCATGGAAAAGGAGAGAGGACACCACAACCTCCCACCAGCCCGTTCATTCCAGAGCATCAAGGTGGTCCAGCATGAGGTGACCCCAGTCTTATTTGTGTATATGTCAGCCCTCACTCCAATGGGTCTTTCTCCCACGGCTGTCAATGGGAAGGTGGTGATATTAGAGGCCCTCCTCTACAGTTGACTTGGGGGTGTCTGAGCCTCTACAACTCACTTTTCTCTGCCCCTTTTTTTAGTGTGCTGGCTGGGACAATAGAGTGGGTTTCTCTTTGAGAAACTAGCAGGTAGATTTGGGGCAGTCACATCTACTTCCTTGACTTTATTCTCAGAGCTCTTGCAATTATCGTGCCCCTTGCTTACAAAACTCCTTCCTGCAGGTCCCCATGTGGCCCCCTTTCCACCTCCTTCAGACCTTGGCTCAAATGTCCACTTTGCAGTGAGGTCTTCCTGGACTTCCAATCCACTGTTCACACTTTATTTATTTATTTATTTATTTATTTATTTATTTATTTATTTATTTATTTTTATTTATATTTTGTGGAGATGGGGGTCTCACTCTGTTGCTCAGAATGGAGTGCAGTGGCATGAACATAGCTCACTGCAGCCTCAACCTCCTAGGCTCAAGTGATTCTCTCACCTTGGCCTCCTGAGTAGCTGGCACTACAGTACACGCCCCCAGGCCTAGCTAGTTTTTTAAACTTATTTTTTTAGAGACTGGGTCTTGCTGTGTTGCCCAGGCTGGTCTTGAACTTCTGGCCTCCAGCAATCCTCTCACCTCAGCCTCCTGAGGAGCTGGAATTACAGGTGTGTGAGTCACCATGCTCAGCTCTGATTTCTTTTTATCCATAGTATTCACCACCACCTGACCGAGTGGTATTTTACTTATCTTTTTTGTTCATTTATTGTCTCCCTCCCCACTCCACCACATAAGCTTCAAGAGGGCAGGGATCCAGTGAAATTTCTCAGCACCTACTCTAAACCAGTCACAGCTTTAGGCACTGGGGAGCCGGAGATGAGCTGGGTGTGGAGCCCACCCTCCAGCAGCTGGCCATGCAGCAGAGGCATGCCCAGTGGGGCTCTGAGACTGTACAGGTAGGGGAAGCTGGTACCCGTGTAGAGGTGGCTGAGGCCCAGGCTGAGTTCAGGCAGGTAGGTGTGTTTCTGTCCTGGCCTGTTCTCTGTCCTTCAGTACCGCTCTAAGGTGCACTGCACTGGGCCAGGGCCCTGAACTAGGAAGCAGGTTGGGGCTGGGTGTGGCCCACAGCTGACTTTCCATGGGACCTTGGACAAATCACTTCCTGGTGCAAGCTTCATTTTTCTCATCTGTAAAAGAAGAAAATCCTATCACCTACTGCAATTTGGGTTATTTTAATGGGAAAGCCTCTCAGGGGCCTGCAAGCCCTTCCTCCTTCAAAGCGGGGCCAGATGAAAGGAAGACTTGATCCCAGGCTCCTCTGACAGATCTGATAAAGCTCTCTGGCCTCGGCTGAGCGTGGCCCCTGGGATCGTTCCCATTTTTATTGCTCTTGGCACATAAGCACAGTGGAGCTTTGATGACGAAAGAGGCCCTTTGCTTTGTCTCCTTGTGGCCTTTACCTGACAAAGGCAGCTTTCACTGCTCCCATTCTCCCCCGGCTTGCTTTGTGTTCCTAACCCCTGACCTGAAAGGCCTGGAGCCCTCCAAGGCCTGGCCACGGCATGGCAGCGCTGAGGATCTAGATGGAGGAAAGCAAAGACGCAGATGCAGAGGCCTCTCTGTTCCCTGCACTGGGGTCCCTGCGGGTGACATGATCTCTCTTCGGCTTCCCTGTCCCAGAGGTCAGTTGCAGAGGCATATATCCCATTACTCGGCCTTGCAATCTATAACTTCTTTGTGCCTTGTGTCTTACAGAAATTTAAAGAATATGTGAATGGCAGTAACCTCATCACCAAGCTGCAGGCCAAGCACGATTTACTCAAGCAGACCCTGGGCGAAGGTGAGTGAGGTGGCGGAGGCCCTCTGGGAGGTGCTCTGTTCCCCACTGGGTTTCACTGTGTCCCCCTGACGTGTTGAGCTGCTTAAGCTTTAGACAACAGGCATCTGGCAGAATGAACCTGGACTGACCAGGACTGGGCAGGCTAGGAAAATCACCTTGGTACAGATGCCTTGGGGGTCCAATCTGGCTATAGAAAATAAAGGGCGTGACTTGCTTTTTGATTAATAGAAAGAAAAAATAAATAAAAAAAAGAAAATGAGGGCAACCACAAGTCTTAGTTTAGGTTGGCAGGGACAGTCCAAGGCAAACTGATAGAGGGGCACCCATCAGGTAGGGAATGGGAATCCAGGACCTCAGAGGCCGGCACTGACATTTTTCAGCAGACACTGTTTGCAAGGAATACTACTGGAGTGTCTGGCCAGGGTTCTAGGTCCAGAGAAGGAAAATCCATACAGTAAGTCAGGGTTTGGCCCTTGAGGGACCTGATGACCAGGCTTAAAGCCACTCAATGCCTTCCAGTGGCAGTTGGAATAAAATCCCAGCTGCTGTCATGGCACGTGAGGCCTTATAGCACTTAGCTTCTGCCTGCTTCCCTGACCTCATCAGTCATTCTCCCTTTCCTTACTATGCTGTAGCCACACTGAGCAAATTTCTGCCCTTCAGGACTCACCAAGCTTGTTCCTGCCCCAGGGCCTTTGCATCTGCATGGGTAACCACCACTGAAATCAGGGGATAGAGCTTTTCAGTTACACTAAAAAATTCCCTTGTGCTCCTTTGCAGTCAGCCCCTCATGCTCTACTCTGATCTGATTTCTGTCCCTGCAGATTAGTTTTGTGTGTTCTAGGTAGTAAGAGTGGGGAAACATTGGGTGCTGATGGAAATAAATGTTCCATATCCTGATTTGAGTTACATGGGGGTAGACATTTGTTAAAAACTCATTGACTAGGGGATAGGAGTGGGGAAGACTTAGTTGCAGTGAGCTTTTTCTTCATTCTTTCCCTCTAAATTTTACTCATCCCGACATTTCAGTATCGGGCCGGGAATAAAGGGGGTGTGGAGGAGTGTGGGTACCAAAAAGGGAAGAAAAACAGTGAGAATGGAGGAGAAAGGGAGAAAGTCCAAGAGTGGAGCTCAAGGTGTAGGTGCCATGGGGGCAGCTTCTAAGACTAGCATTAAAGAGGAGGGCCAGTATTTATAGGCGCAGGTCAGGGGGCTGTTCCTCATGAGCCAGGTAACAAAAGGTAGGACCATATGAGTTGGTGGCTACTTGCAGTTTTGCAATTAGATGCTGAATTTGGAAAACTAATCTTCTTTTAAAAAATAAGATCCTGGGTCTGGTGCAGTGGACTGCCCACGCCTTCTTGGCACAGAAGCACAGTGGAGCTTTAACGAATAAAGAGGCCCTTTGCTTTGTCTTTCCGCGGCCCTTACCTGACAAAGGCAGCTTTCATTGCCGCCATTCTCCGGGGGCTTGCTTTATGTTCCCAACTCAAATGATGATGATGATGATGATGATGATGATGATGATGATGATGATAATGACGGTCATCATCATCGTCATCATCATTATCACCATACTTAGTTTTGGTTGGCATAACTCCTGGTCCATTTGGTCCTCCAAGTTTATTTAGCCTTCAACTACACCTTGCTCTAAGATTGCTCTACCAGTCCCTCTTCTGAGTTTTGAGCTGATTAGCAATAAAAAAAAAAAACTCCCGGAAAATGTGTTTTCGAAAGTAGAGGGGCAGCTGAGAAAAAGCCATCTGGAAGAATCTCTGTAATCCTGTGTTTCAGTAAGCTGGCTGTGGAAAGGCTCACTGTGCTTCCTTTGACAACTGGATGGTTCTTGATAGACTGGTCAGTTCTAGAGAAGATTTTTTTTTTTTTTTTTTTTGAAGTAAATGTTCTATTTTAAAACAGTTTTAGAGCTACAGAAAAGTTGGGAAGATAGTATAAAGTTTTCATATACTCCATATCTAGTTTCATATACTCCACATCTAGTTAATGTTTATTAACATTTTACATTAGTATACTATATTTGTCAGCATTAATGAATACTGACACATGTTATTAACTGAAGTTAATAAATTACTGCATTACTGAAAAAGATGGAACCTGAATAAATTGAGACCAAATCTCCAGTCATTTTTATATAGCCACTACACGATAAAGATACATATAGATTCTCAGGGCACTGGGTGAAAGGGGAGAATTTGTACTGACCTAAATGATAAATTGGAAATTGCCCACTGGGTGAAGGAAGAAGGGAAAAAATTCAGCAGGCCAAAGAGAGCTCAGAATCTTAGCGAATTCATCCTTCTGAGTGTCAACTGGTGATTCACCTTTTCCTGAGCGTTTTGGTTCTTCTATTCAGTAGAATTCTCTTCTAAGACTAGGGTAGTGTTACAGCTGCATCAGTGGCCTTTTTATGCCATATGAAGGCTATTTTGTAGTATCATGTCTAGTGCCTCAGTTTCTCTAAAGTACAGTAGCCCTCTTTTATGTGTGGTTTTGCTTTCCATGGTTTCAGTTGCTTGTGGTTAACTGTAGCCTGAAAATATGAAATGGAAAATTCCCGAAATAAACAATTCATAAGTTTTAAATTTCTCACTGTTCTGAGTAGCGTGATGAAATCTTATGCCGTCATGCTCCATCTTTGCCAGGATGTGACTCCTCCCTTTGTCCTGCATATCCACTCTGGATACAGTACCCACCCACTGGCCACTTAGTAGCTGCCTTGGTTATCAGATTGAAAAAACAGAGGACATGTGGGATTTGGTACTATCCACAGTTTCAGGCATCCACTGGGGGTCTTGGAACATATTCCCCACAGATAAGTGGGGACTGCTGTACTCTTTTGACAGGATAGCTCAAGGAAACTACAAGTTAGATGAAACCCAAGGTCTTTGGGGTCAGCTTTACTTAGAAGCAGATTTGAGAACATGATTGACCCTAGACATACAAGTCAAAAAGCTTCCAGGTGCTTGGCAAATGGCATTCCCTGTTACAAAGGATGTCACTGGCACTTCTTGGGAGCAAGAGCACACACCTTGGCTGTCGCTATGCCATTTTATTGGCCAGAGAATTCTCAGTTTATCATCATCTCTGAGTCTTAGACTTACGATCTTTTTATTGCTCTAGGGTGTGAGTATTCTGTAAGCTCCAGGGTTTACACTCAAGATGCAGTTGGTTTTTCAATTTCTGAAAGCCCCTCAAGCATGAGTGAACAGTGTGCTGCCTATAAAAGGGAAGGTGCATAACCTTTTCAGGCCAAGATTTAATCGCCCATCACAGAGCAAAATGGCCACCAGGCCCAGGCCATCTGACTTTCTAGAAAATGACTGAACCACCAACTATAAAATATATTTTTAAAATCCCAACAGGTCTCAGAAGGTAAAGGATGGGCATTTTTTGATTCCCCATATTTATGAGATACTGAGTCACCCTATTTCTTAAGATGTTGATTGTGGGATTCTTGAGAGCAGGAATGTGAGTCTGAAGCTGATCAACAACGTATTAGATTCTGTGCCAGAGAAAAGTCTGTCTTGAGTGTGTTCTGACATTCCACTCCACATCCTAAAACCTTTGATTTCTGCCTGCCCCCATCTGTTCATTCATCTATCCAAGAGCACAGGCATTTTGTTTGGCCAGGCCTGGGGAGACAGTGGTACACAAGAAAGATAAGGTTCCTGCCCTCATGGAAAAGAGAGACCTCAAATGGTAAACAAACTACTAAGAAAGTGTGATAGTTGAGCTGGGTGTGGTGATGGCCCTGTAGTCCCAGCTACTTAGGAGGCTGAGGCAGGAGAATCACTTGAGGCTAGGCAGTGGAGGCTGCGGTGAGCCAAGATTACGCCACTGCATTCCAGCCTGGGTGACAGAGCAAGTCTCTGTCTCTTAAAAAAAAGAGAGGGTGGGCATTATAATTGTGTTAAGTGCCATGAATGAAAACTTTGGGCTGAGATACAGAACAATCATATATGTGTCAGGGAGAGATGGGGGGACCTGCTTTAGATAGGGTGATCAGAGAGGGTTCCTAGGGGAGTTGCTGTTTCAGCTGAAACTAAAGGATGAGAAGGTGTCAGCCAAGTGAAAAACCAGGGGAAGAGTTTTTGGGGAAGAGGGGACAACATTTGCAAATGTGGGAAATGTGGTGAGTTAGAAGAATTGAGAGAAGGGTATTGTAACTAGACCATGTGGAGTACATAGAAGAGTGGACAGTTTGGGAACCCAGAGAAGGACGGATCTTTTCCTGGGGATGGAAATGTTTTCAAATTGAATTCTGGTGAGGGTTGCATAACTTTGAATAGTCACTAAAAATCGCTGAATGATACACTCCAAATGGGTGAATTTTATGATATATAAATTATACCTCAATTATGCTATTTTTATAAAAGATGGCAGTGCATCTGAGTTTGGAATTCTAGGGAAGGGTAAGATCTAGACATAGAGTAGGGAGTCCTCGGTAAGCACTTGCGGTCACTTAGAAAGGATGTGTAGAAAAGGAAAGCAGCCCTGGGTCTGTGTCCTGATGGCACTCCAACATTTCGAGGTTTGAGGTTGGGCAGAATGAGGAGGAGACAGAAAGAGAAACTGAGGAACCTGTAGGGCAGGAAGAACACCTGGAAAGTGTGGAGTCATGAAAGTGAAGAGGAGAGAGCTTTGTAAGAAGGGAGTGGTGAACTGAGTAGAATGGTGCAGAGGTCAGGTACAATAAGGGCAGAGAAGACCATTGGATTCAGCCTGAAGGAGATCCTTTTTGACCTTAAGTGTTGACCTTGACAAGAGCAGTCTCAGCCCAGGGATGAGGACAGAAGCCTAGCTGCAAAAGGGTAAGGAGGGAATAGGAGGGGAGGAAGCAGTAGTGCCTCCAGACAGCTCCTTCAGGGAATTTTGCTGTAAACAAGAGCAGAGAAATGAGGATGTAGCTGGAAAGAGAAATGGGGTCAACAGAAGGGTTAAAAGCTAGGTCGTGCGTATCCAGAACACATAGATATGCTGCTGGAAATGGTCCAGAAGAGAGGAGATTGGTGATGCTAGGGAGAGGGGAGATACCTGCAGAAACTGAGGTCCCCAGAAGGGCAGAGGGGATGGAACCAGGGCATAAGGAGAAGGTCTGGGCTTTGTCTGGCAAGTAGGTGGAAGGGCCTAATGAAGGCACGCAGATGGAGAACCCATATTACTTGATTTTCTTTTCCAATGAAGGAAATGAGAAGATCTTCAGCTGGGAATGAAGGTGGAGGCAGGGCAGCAGGGTGGAGGAGCACCAGCCTTATGGCTGGTATCCTTCAGTGCCAGGCATATGACAGGGGCTCAGTCAGTCTTTGTTGCCATTAAACATTGCAGGAGTTTTCGAACTTTGGGAGGCATAGAAGTGATCACCAGGGGTGGTTGTTAAAATGCAGATTTCTGGGTTTTTATCTCAGAGATTCTGATTCAGAAGACCCATGAGAGAGCCAAGAAATCTGCATCTTTAACCAGACCCCCAGATGTTTCTGATGCAAGTAGCCAGAGGGCTGTAGTTTGAGAATCACTGAAAATGTCTGTGAACAATAACGTGTGTGTGAACACAGCCCTACAAATAGGAGGCTTTTAATAAAGAATTAATAAGACGCAGTTCTTTTCAACAGACCATACCTTAGGCATAATTGATTTCATATTTCATAAATAATTAAGACTCATTGTGTTTTGTTTTTAGAAAAAGACGAAAGTTCTTTGGTTTAAAAAGAAAAGGCAATTAAACATTAATGTATACTTTTCTTTGCAGGGGAAAGAGCAGAATGCGGCACCACCAGGTGAGAGTGGGAGAGTTGTGTTTTCTTTCATCTGCTGCCCGAGGTGGGAGTGGGATGGGGCTGGGGAGGCACTGCTGGGAGCTGGAGAAGCAGGGATGGCTTCTTCACCAATGTCCCCACGGGCTGGTGTGGGTGTGCCTAGGTGAGGCACAGTTGCTGCTTCGCTGCTTCTAGCATTAGACTGACAAAGCCACGCCCCTCCAGGCTGGCGATGGAAGGGGCGCTTTGGAGGCTGCTGTGTGGCAGTGGGGCACCCTCCCTTTGCCCTGGCCATCGGGTGAGACAGTATTGTCTACTCAGAGTGGCTGAGGGCAGCCTGTAGGAGCCAGAGGCTGTGGGGTGGCTGTTGACCTCTCTTCCCACCTGCTATACCATGCTGAGCAAACTGCCCAGCCTTACTGCGAGGACCAGCCTGGGGTCCCCATGTACCAAGGCTTTGGGTCAGGCTCAGATTGCGCGCAGCTGGGCACACGCATGCGCATAGATGTGCACAGACTCCCCCGCTGTCCACACCCTGGCTTGGACCTCACGGGCACTTGGATGGGCTGACGGAAAAGTAACACACGGGCAACTTCTGCTTTCTCTTCAGCTCGTTCAACATTCCCTTTTGCGCTTTTCCCTGAGCAGACTAGAGCCAGTGAACACTTTCCACTCAGCAGCTGATAGCTGAGGGGCTGACTTTACTTCCCTTTCAGAAAGCTTAGATCCATAAGTGGCTCTGTCACTGGCCAGGTTGTTTGCTTAGAGCTTATTTCATTTCTGCGTTCCCAGTAAGAGATACTGCACTGTCTACCTGGAATTCAGCCAGTGGCCCAGAGGCCAGCACTTTTCCATCACATGGCAGTAGAGCGCTACTTTTGGCCCCACTTTCTGGGCCCGAGGACCTGAGGGCATTATTTTCTTTCCCACAAATGCTTCCCAGTGGCCCCAAATCCTGAGAAACCATCATGTTTGGCGAGAGCAAAGATGAACTCCCAACTCTCTCCTGCTCCTTGGGAAGGGAGTGGGGCAAAGTCTTGGAAAACTCTAGGGTTTTCAGTTTCCTGGGCTCAGGATGGGGAGACCGAGGGCTCGACAGAAGTTCAGCCTGTACAGCTGTTCCTCTGGGCTCTGGCAATTTGGAAGCATCAGGACGATTCACACCAGGCGAGGCCCTTCCAGCACATGGGGCGGCAGATGTGCAGGGTCACTTTCGAAGAATCTTTTACAAACCTATAATAATTTTTTTTTTTTTTTTCCTGGCAAGAGAATGTTGTCATAGTCTCAAAACAACAGAAGCTGAATTTTACACCAAATTCTGCAAATAGTGAAACAGATGGGGGATGAATTGAGCTGTCCCTCACTTCCTCCTAATTCCTAGAACTCATGCAGAGAAGTTTGTTCCAGCAGAGTGTGGGAGAGGAGATCTGTAATCAAACCCTTGGCCAGGTCTCAGGGTCGTCCCTCAGTGGAAAGTTGAGGGTTTGTTTTTTTTTGTTTTGTGTTTTAAATAAAGCCCTCTGAAGTCTTCCACACCCTCCTTGACCTAGGGCCTGGGAAATCCAAGCTGAGTTTATCAGACCTCCCACTTAGACACCCTGCATTCAACTGCAGCTACCCTGCATTCAATTGCAGACATAGCCCTGTGTACTCTGGTTCCTGGTCAAGGTCAAAGTAAACTAAAGTCTTTGTTAGTAAACTAAAAGTCTTCCCTTACCTCCAAAATCATTATCTAACTTGTGGAGATTGTTGCTAACAACGTCTCTGTCCTATGACTCTCTCTGTATCTTCCATGGACTCCCACATGAGGTGGATATCATTTTTGGATGGTTATTTGAGCAAGATCTCCTCAGCCAAGTTGCTGTTGACCTTGTATAGAGGAACTGGTTTTGCATATGGGCTACAGTATGTTATATTTTTCTCACACTTCAGAACCTTATCTTAGGATAGACCAAATTCGTAAAAACCCTGTAATTCAGGATGGCCAGATGTGATAATGCACTTAAATTTAAAAGTGTATTGTAAATGTCGAAGCAAGATGCAAACATAAGATTTGATTATTGTGATTCAAATGATGTCTGGCTCCCCTTACCCACGTTGACATGCCCTCGTAGTCTGGATTAGAGATGAAATCACTCGAGATCTTGTTCAAGCAGATGCAACACAGTACACAGCCCATGCATAGCCTCCAAGGGCCCGACTGGCATTGCACTACAGCATTGCCACCATTTGGGATGTTGACCTCCAAGTCTATTAGGTTATCTAGGGGAATTTTTCATCACATCCCTTTAGTTGCAGGATAATTTTGAGGCAATTTCCTGTGTTGCCAACGTGTGTTAATTTTCATCTTGATTAAAAGGCAGAAAGGGGACATTGGTCTCTGGTTTCTCTTTCTTTCTCTCTGTGGCTTTCTCTGTTCCTGTTTTCCCTGCCTCTCTTTCTTTCTTTCTTTCCTTTTTGCTCTGCATCTGAGCAGCAGAAGAGATGGAAGGCTTAGGCTGCCCCACTTTCCTTGGCCGGGCTGCCCCCCTGCTCCCCACTTTGTGCCCCACTCAGCACTTCAGTAAGTCAATATAGATTTTATATTGTGCAAAGTTGGGATAGCTACGTTTCCTTGTCAGAGATTCCAGACAGTGCACAGAACACCACACAAAGAAAGAAATCCCCATGTGATTCACGCAGTCCTTTGCTTTCTGGATTGGGCAGGAAAAATGGAAAAACGTATCTTATTTTCCCTTTATTCCACTTTGTAAAATTTAAGAAAAAACAAAAAACACTTAGGACTTTCTTTTAAGGAAACCTTGCAGTTGGGCACCATAGGTTTTTTGATATTGAGTGTCCAACACCTGCTTTAAGAGTCTCTGCTCTTCCTGGCCATGAGAATTTTAACAGATAATTTAATGTTACTTCTGGATGTTCTATGCTATGTTCTATGATGAAATCACTTTCATACTCACACTAGAGCCTTGAGAGTAGGAAGAGCTGAATTTTACCACCAGCCTCAATCACATTTTATTTGTGTGATCTTAGGCAAGTTTCTTCATCTTTTTTGGGCTCATTGACCTTGTATGTAAAGTGAATTGAATATTTTTTCCCAACCTCACAGGGTTGTTGTGAGGTTATCATGCAATGTGATAAGGAAATGATCTGGGAATGTTCACAAACAAACCAAACACTATGAAAACAGGGTGACAATGTTTCTATCATCAAGTTATTTCTAATCCCCAAACTTAAAACCTTTGGCCTTGTGTCACATTTTTAACACTCTCTTTTGCCTTTGGTATTTGAAAATTTAAGAGCAGATCTTGTAAGAAATCCCACCCCCACATAAATACATCCTCAAAAAAAATAAGTAATTTTTGAAAAAGAAATGACATGGACTTAGCTAACCAAATTGACATAGATCCAAGATGGGCTTGAAATAATCTTGCCTGTTGTTTCTTTTCAAAATTTTGATCTGTGCTGTTATTTTGTTTCCGTTGTTTGGGTGGCATGATATTTGGATTCACCTGGTTTTTGCCCATGCATGTACTGGAGCTAGCAGCATTTGCTCAATACTCAAACACCTAGGAGAAGTTGGTTAGAGGTCCCTGGGGATGGCTGGCCTACTGAAGGAGACAGGTACAACAAGCCCAGTCAGCAGAGGCAGCATGAATCTCATTTATCCTGATTGGCTGCATAGTCCAGAAGATTTCTTGCCCACTCACAGAAATCAATGAAGACTTGGGGGACCAGGTCTTTGCTTGTCATGTGTGGACATTATCTGTGCCTGGCTGAGTCCCCACTTGTTGCTACCCAAATTTTGAACCAAGCCATTTGAAAATGAACTGCCTCTCTTGGTTAGGGGCCCTCTTCCTAACCTTAAAAAACCCTTTGCCCCAGAAGGCTGGCACCATTGAGTCAGGCCAACTTGTGTGGTGAAATGAGCAAATAAGCCAACATAGGTATATGCATGGTGAGCAATTCTGGAAACAGGTCCAGTGTTTGTGGCTGTTTCACTGGTGAACTGTGGTATGGTTACCCCTCCCTGTGGCCAAGAGTGGAGCATACTTTAGGAACGGAAATCCTAAAGTAAAGCAAGACACTTTCAACCTGATCCCATAGCAAAGGTGACTGGGGTAGATGAGTCCTTGGTTGGAAATTAAAAAGTGCCCTAAGGCTCCATGATGGTGGTCTGGTAGGAAAAACCCTGAACTTGGAGCCAAAGAGTCCTGGGTTTGGGGTCCAGCTCTGTCAGTTCTCCTTCACAGGAGGCTTCAGTTTCTGCCTCTGTAAAATGGGGCCACATATACAGGGTTGAGGTGGCATTAAATATAATAATGGATTTGAAAGTGGTTTAATTGAAAATGTTCTTGAGGCTGGGTACAGAGGCTCACGCCTGTAATCCTAGCACTTTGGGAGGCCAAGGCGGGCAGATCATGAGGTCAGGAGTTCAAGACCAGACTGGCCAACATGGTGAAACCCTGTCTCTACTAAAGATACAAAAAATTAGCTGGGCGTGGTGGTGCATGCCTGTAATCCCAGCTACTTGGGAGACTGAGGCAGGAGAATCGCTTGAACCTGGGAGGCAGAGGTTGCAGTGAGCTGAGATCATGCCACTGCACCCCAGCCTGGGTGACAAGGCAAGACTCCGTCTCAAAGGAAAAGAAAAAAAAGAAAGTGTACTTGACTAAAGAACAGGATATTACCATCATCCTGGTGTCACCCAGGGACCCCAAAGAAGTTGCAGCCTCCCTCATGGTATCAGTTTCTTCATCTCTGAAATGAGAATAGTAATTGCCTGGCTCTTAGATCAATGAAATAAAGATTAGTCAAGTGCATTTGAAATGCCAAGAGGCATTAGGAAGATCAGTGCCCTGGTACATTGGGAGTTGAGACTTGGTGATAAATTTAAGCCAAAATAATGAAAATTAACCCTCACAATCATTTTTGAAAGTCTCTTGCTTTCTCAGGCTACAGATTACATCTCTCTCCCCTGATTCCCCCTCCATCTGGTCAGCTTTGCAGGATGGCAGCCTCTGATTGGAGTTTCAGTGGTTTCTTGCACATGTCCTATTTTCCCCCTAAGATTTAGAATGCATTTGCGTCATGTAAGAGTTGCTCCTGCTTGGCATTGTGGGTAAATTAAGATCTCCTAAAACATCCAAAGGCCTTCAGATGGAACATTGGAAACCAATGTCTTGGCGGGGGGTCAGGGGCTTCCATTTATATTTTGTGTTCCCCTTTAGTCGTGGGTTTTAAGAGCATCTTTCCCAGTTGTATGTTTATGTTGGTTGCTTTCTTGATTTCTTTTGTTCCGTTTTCCCCTAGGCCCCCCTGTCTTCCCCCTAAACCACAGAAAATGAGGAGACCTAGGCCTCTCTCAGTGTATAGCCATAAACTCTTTAACGGCAGTATGGAAGCATTCATTAAGGTACTTGCTGGGGAGCCATGGAGTCCGCGAATGCACCCAATGTAATGGCAGCCTCTGTCCTCCCGCCTCCCTGCCAGCAGACAGCCCTGTCCTTGGCCAGGCCCTGTGGAGCTAGTTCCTCACTGCAGCCTACTCTTAGCTTCAGCAAGGACTTTTCACGGGAGCCGCTGTAGCCTCTAACTGGTTGCTTCTAAGTGCCCTGCGCAATTCTCAGCCCTGGGGGGTAGGGATCAGATCATGACAGAACCCAGGGAAGTCCAAGGGGGGTAAAATACCAGCACAGTGGGCCCAGCCAGCCACGCTTCATTGCTTCAGCAACTGCAGTCCTAACACCTGAGGGATAGTCAGAGAAACCCCATTTCCTCACTTCACACCTACGTCTCCCAGGAGAAGCTGGATTGAAAGCAACACAGAGGAAATCCCTGTGGGTATCAGTGTGTTTTTATACATGTGAATTTTTTTTAGTTGCATATATACCAGCAAAGGAAACATATACGATTTTTATGAGAGAAAATCCTCCCACCTGGTTTGCTTTCCATTAGGTGGTTTGGGAGAAGGGAGAAAAGTTGAGGTTGTCCCTTTTGAATTCTAGGTTAACCCTTTGTACCTTAAACTAAGTAGTTTGGCTAGGAGAGTTTCTCTTTTCTTTTCTCTTTGGTGTAAAGGATATGAGATTAAGTCATATCAGATATAATGACTCAAGGGAAATTAAGAAGATGATGGAGAAGCGAAGAGCAGAAGCTGGGGAGATACTTGAGGAAGGGGAGAAGCACTCTTAACATTACTTAGAGGAAGCGGGGAAGTCCCTGCAACTGATTTGAGAGCCCACTACCTTCTAATGAAGACACTCTCTGCAGAGAAGATGATAGATATCAATCAGGAGAAAAAGCAAAGGCCCCTGGCCTTTGCCAATGATTTGGGGTTTATGGAGGCTGCTCGTGCTCTGGCTCTCTACTCGTGATCCTCAGACAGGGTCCAGCACAAGACTTGCAGGACAGCAAGAGACTGGATATGGGTTTGGCCTTAGGCAGGGGAGGGGGTAAGCAGGACCAGCCTGGGTCTCAGGACTGTCTCTTCTTGTGGGCTGAGTTCTGGGGAAGGGAGAGTAAGGAAAAGGGAAAGTGGGAGACCAGGGCCCAAGTTGGGACTGCCCAGGGGTGAGGAATGTCAAGGGCTGCTGTAGGATGCCTAAGAAGACCAAAGTGTAGAGGATTCCCAAAGGGAGGGGCCCATGGGTGTATCAGGAAGGAAGATCAGGAGGTGACCCAGAGGGAGTGGTTTACTGGGTCATGGGAGGGTGGGGCTGTGCCAAAGGAATCTTCTGTCTCCATCCTTCCTCCTCTCTCCCCCAAGACTTTCTTCTTTCACCCTTGCCCATAAAAGAGCCATGGTCCATGGCCGAGAGGGCACTAGTTACTCTCCCTTCCCTCAAGGAGCCAGTAGTGGAGCTCGGGAAATTTTAAATACAAAAGGCAGAAAGTGGAAGGTGATTTAGGATGAGCAACTTGTGAGTTATCCCCACATAAACAAGTTTAGGATAGGTGCAGTGGCTCACACTTGTAATCCTAGAACTTTGGGAGGCTGAGGTAGGACGGCTTGAGCCTGGGAGGTCAAGGCTGCAGTGAGCTACAGTTGTGCCACTACACTCCAGCCTCAGTGACAGAGCAAGACCCTGTCTCGAAAATAAACAACAACAAAAAAAGAATTCAGAGCAAAAAGAGCTATGAGCTCAAGCACAGTAGACTTCTGGAGGGGCTTTGAAGGAAAGGTGGGAATGCAGAGGAGAATAAAAGGACAGAAGGAATTATTGAAAGGAAGAACAGAAGAAATGAAGGCTCAGAGACAGGGACATCCTCAGTTTGCTTACGTCTTTGGAAATGGGTGATCAGTCGGGATACTTGGAAGGAATCAACTCTTATCTGACAGTATTTGACAAGTAGTTGTTCTGTTAAGTATTTTTGTAATAGAGAGGTCCTATATGTAAGATGTGACTATAAAGTAATCTGACTTTATTCCTTCTGACCAACACATCATAACCTAGTCAACCACATGAGCGTTTGCCCCTTTGAGGTAGTCATCTTGGGAAGCCACCTTCTTATCTGAATGTGTCGGCATTGCTGCAGCTGCTTTGGTCAATCTTCTTTAGAGCCTGGAGCATGGCCTTTACCAGTGGGGCCAAGACTATGTATTCAAATGGACACCTTGTCTTTGGAATAGAAAGCTCCGTTTGAAGCTGAGCTTTGCGATGCCATTGGAGGTGCAAAATGGCAAGAGGAATATGCTACAGTGGGGCTGTTCCACTGGCTCTGAAAAGAACACCCCAGCAGCGACAGGCCAGAGCACTTGAGCAGTGGCAGCACTGTTGGAATAAGTGCATCACCTCCTAAGCGGAAAAGTTGGAGGAATAATACTCATTTGACTGGGAAAAAAGGTGTGTTTGCTAAATACTATTTCATTCATTCATTCATTCATTCATTCATTCATTTATTCATTCATTCATTTATTTATTGAGGCAGTCTCGTTGTGTCGCCCAGGCTGGAGTACAGTGGCACAATCATGGCTCACTGCAGCCTTGACTTCTTGGGCTCAAGTGATCCTCCCACCTCAGCTTCCCGAGTAGCTGCGGCTACATGCGTGCACCACCATGCTTGGCTAATTAAAACAAATTTTTTTTTTTTTGGTAGAGACAGGATCTTACTATGTTGCCCAGGCTTGTCTTGAACTCCTGGGCCCAAGAGATCCTTCTGGCTTGGCCTCCCAAAGTTCTGGGATTATAGGCATGCGCCACTGCGCCTGGCCTTACTATTGCATTGCTTTATAGTTGCACTGTACTCATCACATACCATCAGCGCAGTTCCACAAACTCATACTGTGCACCTACTATGAGCTAGGTGGTCGATGTTTTACAGCACAGTTCTGCTGTGAAAGGTTATTAACTTTCAGAGAATGAAAAGGCAGTATAATGTATTCAATCTTTCAACTATTGAGAATGGATTTTAATTTTCTATTATAATTCACATGCCATCTGAAAGAACATTGAACTAAGAGTCCCCAGCTTTGAAAAACCACACCTGTGAAAAGGTTTTTAATAAAATAACATCACTGGGACTTCACAATTATAATGGCTTAGAGGGACAAGGAAGCATCCCTGGGTTTAATAATCATAAGTAAATGTTGCCGGAGTTTGATTTATACATTTCTCGGACCCTACCTGAATAAACAAGAGCCTTTCAAAATCCTTGATGTTTTTTCCTCCTCCTCTCAGACAAAAGGAGAACTCATTTTTGTAAGAGCCAGTTTTGACGCCCAGGAGGTTCACCTCTGGGACAAGGGGAGAATCCTCATCTTGTTTCTGTAAAATAAGCATGATAATTACCTACTTCATGATCCTTTGTGAGGAGGATTAAATGAGCCAATATATGTTATGTTTCTAGAGCACTGGATGGCACATAGTAAGCACTATGTATTACCTACGATTATTAGCATTAATTTTAGCATATTGCTCATAGAGCCTGTTTGACCAGGCTGTTTACTCAGTTCTGGGATTCTGGTAGATTTAGTCAGCATGTCAAGTAGCAGACAGTTCCAGTTGTTGAGATACTGAGAACTGGACAGATGACACTAACTAGAAAGCACACATCCTCCAGGAGCCTGGATGGGACAAGTGCTCACCCCAGAGACAGACCTGCTGCACAGTGGAAAGAGCTGACGGCACTCCCCTGAAAATGGGCATTATCAGTGGCTTTTAGTGAAAGTAAAGGCTCCCGTTCTCCCCCAAGCTCATGAAGGCATTCTGACTCAACTTCCCTTCCTCCTCCAGGCCTTTCTCAGCTTTTGTATTCCTTAGTGCCAGTGTAAGGGTCAAGAGGGGAGGAAGGAGAGCAAAGTCAAGTGGATACCCAAGAAAAGCAACTAAGGGTGTATGGCAGGGAAACATGGGAAGCTGTTTGGAATTTGGCATCAGGTGGAATCCTATGGGCCTCTATCCAGAGGGTACCTTGTAGACATGATCTTGTTAGAACTGAACTTTTTACCAACAGTGAGGGTTCTTGAGCTGAATTCCGGGACATTGTTCCAGTAGACATAAAGGTGTATTTCTCTCCTTTTTGTGGGCAGCTGGACATACCTTATGGGGTCGTAGGTAGGCTTTTGTCCATGGGTGCATAAACAGTCCCTTTTGTTGAAGAGAAGCTAGGTACAGGGACGGGAATGGGTCCAGTCCACACAGTTGCTGCTGTTTCACAAGGACTGAAAGAGGCCCCCATGTCAACTGGTGTCTGGGAGGGCAGCTAAGGCAGCCACATGGGAAGGCTGGCTGGGCGGCTTCCAGAAGTCCCATGAGGCTCCCAGGCTCACGGGTGACCCTCCCCACAGGCCGGCTATTTGACAGGCTCCCCAGGACCTTGGCTGGCTGCCATTGCATTTCGGCGTTCACGGACTCTGAAGGATCTGCTTACTCTAACTGATCTTATTCCTGCATAATCTTTTCTTTTTCTCCTGCTCTGCTGCCTGTTTATTTTTTGTTATCAGAGGAAGAAGAAATGCTCGAACCAGGAACCAGGTATTTACTAGAAAGGCCCATTAGCCCCATTCACCGCGATGGAAACTGTCTTTAGTGCTGACTTCCAGAACAGAGCCCACCTTGCCTGTTGCTGATGGGTCCATATTCTTGTCCTGTCCCTGGGCACAGTCAATCAAGGAAAGAATTCACAGGTGGGGTGTGGAGGAGCCAAGAACGTATCCAAATCCATGCTGTCTTCACAAGAGCATATTACATGTGCCTCATTGTGTACTCACCTTGTGAGAAGGCTAGGCCTTTGATTTGGCCCCTTTTAAAGAAAGTTTAAAAGAATTTGATGCTCTTTAAGTGACCTGGAATAACAGAGAGGTCAACCAATAATGGAATCCAAAAGAAAATGTCTCCCCTCGCCACAATCGTTTGTGGCTGTAGACCAGTCTAGGAAGATGTCATTGAAAATACATTCACATCCCAGGTGCCTGTGTTGAGAATTGCATCTTTTTCAGCCTTTTAGAGTAAGGTTGGCCCCTAGATCGCCAATGGCTGACATCAGCTGCCTCTAGAGCTTTTCCCTGTGACATGTTTATTGTTAAATGCAGTATGCATCTGGGTGTTTAGTTGTGACTTCATGAGTAGAACTGGTCTTCCCTTCTTAGAGCTCAAAATTTCCACTGGGGGCCAGCCTTGCTTCTCCCATGGTGTGCCCTTAATTCTGACATCAGGTAAATAGGATGAGGACTTGATTCTTGAGCACTGAGAAAATAGTGTTGAGTTGGGACAAAGTGGAGGGGGAGGCAGAGAACTCGTCAAGGCCAGACTCCAGCAGCCTCAATGAGGTGGTTCCCTCTCCATTGCCCAAGTGGGCCTGCCAGGCCTCCTGAGCCCAGGTTCCTTTCCAGTTGGATAAGAAGACAGAGCATTTCTTTAAAATGATCATAGCTATGCCTTTTTGTGCACACAGCTGAAGACTCTCTATTGTAACTGTCTGTGGAGACTTTAGGATTAGCAGTTCCTTGCTTGTTTTCCTACTAATCTGATGGTACTAATATTCTGGCTTGAGTCTGTAATCTGTGTTTGCAATGTCTTTTTCCTGTGATGGTTGTCAGGTCCCATAAAACTCACGATTTTTCTTTTCTCAAGGATTCAGGACAAGCTATACCACTTGTAGTCGAGAGCTGCATCCGTTACATCAATTTATATGGTAAGCTGGATCTTGGGCCAGTGTTTTCAGCAATATGCAGAACAGGTGCTAGGCTGTTCTGATAGGAAATGAGATTCTAATTTGTCCTGGAAGACTTCCCATCACAGCTCTGCTTTTGAGGGGGAAAGTACTGCACACAGCAGCTGCTCTTCTGAGTGCTGCTTTTGAGTGTGTTGGGGGATGGAGATCATGGTGAGAGGATCCAAGAACTAGGAAAACCAGAGAGTAGAAAGGGCATGGACAAGAGAACTCAAACCTACAGCTCTGTGCTTTGAGCACTGAATGGAGTTTGCCAATAAATCAGCTAATACTACTAGATTATAAGCTCCATGAAGGTATTAGGTTGATGCCAACGTAATTGTGGCTTTTGCCATTACTTTTGAATGGGAAAAACTGCAATTACTTTTGCGCCAACCTAATAATGGTGTCTGGGATTTGTTAATTTAACCTCTCCCAAGTCCCAGCCAGAATGTACTCTAGAGTCTAGCTCTTCTTGAAGGCAGAACATGTCTGTGTACAGGGAAGGAAAGGTATTGATACAGAACTTCTTGTGGCCTTTTCCTTTAAGCTCAAACAGAAGATCACAGATTATGAAGCAGATGTGTCCAAGGATTGTGGCCAGCTGTACTTCACATTCATAGGAAATGTACTTGGAGACATTCATAGGAAATGACTCTGTTATAAAGAATCGGGGGAAGAAAGGGACAAGCAATGGGCAGAGTCACTGGTATTCCCAGTGGTCTAATGAACTCAAGGTCTCATGGATTTACTACTTCTTTTTCTGTATGTTTCTTTTTTAGGACTCCAGCAGCAGGGGATCTTCAGAGTGCCAGGATCTCAGGTGGAAGTCAATGACATCAAAAATTCCTTTGAGAGAGGTGGGTGCAGAGTGACCATCTTAAGCTTGTGTGTTAAGCTTGTGGCCAGGGGAAGCCAGGGTGATGTTCACATGTGTCTCGGAGCCAGTGGTGTGCAGAAGCTGGCCTGCAGTGGTTTGCAGGAGCTGATTGTGCACATCTCTTTCCAACTTCACATTCAGTGACTTTGTCCTGGTACTTGGAATAAGCATGGCTGGAATGTTTACACCACAGAAATTGGCAAACACTAAGTTCTAATTGTTTCCTGCCAAAGAGCTAACTGTTTAACATTCACCTACCACCAGCACCAGCACCAGCACCGCTACCAGTACTACAATTACTGCTACTACTGCTATTACTACTATTACTGCTTATGGGTGACTCTCTCCAGTGGGCTGCACAGTGGTTGCTGGGAAAGGGTGCCTTGTAAAGAGCTCTGGAATATTTACGTGAATTTGTAAAGGATGATACATTTTAGAATTGGAAGAACATAGAAAACCCTGAGTGACTTTTAGAATATCCTAATTTTTAATTTTTTATGCAGTGTTTTTGGCAAGCCACACATTGGGAGGAAGAGATGATATACTCCTTCCACCCCTGGAGAGATGACCTAGTTCCCATTTTGATTTAAGCAAGGATATGAAAGCTTATTAGAAGTGAGGTGGACCACTAGACCAGGACACATGTGATATATTTGGTATAGCCTCTCTGGGCTTCAGAATCCCTGATAGGAACAGATGGCCAGTGACAGTGTCCAAGCCAAGTAAGGACTCACTGGGTCAGGAAATGCTCAATTCTTCTTACACCTCTGCCTTTGAATATTTAGTGCTTATCTCACTGCTACACTGAAATGGAAAATCCATGCATTTTCATTTGAGGAAATATTTTCAATCCTGCTCCCTGATTCTAGAACAAAACCTAGCATTAGCAAGTCCATAACCTCATCCCAGGGGAGGAAAGAAGAGTTGGAATATCGGTATCCCACATAATATATCTGCCTGCAGTTTTCCAATATTTGAAAAGGTCATGTCTCCACAGTCCACCCCTTCTCAACTCTGATTTACTGCCTTCTCTGAGTGGTTCTGGCACTGAGGACCGCAATCCCATACTCCTTTACTAGCAGTACATCACATCCCGAAAGGTATGGTTTACCCCTGTTGGCTGTGCTCTGAGCAGGCCTCTCTGTGTGCTTCCACCCATAGAATTCTTCCTACTTATTACCTAGCTCCCCTCCCACCCCAAAGGAGCTGCCTGTTGAGCAAATTCTCTGCCTCCCAGTCATCTCCATTCCATCCTGCGGTGGAGGAAGCATTCCGCAGCCCCAAGCAGTACTGCTATGGACCCCAGGCACAGACCCTCTGTGGATATAGGCACTCTGGCTTGGAACCATCTGGAGACAATGAGATTTGTCTGCATGTCATGCTCAGTGGCCTTCTAGGGTCTAGGGGAGCTTCATTTCTGGAGCTTACTCGAGAATCTTGGGTGCTTAGAACCACGGAGCCCCAGGACCCCCTTGCTCCAAGCTCCTACTCAGCCATGTATTCATTCACTCAACAAGCATGCACTGAGCCCTATACCATATAAGGTAATGGACTAGGACCTGGAAATGCAATATGAACAAAACACAGTCACTACTAGTAGGGGAGCCAGTTTAGTCAACAGCCAGTATAATCAGTGCAATGATGGAGTAGGCACTGGGGAGCGTAGGAGCCCCTAGCCCAGCCTGGATGGAGTGGAGAGGAATAGTGAAGCCAGGGAAGGCTTCCTTGGGAAAAATGCCTGAACTGAGGCTTGAAGAGTAAGAGCCAGGGGAAGCAGGGGCAAAGAAAGGGCATTCCAAACCAAGGGAACAGCATGTGCAAAAGCCAGAAAGCAAGAGGCCTCTCCCATCCGCATCCATGGTGCAAGTATCATTTGTCATTGCTCTGAGCCTCTCTTGGCAGCACTGGACAGTCCAATCCATAATGTTGCTTCTTAGTTTTTCCCAACTTCTTACACCCCTGCTGCCCTCTGTTCATTTATAATGAACAGAACCATAGTCTGGAATCTTTGCTGGTTCCCTCCTCCTGGGCTCATCCCATTATACAGAATGCCTTGTCACCCTGCCTTGAATCTCATGGGCAAACTCACTGCATGGTGCCTCCAGCCTGGCAACCACTTTGCCTGGCATTTCCCTGCCTCTCCATATTCTGTAGATAACCTTGTTGCCACAGGCAACCCTACCCTTTCCCTACCCCGGTAGCACTGCTTTTTTCCTTCTTGAATGTGATTTTCTAAGGTCAGCACCTCCTGTCACTTGCTTTGGTGCTTTGCAGGGTTGATGTGCAATTTAAAAGAATTCTCTGCTCCTAACAAGCCTTAGATTGCCTCGGGCAGAGCCCAGCTGGGCAGAGAACACCTAAACTAAATCTCAGCTGCAAAAAATATTTTCTTCTTTTTCTTTCCCTCACGAATGCAGTTGGCCTCACTCCCTCTCCCCATCGTTCCAAAACGAATCTCATTCTCTCGCCAGCCTGGTCCTTCTGCTCCACCTGAGTCGACAATGAAGCATGCTTTCTTCTAAAAGAATCGTTCTAGTATGTCTCTTTTATAAAAATCCTTTCCTGGATTTTCTGGGCTGGCCAGTGCCAGATTTCTCACTTATTCTTTTCTGTTCCTTGACATTCACCAAGCATATGCCCTGGGTTTGGCTCCTAACCTGGCTGACGCTCAGGCCGCCTCCTCCCACCCCTCCCCAGACTAGGGTCTTCCCTCTTCCTGGCCCTCAGCCTGCTTATCTCCATGTTTCCCTGGCGACGGGGTGGCCCAAACCTGGGCCCAGCTCAATGTTTCTCTTCTCGCCCACTCTTCACATCCCACATGGTTTAACTCGTGACTAAATTTCCTCTCCAAACCAGTATGCCATGTTTTTCCTTTCTTCCTGTATTTTATTTATTTATTTGAGATGGAGTCTCCCTCTGTCACCAGGCTCGGCTCACTGCAACCTCCGCTTCCCAGGTTCAAGTGATTCTCTTGCCTCAGCCTCCTGACTAGCTGGGACTACAGGCGTGTGCCCCCTCGCCTGGCTAATTTTTTATATTTTTAGTAGAGACACGGTTTCACCATGTTGGCCAGGATGGTCTCCATCTCCTGACCTCGTGATCCACCAGTCTCAGCCTCCCAAAGTGCTGAGATTACAGGCATGAGCCACTGCGCCCGGCCAATTTATTTATTTTTTGAGACAGGGTCTCTGCCTCCCCCAGTTCAGGTGATCCTCCCACCTCAGCACCCTTCCACCTCACCAAGTAGCTGGGATTACAGGTGTGTGCCACCATGCCTGACTAATTTTTGTATTTTTTGTAGAGATGGGCTTTCGCCATTGAACGCCTGGGCTCAAAGCGATGCACCAGACTCAACCTCCAGAATTGCTGGGATTCCAGGCGTGAGCCACTGCCCCCAGCCTTTTCATTTTATTTTTAAAATTTAAATCCTCTAATCCCTGCAGGGTGCCCATTCTTCACCAGTTGTTAAACAAGTCTTGTTCTTCCTTGGCTCTGTTTTTCCCTTCCCTGGGTAGAGGTCTTCCCAAAGTTCCTTGCTTAAGGCTGTTGAAAGGAGAATGGTTTTCTTTTCTTTAAGCTCCTGAAAAGTGATAACATGTTGGAAATCCACTCCTGGCTTATTATTCCTAAATCACTTTTTTTTTTCCTTCTCATATGAGTCAACCAGAGTTTTAGTTGAAATTCTTTTTGTTGTTGTCGTCAGTAAATCTTAAATTCACTGCTCAAGTTTTGAGCTCTCCCTATAAATCTTGTGGCAAAATGAAGGAGAGAAAAAAAAAACACACATCATGAAAAGGCAAGAATTAGCTGCTGAGCTGTGGAGTGAGCTGTGGTTTGCTCTTGTCTCCCAGAGGGTCCCCCACAAACCTCTCTAGGTGCCCTCTTTGTATGCACAGATGGGAGTGCTGAGGTCTCTCCTTATGTGGAGGGGGTGCCTTGCCAAGGAGGCAGTGGCTCTCTCCTCCGTGCAGATCTACGCAGGGTTTGGATGCGGGGCTAAAGCCATGCCGTATAGGCTCTGGCACACTCTTGACTCTGGATCTGCCCCTTCTGAGATCTGGGTCCTGCCTCGAGAAGAGGGATGGAACCAGGAGATGCTGGGCGGGGTTGTCATGTCGAGGGGCTTGAGGACCTGTGGCCAGAGAAAACTGCCCTCGTGAGAGAGACTGACTCCAGGCTTCCAGCAGCAGGTCTGACAGAGCCTTTAAGCACACACTGTGTGCTCAGTCTCTGCCCTGGGCGCAGCCCTGTCTTAAAGCCTTTGGCAACGCCCAGGTGATCTGGGTAAAAGTAAGCTCCAGGCAGAGCAATTCAGTAACAATGCCACCTCCCCAGGACATTAGCTAGCCAAGTGTGAACATGTCTTTCCTTCAGATTTGCCTGGAATGTTAGCTCTAATTCTCCTCTTGGAGAAAGCCGTCATTCACAGGAACCATCCAGCTCATCTCCAGCTCTGTAAGTCCATTCTCAGAGCCAAAACTGACTAGCTTGCAGAGAGCCAAAGTCCTGGGCTAGTTGAAAAGAATGTTTGGGCAGCTCAATTTATGGACTGAGGGCCTTGCAGGAGGAATGACAAGAACTAATGGCGTATGTATGTGTATGTGTGCATATGTAAAGTCAATATACTAATCATGCTTAACAACAGGAGCTAGTACTAAGCAACATTGAGGAAAATATCCATGTGTTTTTGAATTATAAGACCACAGGAATGATGTGTGGAGCTAATAGGGAAACAGTTTAATATGGTACGGTTTTTGAATTCCTTAGGCTGCTACAGGGATAGAGAGGGAGGCTGAGGAGGTGAGGCTTGGACATCCCCCACCCCAGTTCAACTAAGACAGCTTTGTTCTATAAGTTGAGGTTTCATAGGAACTTCTTTACTGAGAAAAAAAAAGGTTGAGATTTTACTGTAAAGGATGAAAGGAAGGAAAGTAGGTAAATATATACCTACCTACATAAGCAGACATACAATCAGATAGACAGATCCAAAAATCACAGGTAGAAGAAAGTATATCTCTCGGGGCTTATGAGACCTTGGAGCTGCCAGTATCTGTTGTTGACTTTGTGATTGTGGGCACATTGCTTCATCTGCCAGAGCCTCAGCTCTCCCAGAGGAGAGAACGGTGGTATTGGAACCATGTCTCCCTTAGTGACATGCAATGCTGTTGTAAGGGTTAGGAGAGTTCGTATGTACAAATGTTCTTCTCACTTGAGAAGTGCTGTGTGAATACAGGCAATTTTTTGGTGTGTTTATTTTCTCTCTTCCTTCCCTACAAGGAAGTCTTATGGAGGCAGCATTCTCACCTCCTCCAGTGGGAACATTTGAGAGACTGACCTATCCAACACCAGTATCTGGGCCACCATGCATGGTTGTTCACCCTGGACACTGCACAAGGCTGCCCAGCCAAGAGAACAGATGGGAACTGAACTCTGGTTCATGCTCTGTACACTGCAAGCCCTGGTGCAGGAAGGCAGGGGGACCATTCTCTAATTCATACTGAAGCATGTTGGGGCTAGGGAGGCTCTGGCAGTGACATGTATTCACTTCCCACGGAAGCAGAGTAAAGAGATCCAAGGACGAGTTTCCAGTTCTGCTTTTCATTGCTTGCCAGCCCTGGAAGTGCTCTTAGCTGTTCAGGAGGGGGAGCATCCATTGTGCGGATGTCTCTGAACATCTCAGGAAAGCAGCAGAAGGCTCCCTGCTGCCTTTCACCACCCCCATGGAAATTCACAGTGGTGAACCTGCCTAGCAGCTCTGATTAAATTGAAAAGTGCTCCCTGAAATACCATTTGCCCTTGTCCAATTGGCAAAAATTCCAAACACTGACAATATGCCAGGGGCAGGGTTGTGGAAAACAACATTCTTGAGATGGTGGTGTTGGTAGGAATATAAAATGTCATAGCCCCATTGAAGAATTTGACTCTGTCTGATAAAACTGCGTATATGTCTACCCTATGACCCAGCCATTCCACTTCTGTCTACCCTATGACCCAGCCATTCCACTTCTGTCTACCCTATGACCCAGCCATTCCACTTCTGGGAACTGATCCCAGAGATCTGCCTCCATGCATACAAAAACACAAGAATATTCACTGTGGCAATATTTATAATAACCAAATAGTGGAAAGAAGTGAAATGTTGACCCGTAAGAGATTGATTGCATAAATTACGGTCTATCCATGAAGTAGAGTACTTTGCAGCCTTTAAAAAAAATAAATAGAGGAAGATCTCTGCGAACTAATGTGGAGGGATTTCCAGGATTTCTTAAAGAAGTTTATTTAGTATACTACATAGTATATGTATGTATTCTATGTATACATACATATACTACATTCTATGTAAGAAATAAGAGGATATTAAAAATAGGCCTATGTATTTGCTTACACAGCAGGACAAACCAGAAACTAATGAAAATGGTTAAATATAAGGTGTGGAGGACAGAAGAATAAGGATAGGGCTTCTCTGAGTGCAACTTTTGACTTTTGGACCCTATAAATGCTTTGTGCATTCAAAACTGTAAATTTAAAAAAAGGATTTCTAAAAGAAATTTAATACCTAAAATACAAAGAAAACCAAGTATGCCACTTATCAAATTGATAACTACAGAGAGTAACTTTTGAACATGTACTCCAATCATACATTTTTAACAGCTTTATTGAATTACATACCATAAGACTCACCCATTTTTTAAAGTATACATTTTGTGCAAATCAAAACCATAAATATCATCTCACCCCAGTTAAAATGGCTATTATTAAAAAGGCAAACAATAACAGATGCTGACAAGGATGCAGGCAAAAGGGAACTCTTATATACTGTGGGTGGGAATGTAAATTAATACAGCCACTATGGAAAACAGCATGGAGATTTCTCAAAAAACTAAAAATAGAACTACCATACCATTCAGCAATCCCACTACTGGGTATTTATCTAAAGGAGAATAAATCAATGTATCAAAAGGATACCTGCACTCCCATGTTTACTGCAGCACTATTCACAATAGCAAAGATACAGAAGCAACCTACGGGTCCACCAATACACAAATGGAAAAAGAAAATGTGGTGTATAATATATAGTGGAATACTATCCAGCCACAAAGAAGAATGAAATCATGTCATTTGCAGCAACATGTATGGAACTGGAGGACATTATATCAAGTGAAATAAGCCAGGCTCAGAAAGAAGATTACTGCATGTTCTCACTCTTGTGTGGGAGCTAGAACACTTTGTCTCATAGACACAGAGGATAGCATGATAGGTGCCAGATACCGGGAAGGGTGGGTGAGTGGGAGTGGAGAATGAAGAGAGGTTGGTTAGTAGGTACAGACATACAATTAGATAGAAGAAATAAGTTCTCAGGTTTGATAGTAGAATAGGGTGATGATACTTAGCAACACTATTTTGTGTATTTCAAAGTAACTAGAAGAGAGGACTTGAAATGATACCAACATATAGAAATGACAGATATTCAAGATGATGGATACCTCAAATACCCTGACTTGATCATTACACATTCTATGCATCTAACAGTTGCATGTACCCCAGAAATATTTAAAATGTTATATATCAATAAAATAAAAAATACATTTCAATGGTTTCTGTTATATTTACAGAGTTATGCAATCATCATTATAATGTTACTTCAGAACTTTTTCATCCTCCCCAAAAGGAACCTTGTACCCATTTGCAAGTCCCTCCCAATATCCTCCATACCCTGGCCACCAGCCCTAGGCAACCACTGATCTACTTTCTGTCTTCTGACCATATATCTCTTTAGTGGGATATACTTTGAAGATAAAAATACTAACCAATAACATAAACAAAAGCCCTGGAAAGAAATCTCAAGTTGTGTGTAGCAGGTTTATTGTTAGTGGTAATATTGCTATTAAAACTGTTACACTGTTGATTGTGTATTATAGGATAAGGCAGATAAATATATTTATTACTAATATTATTCAGAACCAAGATTTTTATGGTAAGAAAAAATGTACAAATACAAAATAAGTGAAGGTAATGAAAACCTTATTTTATGAATAAGAAACATCAGTATGAACTCATGAAAAAAAAATTCTAGTTCTATCCACTGAAAGGATCTGGAAGCTCTTTATGACTCTTCTGTAGCAATGAGCACACCTAATACCTAGATCTTGGTATCTCGATATAAGACACCATATTTGTTTGCTACGAAAAGCAAACAGAGCCTGCAGGAGAAATGTTTGATTCAACATCTGGATCAAGGAAAGTAAAAAGTAATTGGGGATTTTTTTTTTTTTTTTTTTTTTTTTTTGTCCAGAAAGCAAGGAAGTGCTCAATGGAGGTCATATTAAAAGGACACAAGAAAGTGTACTCTATGGCCAAATTTGGGACAATTTAAGTATTCTAAAAAATACTGATGGTAATGGATAATCACAATTCAGTTAAAAGTTACAAAAACAAGTTCGTAGAAATGTTAATAAAGGGGTGAGGGTAGGGGACATGAAGACAGCTCTTTACAAAAGAATGCCTGCTGATACATGGAGAAGAAATGACAGAATTAGAAAATCACCATTTTGCAATCCCTCGTGGAACAATTGATTTGGGCAAAAGTCATCACTGGATGCTAAAACCACTGGGTGAAACATATTGGGCACTACATGCACACGGTCGTCTCAAATCATCATCATGACACTCTGAGTACCGTTTCACAGATCATACTTATTACAAAGTGGGAGACGATACCTTCATAATGTAGAGATCTGGAGGCCAACACCTTGACCCAGTGATCAAGGTTGGCATCACCAGCAGCAGGCCAGCCTGATGTATGTGCCTTCTAATGGGATGCATTAAGGTGTCCATAACATCACCCATGTAGTGTTCTTGCCAAAAATATTTAATTGGAATCGAATCATGAGAAAACAGACAAATCCAGAGTGTGAGGCATTCTACAAGACAACTGGCCAGGGCTCTTCAGAAAGAGCCGATATTATAAAAAACAAACTAGCAAACAAAAATATCAGGGCGTATTCTACATTTAAAGGACTCAAGAAAAATAACCACCAAATGAATTGTGTGAATGTTGATTAGATCTTGGCTTTGGAAAAAAATTCTGTAAAAGACACCATGGGACAACTGGGGATGTCTGAATGTGGGCTGTATACGAGATGTTCTTTTTGAATGGTTAATTTTCTTAGGTGTAATAATGTGGTTATGTAGGAGAATATCCTTATTCTTAGGAGAAGTTTGTTGAAGTAGTTAGCAGTGGTGTGTTTTGATGTCTACAAAATAATCTCAAATAGTGGAGCAACAATAAATATAAATACAGAAAGAACAAGAAATCAAATATGGCAAGACGAGTGTACGAAAAGGTGATGGGTGTTCATTATTTTATTTTTACAACTCTTCTATAGATTTAAACATTTTCAAATAAGAAGTTGCAGGGAGAACTTTAAACTTGAAGTGGGGGGCCTCATATGTGGGGGAGACTTTTCCCATCTGCCTTTCCTGTGGTTCAGCCTGGGCCAGGTCATCTCTTCTGCCATCTGCACGTTCTCTGACTCCTTCCCAAGCTGAAACATCATCTCGTCTCTTGTTTCCACTCAGGTGAAGACCCCCTTGTGGATGATCAAAATGAACGAGATATCAATTCAGTCGCTGGTGTTTTAAAACTGTATTTCCGAGGACTGGAAAACCCACTCTTTCCTAAGGAAAGGTTTCAAGATTTGATATCTACTATTAGTAAGTATTTCCCAGGTGAAATGATGAGTTCTTTGACAAATCATTGTTGGAGTAGAGCTACAGGCTCATTGCTGTGCTAGGCATAGAGGAGGGATATTATGAAAGAAGAAGTGTGACCTGCATCCTCTTAGAACTGAAAGCAGAAATAAGAAGATGGTTTATAATGAAAGGGCTAATGGGCATGTCATACCCCCTGGGTAGAGAAGGAGCTCAGGGGAGAACCAGAGGAAGACTTGGTTTCGCAGATCAGAGCCAAGAGAGAGAGTGCTGGGAGCAGAGTGTTCCAGGAGGAATGGGCACAGGGGATCCTGAGAAGGGCTAGGGACATAGACCCAGTGGGACCAGCAGGAGGGTGTCCCAGCCTGCGCCTGGCGCAAGAGGTTGGAAGGGGAAAATGGAGCAAGAGGGGGAAGACCTTGAATGCCTTGCAAACATTCCAGAGCTTTTCCCCTTGGGTGATGGGGAGCCGTGGAAGGTCTAGAGGTCAGGTCAGCAGCATGACCAGCAAGGGAAATGGTGAAAGTAAGTTGACTGGGGATTTTCTCTGACATTGCTAGTTAGTTGAGAGAAACTGTTATGTTTCTGTGGATAAAATCAGGAGGAACCCAGTCTAGGGGGCTGATGTCATGGTACCTTGACTCTGAGATACCCAAATCCAAAGTAACCTTTTGGAAATTTTTTTTAAAAATAAGCTTTCAACTTTAGAATATTAGAATTTTAGTCATTGAGAATAAACTTTTAAATTTGATTCACAGAAAAGTTGCCCCACATCCAGTTTCATTTGGGGTGTTTCTCACAGTACTCTGAGAGATATTTGCAGTCAGTAAAGTGTTCCAGGAGATGGTAAGAGAAGAGGGAGGTTTGAGCTCTCTTTTATTGTGTGTGTAAAAGACCCTTCTGTTCCCCATTCCCTCCACACTATTCCTTGCTCATCCTTCCAGACCTTCATACTGCAAGCTCTATTCTAGACTGCAGAGGTCTCACCCTGTCTGAGCCCTGTATCACTTGCTCAGCCAGTGTTTCCCGAACCCCCAAAAATCCTGTTCCTGTGCAGGGCCCTGAGCAAATTTCAGGTCTAGGATGTCCTGGAAACAGGGGTCAGAGATGAGATCCCAAGCATCTGCCAGACTTTGGCTTATAGGTAGTTTGAGAAGTGGTGATTTATTCAATGTTCATTTCCTGAGCAGCTACTATGTGTCAGGCCTGTGCTGCAGCTGGTGTTTGTAAAGAGTTTAATAAAACATGGTCCCTGCCTGTGTCTGTCAAGACTCACAGGTAACAGAAACCCAGCTTAAACCTGCTTACTTCATAAAAGGGAATGCACTGTTCTGGTACCTGGAAAGCTTGGGTCCAGCTGGACTCAGACCTTCACATGGCATCAGCAGATATATGCCCCCTCCATTTCTATGCCAGCTTCACTCTTAGGTGGGATCCTCCTCTCAGGGGCCCCCACTGTGCTCCAGGCTTCCCTCTATCCAGATCCAAGAGGGCACCTCCCTGTGGGATTCTCACAACCGAAGTCCCAAGAGTCGACTCTGATTGGTTCTTGATTAGGCCACACCTCCAGCCCCTCCCTGTAGCCAGGGAGATGGATGCTTTGATTGGCCAGGCCAGGATCACCTATGATCCCCAGAATCAAGAGTAGAGCTGTCTCCCCCATCCACGTGGACTGATATAGGAGATGTGGCAAGTGAACATTTGCTGCTTTACTCTCTGAGGATGAAAGGCATGCTGAAAGGCCCCTTTATGTTACAGAACTGGAGAACCCAGCTGAGAGGGTGCACCAGATCCAACAAATCCTCGTCACCCTTCCCCGCGTGGTCATCGTGGTCATGAGATACCTCTTCGCTTTCCTTAACCAGTGAGTGTCTGGCCAAGGGGCCCCTTTTTGACTCAGGCCTGGACTCCTTTGGGAGGGGGTATCTTGAGGCTTCTGCAGATGCTATTTTTAAAGGAGAACATGGAACCCTCCTGGATTTGTATAGAGTCCCCCAAAAGAAAAAAAACAGGGGAAGGACTTGCCTTTCCCAGATGACTTGTGGGTAACTCCTCTCTCCTAGCCTCTCCCAGTATAGCGACGAGAACATGATGGATCCCTACAACCTGGCCATCTGCTTCGGGCCTACCCTCATGCATATCCCTGATGGGCAGGACCCTGTGTCCTGCCAGGCACACATCAATGAAGTCATCAAAACCATCATCATCCATCATGAAGCCATCTTCCCCAGCCCCCGGGAGCTAGAGGGACCTGTGTATGAAAAATGCATGGCTGGAGGGGAAGAATATTGGTAAGATGCCATTCCTCTTAATATTATTATTATTATCATCATCATTGTTATTTCCATTGAACAGGAACAATAAGAAACGCTTCAGTTTTCTTACTGCTTGATAGTCAGTGCTTCCATATACATTTTCTCATCTGAGCTTCACAGCAGTCTTACATGAGAGAGAGGTACATCAGTTAGGATTCTCTTGGTTACAAGGGACAGACATACAACTCAAATTGCCTTAAGCCAAATGGAACTTCATTGGTTTACTTAGGTAAAACGTCTGGGGGTATATCTTCAGGTATAGCTTCATCCAGGGGCTCAACTGTTACTGCAAGGACTTGGTCCTGCAGTCTCCATCTCTTGGCCCTGCTTTATTCTGTGTTGGCTTCATTCCTGGACAGCCATTTCCTTGGTGGTTGCAAGCAGGCAACCAGCAACTCAAGATCTGTAACTCACTCTCTTAGTATCTTCAATAGAAAATACCCTTTCCTTCCCAAATGTTCCAACACACACTCAATAACTGTTTCATTGCTGAGGTTTGGGCCTGGTGAAGTAATCACCTTGGTAAGGAGATACAATGCTTTAACTGGCCATGTGAGTCACAAGCCCAACTCAGGAAGCAGGGGAGTGAATAGTCCCCACCTCAACTTCATGAACTGAGTATGACACTTACCACCCTTATTTCCTCTCACCTAGGAGTTCTCTTTTCCAGACAAAGTGAGCTCAGTTTCTTTGCGTGTTCAACACCATGTCAACAATCACTAATTGGGGACCTCTGTGTGCCTGGTGTACCTGGTACTACACTAGGCCTTAGGAGAAATATTTTAGAAGCTTTTCAAAGTCAGGGCTTTAAAAGCTTCCCCAGGCTAAGACCTTAAAATGTCAAGACAGGAAAAATGTTTAAATGTGGTAAAGACAGGAAATTCAGGACACTAAATGACAGAGACCAAAACGTTTTTACTATTTCTTTATTTCCAATTCAGGAGAGTACACAGCTATATATTTAGGTATTACCTACACTGCCTTCAGCCAGGTGCCTACAGGGGAGTTTGTTTTTTGATTGTCAAACATTCCTGGACTTTTGAATTGCCTTAGTACTGTGAGCATATTTGGGCAGCTGCTTCAAAGAA
Organism: Rhinopithecus roxellana; assembly: GCF_007565055.1. Classification (NCBI taxonomy): domain Eukaryota; kingdom Metazoa; phylum Chordata; class Mammalia; order Primates; family Cercopithecidae; genus Rhinopithecus; species Rhinopithecus roxellana. Next base: position 89,600,011 of record NC_044549.1, on the reverse strand, counting down.
GGAAGGTGTTCCGGCTTTTGTGTTTCCTTCCCACATGCCTCCCTGCATAGAAATACTGGGTCATAGTCATGTCTAATCACAGCTCTCGAATCTCGTTTGAGGCACTAGGGAGCAAATCCATCCCTGTTCTGTAACAGAAACATTAAACAGCTGGCAAGCATAATTTCTGGACAAAGAGACTTGTCACACAGTTTTTGCAACCATTACCAGTTCTCTTTTCTTGCTGCAATATATATAATTAGTGTTCTGGGAAGGGACCCACAGATCTTCGTGTACTTATCAAAGAACAATATACAATAACCACACTTTTCTTAATCCTATTTGTTTCCCACAAGACTGTAAAACTATTAATTACATGGTAATTTTGGAGTTTTCACAACCAAAAGGGAGACTTGGCTGAGGGTCTCAGCACAGTAGACAACATTCATTCATTCAACAAATGGTTACCAAGCATCTGTTGTGGGCTGGATTCTGTGCTGGGAGTCAGAGATGTAACCAAACAAGATTGACCCCTGGTGCAGGAGCTCTGATGGAATAGGAAACAAACGGCTCCAGAAGTGGGGCTCCCTGAGCTAGTCTAGGGAAATCAGGAAGGGCTTCCTGGGGGAAGTACAGACTGAGCTGAGACTGCAGAGTGAACTGGAGCCAGCCCAGTGAGGAGTGGACAAAGACCTGGAGCATTCAGTAGAATGAAAAGTAGTTCAGTGTGACCAGAGCATAGCATGTGTGACAGGGGAATGGTGAAGGATGAGGCTCCACAGGTTGATAAAAAATCTTGGAAGCCACTGAGTTTGGTCCTGATTCAGGTGGCAGTGGAGAATTTTTCATAATAAAGTACATATTCCTTTAAATGGCATTGCAAATGTTGCCTTTGAGAAGCCTTCCCTGTCCACTCTTTATAGGTCCTCTCTGCTGTTCTTGTCTCTGCCCGTTTATTTCCTACCTAACACTACATAACATAACTTGCAACTGTCTTATTTAATGGCATATTGACTTTGGTGTTTTTCTTGCCCCTCTCCCTACAGTGTAAGCAACATGAGGCCAGGGACCTTGTCCGCCTTATCTATCATTGCATCCCTCCTACCAGCACACTGCCTGGCATATTATAACTCACTCAATGGCTCTATAAAAAAAAACTGGCTGATTATGTGAATTAACCCTTGCCTCAAGAAGCTTATAATCTAGTAAGGGGGTAGTAGCTGGTGAAATTATACCAGCACATTAACAACTAAATCTGATGGACTGAATTACTCAGCCACCATGCCCATCATGGTTGCCAGTCTAACTCACTGCCTGCATCAACTGGGGCTTTTGCATGCAGAAAGACAGGGCAGCCCTCTTTGGCTTCATCTTACCTCCTGGGATATGTCACCTCAGCTATAAGACAGGAGAGTTAGGCCAGATGAAATAACTCATAGTACTTCAAAGGGTTCTTTTTGTTCTGGCCTGTGGTCCTTCCGATGATAAATGCTGGGGTTTTACCACTGCCCTCTGGATCTTGCAGAACATGTAAGCATTGACAGTCTTCACCAAGAAGACAGCTCAGCAAATTCCAGGGCTAGGAGGGCACTGGGGGAGATATTTGGGAAGCTTCACAAGGAGGAGGCTAGGAGTAGTTTTCTGATTAAGAATCTCCCAGGAGTGGTCAGATGGAAAAGACAGGATGGTATAGGCCTGCATCTGAGCTGCAGGAGGGCCCAGAGGCCAACTGGACTGGCATGAGAGGCTGAAGATGCTGTGAGGGTAGATAACCCCCACAGTGAGTCCCCTTCCCATGTTTCCTTGCAGTGACAGCCCACACAGCGAGCCAGGGACCATCGATGAAGTTGACCATGACAATGGCACTGAACCTCATACCAGCGATGAAGGTGAGTGAGGGGGATCCTGGGCACAACGGATTCTTCCTGGGGCCTCTCACACTGACTTATGTCAGCCCAACCACAGGGCTGGCCCACGTAGACCTCTTCAGCTTTCCAAGTCAGCCATCTGTCCTTCAGAATAGATGAAGACCCAGAAAAAACCTTCATGGCGTGCCCCAAGTCCTGGCATGGGCCTGACACAGAGCAGATCCTCATAGGCTCACGCTGTGTGCACCACACCCCACACCTAGCCCACTTCATTCCTTAATGTGTCCTGCCTGGCCCAGGGACAAATCCTAAGTGACACGAGTTTCCTAAGTAGAAAGCAAGCTCTGTTCCTCCATCCTTCCCCTCTCAGGGTCTACTCTGTGCCAAGCCTGTGCTGGGACTTGGGCACAGGAATGAACAAGATGTCAGTCCTCAAAGAACTCCCAGTCTGTCACCAGATCTTGACAGGTTGGAAGTAGCTTCTCATGGTGCAAAGCGATAATGCCAGATTACAGGCGTGACTGGTGCATTGGGCACCCTGGAGATGAAATCAAAGGGTGATGCTCCTGGGAAGTGTGTGGTGAGAGAGAGAGAGAAGAAAAAGGCCAGTCAAGACCTTTCTCCAGATTCCTCCACCCTTTCCAGATAAGGAGAAGAGACTCAGACTAGTCTTTAGGGAAACTGGACTACATAGACAAGCAATCTGAACCACATGCCAATTTATCCATCAGGCAGAGTAGGCACAGTGCCAAGGGCCCATGGTACTTGTAGAGGTCCACTAAAATGTTTTAATTTATTTTAAAATCAGAAAAAAATGAACACAATATCCAGTCTGGATTATATTTGTCTTTATACTAATGCAGTTGTAGAATATGATTTTTGACTTTTTTTTTTTGAATGGAGGAAGGAACACATGTAGGCAAAAGTGCCTAGGACCCTTGAAAGTTAGAATATGGCCCAGGATGCACCAAGCACCTGGGATAGTTTTCCTTTTTAAACGTCATGGCTTAGCAGTTCTCTTACTTGTCCTTTGTGTTTCTCTTGTGGGACCGGGTCATGTTGGCTACCACATTTGTCAGGAGAGCAGGGCAGGCACTCAGGTGACAGTTCTGGAAACTGACAAAAGAGACAAGACTGATAGATGGGTTTTCACATTCTAGTAGGACTATTTCAGTTGCTAATGACAGAACCCCCAACTCAAATCAACTTAAGCTTAAAAGGGAATAAGTTCCTATACCTGAAAAGTCCCAGAGTTGACATGGCTTCAGGCACAGCTGGATCCAGGAGCAAGGGTGATTTTGTCAGCACTTTGTCTGTCTTCTTGTTCTGCTTCCCTCTGTGCTGGTTTCATTCTCATGCAGGATCTTCCTGTGCAGTGGTCTCTGGCAATTCCAGACTTTCACCATCATCTTACTCAGAGTCTCAATGGAAAAGAGCTTCCTTTCTATAATGGTTCCAAGAGAGGTCCTGGGGTGGAGTCTCATTGGACTGCCTTGAGTCATGCACCCAGGCATGATCCAGTCCCCGTGGCCTGAGAGGGAGCTAATGAGTCAGACCCGGGTGACAGGTACAGAAAAGCAAATCCAGATATCACGTTCAGCTTGATCAGACTCCTGAGAGGCTAAAGTCATCCTAAACTGAGGAATGTGTCCTGCAGAGGCTTTGTTTGGAGATGTGAAGGCTGCCACCTTCTGCTTATTCCTGGTGATTTGCTTTTCTCTTTCCTCCTTTTTTTCTTCTGCGGACCACCTCCAGTTCTCGCCCTCCCTCTATCCCTTTTAACAGCCCCCACCCCATCCTCTCCATCTGTTGCTCTTTTTATTTCTGGATCTCTTTCTGTCCGTCTCTTTATATCTCCCTCTAGCTTGCTCTGTCTCTGTCTCTCTCCTACTCCTGACATTTCCTCTCCTTTGTCTTGACCAAAGCACCTGCCTTCCTGGGGGCTGAGGTCCCTGTCAGTCCCTTTGCTGGTTTTTCCACAGTTCCATGGGCTGATGGGCAGAAGGCTGCTCTGGACACCAGGACTGAAGATGAGGAGGGACAGAGAGAATAGGTCTTGCTGGGTCCGCGAAGAAGCAGTCATGGGACTCACCCAGTGGGGCTTCAGCCCCATAAGAACCACCCCCCAGAAAGTGCTATCTCCCCCTTCTCAGGGTAAAGGTTCACAGTGGCTCCCAGAATGCATGAGTCAGAGCTTTGGGTCCCCCTCCCAGAAGATCCTTCTTCCTTTTTTTCTTTGTGAGGCTGCTGGTTTCTGGGAATGACAAAGGCAGAAAAAGTCATCCTGGAAGGGAAGAAGCCACAGGCTGGGAGAGCCAGTCTCATGTTTGCTGAAGGCTCTCAAAGTATCCTGTGTGTATTAGTGGGGGGTATTGAATCAGGGCACTCTTTGGTGAAAAATCAATTGCATTTTCTAAATGTTACATTCATGCTGTCCCTGGCCAAACAGTGGCAGAATAGTGAGCTGCAGAGACAGTCAAGGGGTTACCGTGCTCAGAAAAGAGAGACCTGGAATTGAAGCACAGAGGGAGTCCTTATGGTCATGTAATCTGAGGCAAGCCACATCACCTCTGGCCTCTATTTCCTTATGTATAAAATGGGAATGACAGCACCAAGCAAATTATGGCATGGGTTGAAATGTGGGTTAATATGTGAAGGAGCCTAGCACAGTGCCTGGGACAGGGAGGTAGATGAGAAACATCAATGGACTCTGTATCAAACAGACATCCTTCCTAATCCTGATAGAGAAACTGAGTCCTGGAGAATTTTCTTGACATAACTGGCATTGGCAGTTATTGGTCATTGGCAACCTAAACCTCCTGATTTGTGTACCTATTTCCTCTTAGACATTTCATTTAGGGGATCATCAATATCTGTCTTCTTTTCTCTTGACAGCACCCTGTACGAATGGAACCCAACAGGCCTCAAAGGTCAAATCAGGCAGAGAACCATGAGTCCAGGTCTTTGTCGTACATGAATCAGCCAATGAATGCCAAATTGGAGGAACAATTTAGTTGTTTGGGTATCTGTTGCCTTTCTTGTCTCAAAGATTCTGTACCAGCTGGGCGTGGTGGCTCACACCTATAACCCCAACACTTTGGGAGGTTCAGGTGGTCAGATGGCTTGAGCCCAGGAATTCTAGACCAGCCTGGGCAACATGGTGAAACTCCGTCTCTGAAAAAAAAAAAAAAAAAAAAATTAGCCAGGCGTAGTGGCATATGCCTGTGGTCCCAGCAACTCAGAAGGTTGAAGTGGGAGAATTGCTTGAGCAATTGAGGTTGAGGATGCAGTGAGCCATGATCATGCCACTGCACTCCAGCCTGCGTGACAGAATGAGGCCCCGCCTCAAAGAAAAAAAAAAAAAAGATTCTATACCTAACTAATACCTGTTCTCCTGTCTTGAGTCTGATAAGTCTGGAAATTCCACAGTGCTTTCTCTTTGGTCTCCAAGATTTATATAAAGAAACTATGGTTAGGCCCAGAATCCTTGACTAAATGAAAAAATGAAGGCAGCCTGTCACTAACAACTTTATTAATTGGAAGCTAAATGAGAAACAAGATTGTTAGATTATAAAATCACTAAAATCAGTGACAGAGGCATGTTTTATGGATGATATGTCCCTATTCAATTATAATTGTGCCACCATTCTCTTACTGATATTTTCCTGACATTTTTGAGGTTACCTTTGACTCCTCCCGCTGTTGGTCTGTTTACAATTTCATATAAATGGTGCTGTATAGAATAGAGTTGTTTGACTCTGTCCTCTTTCACTCTGCATAATATTCTGAGATTCATCCATGTTGTGAGTATTCAGGTGAGGTTTGTGATGGTATTAAAATGGGATTAGTCCATTTATGTACAAACACCCCAGTTCTCCTGGAACCTGGAATCATAGCCACTCCTTTTTCTTTCCTTTTCTTTCTTTCTTTTTTTTTTTTTTTTTTTTTTTTTTTTTTTTTTTGAGACAGAGTCTCGCTCTGAAGCCAGACTGTAGTAAAGTGGTGCAATCTTGGCTCACTGCAGCCTCCGACTCCCTGGTTCAAGTGATTCTCCTGCCTCAGCCTCCTGAGTAGCTGGGATTAGAGGCATGTGCCACCATGCCCAGTTAATTTTTTTACTTTTTAGTAGAGACGGGGTTTCACCATGTTGGCCAGGCTGGTCTCAATCTCCTGACCTCGTGATCTGCTTGCCTCAGCCTCCCAAAGTGCTGGGATTACAGGCATAAGCCACCGTGCCCGGCCCACTCCTTTTCATAAGAAATTAAGAACAATAGAAAAAAAGAACAGCGGCCAATGTCTTATACTTGGTGTATGTTCCTAATCACTAGTAATAAACATGGTAAACTGGCTCAAGGCATTTGGCTCAGGCCTTATACCTAAGAAGGACCCTGCCTTCTTTTTTTTTTTTTTTTTTTTTTTTTGAGACGGAGTCTCGCTCTGTCTCCCGGGCTGGAGTGCAGTGGCCGGATCTCAGCTCACTGCAAGCTCCGCCTCCCGGGTTTACGCCATTCTCCTGCCTCAGCCTCCCGAGTAGCTGGGACTACAGGCGCCCGCCATCTCGCCCGGCTAATTTTTTGTATTTTTTAGTAGAGACGGGGTTTCACCGTGTTAGCCAGGATGGTCTCGATCTCCTGACCTCGTGATCCGCCCGTCTCGGCCTCCCAAAGTGCTGGGATTACAGGCTTGAGCCACCGCGCCCGGCCGGACCCTGCCTTCTTTTTAAAACCACTTTATTGAGTTATAGATCACACACCACACAATTTACCCTTTTAAAGTGTACAACTGAGTGATTTTTTTGTATATTCACAGATATGTGCAACCATCACCATGGTCAATTTGAGAACATTTTCATCATCTTGAAAAGAAGCTTTGTACCCTTTAGCTATCACTCCTTACACCCTCCCATCCCTGCCCCCCACATTTCTCCCAGCCCTAGTCAATGCACCTGTAAATCTACCCACTGTCTCTATGGATTTGTCTATTCTGGACATTTTATATAAATGGAATTATATAATATGTGGCTTTTCTCTTAGCACACAGTTTTCTAGGTTCAGCCATGCTGTAGCATGAATCAGTACTTAATTTTTGATGGCTGAATAATATTCCATCATATGAAAATGCCAGACTTTGTTTATCCATTTGTCAATTGATGGACATTTGGGTTGTTTCTACTTTCAGCTATTATGAATAATGCTGCTGTAAACATGTGTGTGCAAGTTTTTGTACAGACAGAAGTTCTCATTTCTCTTGAGTATATACCCAAGAGTGGAACTGCTGGGTCATATACTAACTCTGTCAGTCATTTAAGGAAATGCCAGACTGTTTTCCAAAATGACCACATCGTTTTGCAATATCATCAGCAGTGTATGAGAGTCCCAATTTATCCATATCCTTGCCAGCACTTGTTATTATCTGACTTTTTGATTCTTGCCATCCTAGTGGATGTGAAGTGCTATCTTACTGAGGTTTGGATTTGAATTTCTCTGATGACTGATAATGTTCATCATCTTTTCATGTGCTTTTTGGTCACTTGTATATTTTTCTTCAGATCCTTTGCTCATTTTAAAATTTGGTTATTTGCCTTTTTATTATTGAGTTGTAACAGCTCTTTATATATTCTAGATCTAAGTCCCTTATCAGATATACAATTTCCAAATATTTTCTCCCATTCTGTGGCTTGCCTTTTTATTGGTGATACCCTTTGAAGCACAAAAGTATTTAATTTTGATTGAGTTCCATTCATTTATTTTTTCTTTTGTTGTGCATGCTTTTGGTGTTATATCTAAGAGGCCTTTGCCAAATCCAAGTTCATGAAGATGTATTCCTGTATTTTCTTTTAAGAGTTTTAGAGTTTTAGGTCTTACATTTAGGTCTTTGATCTATTTTGAGTTAATTTTGGTATAAGGTAATGGTCAAACTTTATTCTTTTGTATGTGGCTCTCCAGTTGTCCCAGTACTATTAGTTGAAAAAAATTATTCTTTTCCACATTGAATGGTCTTAGCACCCTTGTAAAAAAAGTCCTTTGACTATAGGTGTATGGGTTTATTTTTGGACTTGCAATGCTGTTCCACTGACCTATATGTCTATCTCTGGGTCGGTACTATACTGTCTTCATTGCTGTTGCTTTGTAGTAAGCTTTGAAATTGGGATGTTTAAGTCCTCCAACTTTGTCCTTCGTTTTCAAGATCGTTTTGGCTATTATGGGTTTCTTGTGATTACATATGAAATTTAGAATCAGCTTGTCAATTTCTACAAAGAAGTTAGCCAGGATTCTGATAGGGATTGTGTTAAAACTGTCGGTCAGTTGGGAATATCACCCTCTTAGTAGTGTTAAGTCTTCTGATCCATAAACATAGGATGTTTTGCCAGTTATTTAGATGTTTAATTTTTTTTAACAATGATTTGTAGTTGCCAGAGTGGCAACTACAGAGTGCCTTTTATCCTTTTATCTTGAAAGGATATTAGATTTTGTCAGTGCTTTATTTCTCTGTATTTTATTCTTTTTTATGCTAATGTAAGTGAAATTGTTTTCTTAATTTCACTTTTGAATTGTTCACTATGAGTGTATGGAAATGTAATTGATTTTAATATATTGCTCTTGTATCCTGCAACCTTGCTGAACTTATGCATCCAGCCAAATAGTTTTTAGTGATTTCCTTATGATTTCTTAATATATAAGATTATATTGTCTATGAATAGATATATTTTTACTTCTTTTCCAGTTTGAATACCTTTTATTTCTTTTTCTTGCCCAGTTGGCCCAGCTAGAATCTCTAGTACAACATTGAAGTGATGAGAGTGGACATCCTTGTCTAACTCCTGATCTTATGAGGAAAGCATCCATTCACCATTAAGTATGATGTTAGCTGTGGGTTTTTCATAGATGCCATTTGTCAGGTTGAGGAAGTTCCCTTGTATTCCTAATTTGTTGAATGTTTTATCTTGAAAGAATATTAGATTTTGTCAGTGCTTTTTCTTCATCTATTAAGATGATTGTGTGATTTTTTTTTTATTTTACCGATAAGATGCATTACATTAATTAATGATTTTTAGATGTTAAACCAATTGGGCAGTCCTGGGATAAATTCCACTTGTGCATGGAGCATAGTTCTTTTTATGCTACTGCATTTAGCTTGCTAGTGATTTTTTTTTTTTTTTTTTTTTTTTGCGATGGAATCTTACTCTGTCCACCAGGCTGAAGTGCCGTGGCACAATCTTGGCTCACTGCAACCTCTGCCTCCTGGGTTCAAGTAGTTCTCCTGCCTCAACCTCCCTAGTAACTGGGATTATAGTGCCTGATACCACACCAGGCTAATTTTTTGTATTTTTGGTAGAGACAGGATTTTGCTATATTGCAGGCTGATCTCAAACTCCTGACCTCAAGTTATCCACCCAGCTCTGCCTCCCAAAGTGCTGAGATTACAGGCATGAGCCACCATCCCTGGCCGGGTTTGCTAGCATTTTGTAGAGGATATTTGCATCCATATTCATAAGAAATACTGGTCTGTAGTTTTCTTGTGATATCCTTGTCTGGTTTTGGTATCAGGGTAATACTTGCCTGGTGAAATTAGTTGAGCAGTGTTCCTTTCTCTTCTAGTTTTTGGAAGACTTTATAAGGAATTATTATTAATTCTTTTTCAAATGTTTGGTAGAATTCAATAATGTAGCCATCTGGGCCTGGGCATTTATTTGTGGGTAGTTTTTGGATGATTGATTCAATCTCTTGTTATAAGTATATTCATATTTTTATTTCTTCTTAAGTCAGTTTCAATAGTTTGTTTCTTTCTATGAACTTATTAATTTCATCTAAGGTATCCAACTTGTTGGCATGTAATTGTTCATAGTATTTCTTTATGGTCCTTTTTTTCCTGTAAAATAATGGTAGTAATGTCCCCTCCTTCATATCTGATTCAATAATTTGAGTCCTCTCTCTTGTTTTCTTGGTTTATTTAGCTAATGGCTTGTCAATTTCATTGATCTTTTCAAAGAACCAGCTTTTGGTTTTATGATTTTCTCTATTGTTCTTCTATTCTCTATTTTGTTAATTTCTACTCTAATCTTTATTATTTCCTCCATTCTGCTAGCTTTAGGTTTAGTTTGCACTTTTTTTCGCAGTGTTTTAAGGTGGAAGTTTAGGTTATTGATTTGAGTTTCGTTTGTTTGTTTTTCCTAATATAGGCATTTGCAGTCATACATTTCCTTCTAAGCACTGCTTTAGCTGCATCCCATAAGTTTTGGTATGTTGTATCTTCATTTTCATTCATCTCAAAGATTTCTCTTTTGATATTTTTTTCCTCAACCATTAGTTATTTAGGAGTATGCTGTACAATTTTTGCCTATTTGTCAGCTTCCCAATTTTTTTCCTGCTATTGATTCCTACTTTAGAAGAAACTTCTTCTGTAGAAGAAATCAATAATTTTATCCTACTGTGGTAGAAGAACACATTTTGTATTATTTGTATCATTTTCAATTATTGATGTTTGTTTTATGGACTAGCATAGGGCATACCCAAGAGAATGTTCCACGTGCAGTTAAAAAGAATGTATAGTCTCTTGCTGAGTGGTGTGTTCTATAGATGCCTGTTAGGTCTATTTGGTTTATAGTGTTGTTTGAGTCTTCTGTTTCCTCTTTTTTCTTCTGTCCTTTCCATTATTGTTGTTCTTCCCATTATTGAGAGTGGAGTATTGAAATCTCTAACAATTATTTTTGATTGTCTATTTCTTTCTTTGTTTTTGTCCATTTTTGCTTCATGTATTTTGCTGCTCTTTTATTAGGTACATTTTGTTTATAATTCTTTATATCTTGATAGACCAAAATTTTTATCATTATGAAATGCTGCTGTTTATCTCTAGCAATATTTTTAGTTTTAAAGTCTATTTTGTCAATATTAGTATAGTCATTCTAGCTTTCCTGTGGTTCCAGTCTGCATAATATATTTTTCCATCCTTTCACTTTAGATTGTGTCTAATTGTGTCTTTGAATCTAAAGTGTGTCTTTTGTAGACAGCATACAGTTAAATTATGTTATTTTATCCAGTCTGATAATCTCTGCATTTTAATTGGATTGTTTAATCCATTCACATTTAATATTATCACTTATATAGTTGGATTTATGTCTGCCATTTTACTTTTTGGTTTCTATGGGTCTCATATCTTTTTTGTTCCTCTATTCCTTCTTTACTGATTTCTTTTGCATATTTTCTAATATAGCATTTAGTGAATATTTTCTAAGATAGCATTTAAACTTCTTTAATGATGTTTTCACTATATTTTAGAGTTATTTTTAACAGTTTTATTTAATTTTTGATGGACAGATAATTGGACATATTTATTGGATGCAATGTGATATTGCAATACATGCATACATTGTGTAATGATTAAATTCAGGTAAGCAGTATATTCATCATGTTATAAATATATTGTTTCTTTGTAGTGTGAACATTCAAAAATCTCCTCTATTCCAGCTATTTTGAAACATACAATACATTATTGTTAACTATAGTCAACCTACTGTAAAATAGAACACCAGAACTTATTTATCCTAACTAACTCTAACATTGGACCTCTTGAGCAATCACTCCCCATATACCCTCCCCTTCTTTCCTAGCCTCTGACAACCAGTATTCTGCTCTTACTATTTTTGAGTTAGTTTTTAGTAGCTTCTCTAAGGTTTACCATATATATCTTATTTGAATGAGCTTCTATTTATACTAGCTTAATTTCAGTGATATATGGAAATGTTACTCTGTGGGATGACAGTGGTTTTGGTAGGGTTCTCCTTCCCTGAGATGACAGTGGTTTTGGTAGAAGTCTCTTTCCCTGATCCTTTCTGGCTGTTAATCTCCGCTAATTGCTGGATGGTTGCTATTCTTTCAACAGTACCCTTGGTCCTAAATTGCTCTACAAATTAATGCAGTCAAATTCCGTACCCATTATAGGGATAGTTTCTGAAGTCAGTGTTTGATATTTGTTCTGATCCCAGGAATACTTCTCCTGGCTGTCTTATTCCCTGGTTCTCCTCTGCTAACTATCTGGCTTATAGTCTAGCTTCTATATTCATTAAATTCATGAACCATCACTGGATTGCCCTTCAACACAGCCTCCACTGTTCTTGAGAGTGCTCTTCGGCTTGAACTTCTCCAAGCTCTGTTGCAACTGAAGGCAATTCCTTTGGGACAAGATTAGGAGCTTTCTGTTTTGTGGGATGCTTCTCCCCTATGGGAAAATCTGAGCCAGGACTCTGAGACTGGGGATGGAGACAATGGCATCTTCTGAGTCATGTCCCTACTGAGTGCTTTGTGGAGGGGCAGCCAGAGATCCTCTTAACTTACTTCTCCTGCCATGCAACCACCACCTCACAAGCTGGGGCAAGATTGATAGAACACCCACATTTTCAGTGGTGCCATGCCCAAAGTACAGCCACCATTCCATGAGTAGGGGTTGTGTGGAAGAATGAAGTCCTGGTCTCTCCACTCCACTCACCTGGGACTCAGCCTCAGCAACAGGTAGTGGGAGCAGGATGAGAATCACTGAGCTCCTGCTCCTTCCAGGAAAAAAGCCCTGTGACTGGAAGGTGGTAAAGGGAGAGGAAGCCCTGTGTTCTTGACTGCAGTCATCTTGATTGGAGCCTCTGTCTCCCCAAGCTTGGAGCAGGAGTAGAGGGAGGGAGCAGTCTTGGTTCAGATACCAGAGATTTTCACCTTTCTAACTAAGTTTTTATAGATTTTCCTGAATAGATGTTTCTTCATTTGCTTTTTGCCCTTAGGACCATTTCCAGGGGCTTGAAATGTTTTTTTTTTTTTCTTTTACTTTTTATATTTTTTCTTGAGTTTCCCTGGGGAGTTCTTCATGCCATCATCCCAGAGGTTGGTCTCACTCCTTTCCTTTTAAATTAAATCTAAACCTCAGTATCAGCCGGTGCCACCACCGAATGCAAAGAAAGAACCCAAGGTCATGAGTGAGAAGGGGAGAAAAGAGGGACCCTGTAAACAGGCCCTGGCTTCTGTCATTACTCTCATCACAAGGAGGATGAGGGAGAAGAGAAGGTACGCCCACATTCTCTGCCTTTGATACAGTGACTTGGCCTCTAGTAAATTGGTTGCATGAGATTAGTGTTCTCACTTCTGGGGATGAAGTAAGGGGTGGGGTGGGCAGAGGGACATGAAGTTGTATTGAGAGGAATGGAGCCATCCCCTCTTTCATGCAGGCAGGACTCATGACCTGTAACAGAGTTCTCTGGAATGGCATGGCTAGAGAGAGGAATTTGAGCTTCCTATTGAGTGATGGGTAGAGAAGGATAAACGTCCAACCTTCAGATTCTGAAATGAAAGCAAAGTTTCAACATGTCTTTTCATCTCCAGAAAAGCCCATGTCTAGCCCATGCTAGTCCAGAGGCTGGACCACGGTAGCAGCCTCTGAAGCACTGCTGCCCCAGCTTCTCCCCTCCACTCCTTCCACTGCTCTGCTTTGCCACTGGAGTGATTTTCTAAAGTGTGATTCCAGCCAGGCCCCTACCGAGACAGTCTCAACCTCTTCTCTAGCTCAGGGGCTGGGCTGTTCATCTCTTCCCTCACTGTAGAGCCCACAGGGTTTTTACCTGGTACAATTAGCCTCTCAATACACAAGAGTTGAATTGCATCAAACATAGAGCATTGCATATCTATATAGTCACATTTACACTATACAGAAGCAAAGACCTTGTGGCAGGAATAAGCTTAGTACAATTCAGAAACATCTAGAAGCCTCTATTAATGATGTCTGGGACCTGAGCTCAGATGTTAGCTCATCGCCATATCTACTGGTGTGACCCAACCCTAGGCCCATCATTCAACCCAGCTCCAGTTCCCTCATCTATGAAATGAGGGTAGTGCCTCAAATGTTGTTATGGGATTAAATGTGATAATGTAAGTAGAGCACCTGGTACCAGTAAAAGCTGAATTTGTTCATGCAAGCAATAAACACATATTTGGTGCCTGTTTGTCCCAGGGTATGTTCTAGGAGTCAGAATATAGTAGGTAAGAAAAGAAAATCTGTCCTAATGGTACCCACACTTTAGTAGGAAAGATTGATAGTAAAGTTTCAAAATTATATGTGTGTACACATATGTATATGTGTATATATACATACTATATATATACACACACACCCCCACACCACAAACGTAAATACACACATCATGCACACACACATAAATTTCAGGTTGTGATAAGTGCCATGAAGAGAAATAAAGCAAGAGAAGGTGTTAAAAAGTGATTTGGCAGTTGGGACTCCTGTAGTTGGGAGTGGCTGGGAAAGGCCTTGGTAAGGCAATGACATTTGAGTACAGACCTGAATGAAATTAGCAAGTGGCACATAGCATTAATAAATATTTGTTGAGTGTGGATGAATGCAAAGATCGGGGAGAAAGACATCCCAGGGAGAAGCAACAGGAAGTACAAAGGTCCTGTAACAGGAGGACACTTGTCATGTTTTAAAAGCATCAAGAAGGCTCTGTAGCTGGGGGTGGTGGCTCAGGCCTGTAATCCCAGCACTTTGGGAGGCCAAGGCAGGAGGATCGCTCGAGTCCAGAAGTTCGAGACCAGCCTGGGCAACATAGTGAGACCCCCAATTTCTACAGAAACGTAAAAAACTAGCTTGGCATGGTGGCATGTGCCTGCGGTCCCAGCTACTCAGGGGGCTGAGGTGGAAGAATTGCTTGATATCAGGAGGTTCAGGCTGCACTGAGTCGTGATTGCACCACTGCACTCCAGGTGACAGAGTGAGAACCTGTCTCAAACAAACAAACAAACAAACAAACAACTCTATGAATATTTATGCTGAAGTGTTCAGAGATAAAGTATACTGATGTTTATAACTTAATTTAAAAATCATTAAAAAATAAGATGGATAGATAGAGGGGTGGATAGATATATGATAAATCTAGCATTGTGGAATTTCATTGTGTTCCATGCATGTTCACTGTGAAATTCTTTCAGTTGTACTTTGTGTTTGAAAAATGTCATACTGGGATGTTGGAGGAAAAACATAAAGAAGGTTAGTGAGGCAAGAGCAGATTGAGCTAGTGAAGGAGAGAGAGACAGAGAAGATGAGGTCTCAGAGGTCTCTGTGACCGAGATCCTGGAGGGCCTTATGAGCAGTGGGAAGACACTGGGGTTTTGTTCCAGGATCCATGAGAAGCCTTCTGAGGATTTTGAACCAGGGGAGTTTTATATCTGATTGTATGATTGTAAAGGACCCTCTAGGCTGCTGTGGGGAGAAGTGGTTCTACCTAAGCAAGTATGGAAGTGAAGAGGGTGTCATGGGAGGTGGAGAGCCATGGTCAGATCCAGGGAACAGTCTGAAGGAGTCACTAATGGATGAGGTGTGCAGAGCCATGCCAGGGCATTGGCCTGGGTGAGCAGGTAGACAGTGGTTCTGTTTCCTGAGATGGGGAAGATGAGTGAATGAAGTAGGTTTGGGTAACAGCGTGTGGGAGAGTGATGAGGGGGAGAAACATATTCTGTTTCAGGCATGAGAAGCCCAAATAACAGACTTAGTAATAATCAATGGTAGCTGTTATTACTGTTTCCACCACACACACTTTTGTAACGACGTCTGCAAACACACGTGCTTTCTCTGAGGCAGAGGTTCAGCCCTGTTCCTTCTGTTTTCTTTCCCTCACATTTTCTGCTCCCCTTGCTGCCCCACTCTTTCAACTTCAGGCTGCTGTCCAGTGACTGCTGGAGGCTCTGGTGATGGTAAAGGCAGAAACAAGGAACCGGAGGCAGCCCCTCTATGCCCCTCTGAGTATCAGAAAACCTCTGCTTAGGTCAGCACCTTTCTTAGTTTGGGGAATCTGGGTCAGCGGAAGTCCCTGGGTGAACCCAGGAGCACACAGCTGTCTGGGCTCAGCTCCTGCCCTTGCAAATCCTGTGGCCTTTCTGACTCTTGTAACGAGGCAGGCAGACAGGCTAGCAGGCAGTTCCAGCACACGGCTGGATGTGAGATTCAAAGATGCTGCAGAGAGAAGGACCAAGATCTCTGTCTGTTTTACTGAGAATGTGACTCTGAGTCAAGATCTGAGTTAATTTGACCCATTTAGTGGTGCTGTCATTTCCCCACCTCCTTCCCTCCTTCCTTCTCTCCCATCACCTTGGTTAGAATAGCATTTAAAGACATTTGTCAGGTAGCCAGCTGGGGAAGCTGACTTGACTGTTTGAGGCCTGCTCCCTGTAGAAGGCTGCCTCAGTCACTAAGAGCTAAATACATCCCAAAGCCACTGCATCTCATGGGGCCACAAGCATGGTCTTCTCGAGCCAATTGCTTTCAGAGGGGAGCCCTGGTGCATGTGTGTGGTGGGGAGTGTGGCCCTTAGAAGTGCATCAGCCTCTGGTGACAACATGTGCATAACTCTTATAGAGTACTATGTGCCAGACACTGTTGCAAGCACTTCATATATATTAACTCACTTAATCCTTCTAATAACTCTGTAAGATAGGTTCTATTTATTACCATTTCCATTTAACAGATGAGGAAACTGAGGCATAGAAAGAAAAACTAGGTATCCCAAGGTCACACAACTAAAAAGTGATAAAGCCAAATATTCTGAGCTTAACTATGTGATGGACAGGTGGATGAACAGATCAATGAACACAAGATTATCCGCAGTGAATGGAGCACATAGAGAGCCCTAAGAAAGCTCAGCATGGGGAAGCTCTCTGCAGGCTAGAGAGAGAGGGGGGTTGCTTTTGTTACTCTTTTGCTCTATTAAAATAAAAAAAGTAAGAATTATAATGTTAAACATCTTTGTGCTTACTTTAAAATATTAAAACATTAATACCTATACAAAATCAGTTTTCTACCACGTATGGACACTTCTTAGGGTAGAAACTATAAAACAGGTGGAATGAACTGTAGGCACAATCCCCTGCTCCCCAAAAAGTCTCTTCCCCAAATATCACTAGCTGTATGGTCCTTAAACCATACAGTTTAAACCACTTAAACTCTCTGCAGTTTAACATCTTCTTCTCTGGACCCATCCCATAGGCCAAATCCATTAATAATTATAATCACAGTCATGACAGCTGCTGTCAACAGAATACCTGATGAATATCTGTACTAAACTATGTGCTTTTATACAAGAACTTTTGTTTGTCTGTTTTGAGACAGGGTCTCACTCTGTTACCCAAGCTGGAGTACAGCGGCCTGATCATGGCTCACTGCATCCTCAACCTACCAGGCTCAAGTGATCTTCCTGCCTCGGGCCCTAGGGTAGCTGGCACCACAGGCACATGCTACCATGCCCAGCTAATTAAAAAAAATTTTTTTTTGGAGATGAGGTCTCACTATATTGCCCAGGCTGGTCTCAAACTCCTGGACTCAAGCGATCCTTGCGCCTCAGCCTCCCAAAGTGTTGGGCTTATAAGCATGAGCCACCATGCCCAGCCTCTCTTCCTCCTATAAAGACACCAGCCCTAGGATTATGACCCCACCATTATAACCTCATTAACTTTAATCACCTCATTTACATTAATTAAAACCTCTATCTTAAATACAGTCACATTGGGGGTGAGGGCTTCGACATACAGATTTGAGGGAGACACAATTCAGTCCTTAACAATGAACTTTGAAGAGGCTGGGTACCCTTAAAAATCCTGTATCGGATTTTGCACAGATGAGAGTCTGCATACATGATGTGGCCTCTCAAAAGATTAAAAATTACTAAAAGTATTATAAATGACAAAGAGGAAAAGGGCTCATGGAAAAGTAGAAATATTAATAGCTTGTGTTAAGGGGTAGAAGAAAAAGAAAATTCTACAATATTAATGAGCATTAAAAAGTAGAGAACAAGAAGGGCAGTGGAAAAGGAGGATGTGTCAGCATCCTCTTTACATTTTGAGAGGTTTGATGGTTTGCCTGAGGTCACAGGATGGAGGGTGGATCTGAGTCTAGGACCCCAGGATCCTGAGCCCCAGCCCACCAGGCGTTCTGTCCATGTTCTCACCAGCTGTGTGGTCTGTCCTTCCCCAGAGAAGCCAGGGCCTCTGAGTGAGGCTCCTGAGCTGCCGCTTTGCTGACCTCAGATACGCTCTTTCCCTTGCTTTCCTTCCAGAAGTGGAGCAGATCGAGGCTATTGCCAAGTTTGACTACATGGGGCGGTCCCCACGTGAGCTATCCTTCAAGAAGGGGGCCTCGCTGCTCCTGTACCACCGCGCCTCGGAGGACTGGTGGGAGGGCCGGCACAACGGTGTGGATGGACTCATCCCCCATCAGTACATAGTTGTACAGGACATGTGAGTGGAGTCAAGACTTCTGTGAAGAATGCTGAAATAGATTAGTGATGTCTGGAATGGGCACTGTAGGGGAGTGCTAGCTTGTATGCCGGCGATTTGCTCTCCTTGATATCATGCGCTTGGTCTTCTGTGAGAATGGGTAATATCTAACTTCCCTTTAAATGGTGGTCCACTTAACAGACATCCAAATTCCTCCTTCTGAGCACACAGAAACAGTGTTGGGTACCCCTGGCCTACATCCTAATGCAGCTGACAGCCCCCAGGGCATCCCATCACCCTGAATCAGTATCCAGGGGATCCTGCCATGTGCCTCTACCTCCTAGGCCTCCCCTGCCTACCGTTCTATGCTCCAGAGGTAGCTCTCTTAGGGGATGGGCAGAAACATGCCCTTGTTTCTGATTAATAGGGTACTGTTTTTTAAATAATTTCAGGGGTTAATAAAAAAGAGCCCTGAATCCCAAATGCCTAGTCCTACCACAAAAACTCTGCACTTTCCATTCCTTTGAAAGCCATGGAAGCTTCCAGTGCACACATTCCTTGGGAGCTCTGGTCAGGCTCGGCAGAACAGATTTACCATACATGCAGCCACCAAGCTGAGCCTCAAGGGAAGAGGATCAAAAGCCCACATTGTGATGGGAGAGAGGAGGTCTCATCCAGAGAAAAGGCCAGGGCCAAGCAGACTGCCAGAGGAATGCCATAGTGGAGGGCCCTTGGCAGCCTCCCGATGCCCCCAGACCTCTGAGATCAGGGACAAGTCACCACGGCAGAGGGCCATGGAAGGAGGCCAACAGGGCCCCCCTACAAGCTTCTGAGCCACCTCGCAGTGGCCCAAGCCCTGGGTGGGGAGGTGAGGGGCAGAGGCAGCTTCTTCCTTCCTTGCTTAGCCAGAAGCTATTTCTCATGGAGTCACACAGAGACTCAGCACTCAGCCCTCGGTGCTCAGCCTGCAGACTCCATCCCCCTATTTCTCCAACACACGCTGCAACATTTAGCTTGTCCTAGCCTGGAGTTGCCCAGGAATGAACAAGCTAGAAGAGAAAAAAGGAGGAGGTAGGTGTGGGACAGAAGAGGGTCCCAGCTGCGGAAACCGACCAGGAGTGTTGCAATGGGCATGCATGGTGGGAAGGCACCCAGTGGGCAGTGGCTGAGCAAACACTGTGGGCACGATGTAACCATAAGTTGTGTTAATTCAGCCCCTCAGACACGTATCAGGGAGCCCTGTATATGCTGGGTTCTCTGGGGGAAGGTGCCTCCAATTCATGTCTGTCTTCTCCCCAGGGATGATGCCTTCTCCGACAGCCTGAGCCAGAAGGCTGACAGCGAGGCCAGCAGTGGGCCACTGCTGGATGACAAGGCCTCCTCCAAAAACGACCTCCAGTCCCCCACGGAGCACATCTCGGATTACGGCTTTGGGGGGGTGATGGGCCGGTAGGATATGCGGATTCATTTTTTCCCTGCTAGTGTCAAGCCTGTTCATGTCTGATTTGGGAGATGCACAAGAGCAGAGAGGAGAGAAGGAGCCTACTGCAGCCCCCTGTTCCCCACAAGATACGATGGGCACACTGGGCAGGCTGGCTGGCATTGGCCCAAGGCGGCCAGGTATAAAACAGTCCAGCCTGTATTGCAGGGAGGAGGAGGAGGAAAGACATGTGTTGGGAACTCAGTGCTTTTTCGTTTAAAATAATAATAATGTGTGAGAGAGATACAAATTGGCAAGTATTTTTCCTACCTCTCTCCAGTTCCTGCACCTCCTTCCAGCTTTCTGTTGTAGAACTGAGTTGTTATATTTTAAAATGTAAAGCTCACATATTCCCTGAAATGCACTACGTAAACAGAAAACTCACACCTACTCATGTGTTGAAGGAAATTGACACTCGACTCCACCCACTTATTTGGAGGGAGCAGTATTACCAATTTCTTCGCTCCCTATGTGTGGGCCAGGCTGTGTCATGTGACCTTTCTACCAGGCAAGGAGCTGTGCATGTCATTCTGAAGAACAGGTGTAATCCAAAGTATATGGCTATTTTAAAAAAACTAATGAGGAAATAAGAAGAAAGGAAAAGCAAAACTGACAGTTCCTCACTGCCTTTTTAGTCGCAGTCTCAAAATGTCATATTCTGTGTTTTTTCCAGTGGAGGGGTCATGTGATCAACCCACACATGTGGGTATTTGCAAATAGGTCCCCCAAAAAATCAGTCACAGTGGGAACACACAATTTATGAACTTATTTCAGTAAAAATCCTGATGCCTCTTTTCTGCAAATTCCGTTCAGTTCAGCAGATAGCTCAGGGCACTATGGTAGAATTGGGAAGGGCAGGGAAGTGGAAGGCTGGGGTAGGTAGACAAAGAAGTTATGGTCCCCTGACTTCTAGGAGGACCATATCTTCTGCCTCTCTTTTCCTTTCCTTCGTCCCTCCCTCACCTCCTTCATTCTTGTTCTTTCTTTCTAAATACTGCTTCCTCTCCAATACCTGTGCTTTGGTTCTGCTGGGGCACCCACAAGCACTGCTTAGCTCAGCTGGTGGCACTAGGATCTGAATCACTGCTGGTCCCTAGTCATAATCCATTCCCAACACACGGTCCCTCTCCCTCTCCCCTCACCACTTCTAGCCCTTCAGACTCTTGGTGACCTCTGTAGGATGTAGCAAAATCTCCTGTGTATAGAACCTCTTATCTTCAAGGTGCTTTCAAACCCACTTGAAGCAAAGGTAAAGGGTGGGCAAAAGATCTTACTCAGACCCACTTAACAGATTAATAAAGTGGGTTAGAGAGAGGACACAGGAAAGCGTGCGGCAGACACAGGGCAATAACTCACCCTCCTGAAACACACCCTAATCCCCTTTTCACTGCATCAGAGCCTCCCTGAAGTGGGAAAGATATCCAAATGCACAAAAGGGCTGTCCAGCCATGCAGTGTTTACTTTTGAATGACTAGTTTTCAAAGATACACAAAAGCCTCATAGAAGGAGCCCTCTTCTGGAGAAATTGGGGGTTGGGTGGCAACGTTAGGGCATCTTCAGTTCCCATGGGACCCCTCCTGTGCTTGCAGGGTGCTGGTAACTTTGGTACAGTCAAGCCTCAAAGCTTCAGACCAATTAGAAGCCCCTCAGAATCATGGAAATGTCTGAAGTTTTTCAGAGGGTATCATGAGCCCAACTAACCATCACTAAAGCGTTTCCAGGGTTGGAATCCTGTAGGCCTTGACTTAGCATGTAGACCAGATGCATTTTGCGGTTGGCAGCACAGCTGTCTGTGGCCTGGAAGCACCGTGCTCCAGATGCTTTTGTGTTTGCACATTAGACCTCCCCCTGCTGCTGAGCTGTGTGCTGAGCCAGGTCTTTCATTGTGGAATTATGGGGTCTGGCTGAATGAGGCTTTACTGTACCCGCTCCTTAGACTAGTGTGTAGTGTGTGGCATGGGGTTTGACTCACCCATTCTGAGACTTGCCAGGCTTGACCTCTGCCCCATGCCCCTCGCCCCCTGGCTCCTTTGCAGAGTGCGGTTGCGATCTGACGGAGCGGCCATCCCCAGACGCCGAAGCGGGGGCGACACACACAGCCCGCCCCGGGGCCTGGGCCCCAGCATAGACACGCCACCCCGGGCCGCTGCCTGCCCCAGCAGCCCCCACAAAATCCCCCTCACCCGGGGGAGGATCGAGAGCCCTGAGAAGCGGAGGATGGCGACGTTCGGGAGCGCTGGCAGCATCAACTACCCTGACAAGAAGGCGCTCTCCGAAGGGCACTCGATGAGGTCGACCTGCGGTTCCACCAGGCACAGCAGCCTAGGGGACCACAAGTCCCTGGAGGCCGAGGCCCTGGCAGAAGTAAGGGCCAGCGGGAAGGCAGGCTGGGCAGCCAAATGCCCCAGAGGGCAGCGGGTGGGAATCCGTGGAGCAGAGAGCCACCTTAGCCTTTATGCCAGGCTCATGGCTAAGCCAGAGAACAGGAGAGTGAGTGGCTTCCCTGTCCCTTGCTGGGCTTCCCATGGGAATGGAGACTGGTTGGGAGCAGCCACTGCTGGGGTTCCTATAGAGGCTGAACACCCCCAGTGTCCAGGGCTGGAGAGGGCATTGGCCAGATTATGGGGCTGGGGTAATGGTAGGTAACTACACAAAGTGATATGATTCAGTTTTTCACTCATTCATTCACTCATTCATTCATTTCTCTCTTCATTCGTCTATTCATTGACAAATATTGATTGAGCATCTATCATGTGGCCGTCACCATGCTAGCCACCAACAGTACAATGAAGACCTAAAATGGACTCAGGCGCTGCCCACATGGAGCTTACAGTTTGAAGAAGAAAGAGACATCAGCAAATACACACACATAGTTGTGAAATAGTTGTTTGATTGGGTGCCTTTAAGGAGTGGTCCAAAGTATTTTGAGAGCCTAAAATGTGAGGATTGCACCTAGGCAGAGAGAGACTTCTCTCGGGAGGACTTGACCTGAGACCCAAAGGGTAGGCAGAAGTAAATAGCTGAAGCTGCAAGAGAAGAATGTTCCACGTTCTTCTCCAGTACTTAGAGGGTTGGCTTTTGTTTGTTTGTTTTGTATTTGGATGAAACAATCTATATGATTTTTACATTTGCCAAATGAATAGAGCTGTGATTTGTTTAACAATTTGCATAGCTGGTTTCATGTGTTTTTTGACAGTTCTATCATATTTTGAGAAGTTTCCACTTTTTTGTCTCTGGAATTTGGTGTGGGGGCCCATTATGTACCCTCTCCCTAGTGTTCTCTGCCACGTAAGGTAACAGAGACAATCAGAACCTTCTGGTCTGTGAGAATTTTACTATGGAGAATGGCCTTTGAATCCCTGTTCAAAAGGAGAAGGAGGAAGGGCGGGGAGCCATGAGCTGTGTTCTAGAGGAGGCCAGGCAGGGTTCCCAGGGAATACCCAACACAGAAACAGCACACCTAGCAATGAGTACTCCTGTTCACACCAGCAGGCTCTAGTTTGGCCCCACGCCCATTCCCAGGGGTCCCTGAAGATCAGTGCCTTCCAAGGAGGCAGGCCAGCTGCTGGTCCCCCCATACTTTAGGAAACATGACCCTAGCACCCACCATCATCTGGAAACTCTACCAGTCTAGAAAGTTCTACCAGTCTAGAAAGTTCTACCAGTTATGATAGAGGATGGCCTGAGGCCTGCCCCAGGGCTCTTTACATTTATAAAGAATCAAATGCAGTCTAGAAAACTATTTCTAAAAATAGCTGTCACAGCAGAGTAGTTCCACAGGATGCTAGGGAGTGGGTTGGGCATACATGTTCTGTGGTCAGCAAGGTTTGGGGAACGCTGCACTGACAAAGTTGAGTGGCTTCTCTGTGAGACTTCTTATAAAACCTTTAAAGCCGGAGCCCCCAGCCCCCGGGCCATGGATGGATCTGTGGCCTGTTAGGAACCAGGCTGCACAGCAGGAGGTGAGCAGCGGGAGCCATTATTGCGTGAGCTCTACCTCCTGTCAGATCAGTGGGGGCATTAAATCCTCATAGGCCGTGAACTGTATTATGAACTGCACATGTGAGGGATCTAGGTAGTGCTCTCCTTAGGAGAATCTAATGCCTGATCTGACATGGAACAGTTTCATCCCGAAACCATCCTCCTGACCCCCATCCGTGGAAAAATTGTCTTCCACATAAACGGTGCCTGGTGCCATAAAGATTGGGGACTGCTGCCTTAAAAGATATGCGTTGTGAATCTCCAAGAAAGAAAACAGGGCATGCCCCATATCCCAGACTTCTTTGACCTTCATTCATGGAGCATTTTGCAAGACCTGCCCGTAGAATGTACTTGGGGATTGCTGCATGTGTTCTCAGTTTGCAGATGGATCTGCACCCTCTCTAGTTTGACAGCTGCCATCCAAGACCCCTTTTCACTAATAGAGGTCAAATAGGGAATTGTGGTAAATGATATGTAAATAGCCCACTGACACTGGAGAGCTTCCAGCCTCAGCATTGGCTCTGATGAGCCCTTGGCTTTGCAGGCTGCAAAGGGGAGTGGCAGCTGAAGAACCCCAAGTAGTAGGTCGAGTGACCCAAATTTCTCTGGTCTCAAAATATCCCTTATGATTTAGATGTGAACCCACTTAAAAAGACTCTTTGTGGAACTTGCAACATGACCATCCAAAGTGGGAAGATCGAATTGGGGAGGAGATGAAAAGCAATCATGGTCCCTGCTCTGTCCCCCAGGGCCTCTCTGCCGCTCACCTCTGGAGACTCACAGCATCACCTCTCAGACTAATGCAAGGCTGCAGCCTAAACAACTCGGCTGATCTTTCTCTGAGCTTTCTGTCTTTCCGCTCACTCTGCTGGGATAGAGTGGTGGTGGGGGTAGTGGTGATGGTGGTAGAGGGGCAAAAATTACATTTTATTTATTAAAGTTTCACCTTGCAGCTCATGCTGGACTAAAGCAACAGGGGGTTTCCTTCAAGCAGAGTGGTTGATGATTGGGCAACTCGGCTCCAGGAAAGCGGGCTGTGTCACTGCAGGGCTGGCACATAGCAGAGAGGGGGAGGGGTCTGCCTTCCCTCCCTTCCTGCAGAAAATTGCCCCCAAAGCACCTCCTTTTGAATAAGGCACAAAAGACCCTTTCTTAAAGTTGCCGGTGTTCTGGGGCAAGGGATGAAACATCCTGGAGAAGCATACAAGCTAATATTAGCCATTAGCCAGACATCCATAGTCCCCTAACAAAAAGGATAGGCTGTGACAATGAGGGGAGTAAGAGCTCGGGACCCTGACCCCAGCCAGATTGAAGCCTGCCATGGGGCCTAGGGCAGGCAGGAAGCCACCTGCAGACAGGGGAAAGAGAATGTAAAAGACCAGGGTAGAGAAAGGGGCCGGCCCCAGCATCTCCAGGCTCCATCCCCACCATCTGTTTCACCAGACTCATACTTTTTATTTTTATTTTTTAGGATGTGCAATAAAGCAAGCCTGTCTTAATAGTCATCATTCCTCCATGAGGTTATGCGCAGCACCTACCAGTGGTGGCTTAGGCAGTATCCCTCACGGTGCCCTCGATCGCTAAGCCAGTTGGGATCTGGCCCAGCTGAGCCCGAGCAGCTCCTCTCACGTCTGTGGGATGCGGAGGCATCCCTGTCAACAGTCATGGGAACCCGTGGGGCTCTTGGGCTAGAAGGATTTTGAAAACCACCGTCTGGCAGTTTACAAAGCTTCATCACATCCATTATCTCACCCCATCTTCACAGTAAATGTCTGGGATTGTAATAGATGAACAAAATATGGTGCAGAGTGATCGAGATTTGCTCAGGGTCACACGGTCAGCAACTGGCCACAGAGTCTTTTTACTCAAAAGTCCGGGACCCTGTGGCCTGTCCAAGGGCTCTTGGGTTAAATGCTGCCTACCAGCTACAGCACCACCTTGGGCATGAGGGGACGGGAGCTGAGGGAAGCTGCCCTGGGTGGTGGGGAGCTCTCTCTCTTTGAGTACTTCAGAGTGCTGTCCTCCTGATGAGCTCTCAGATATTATAACATCCTCGGAAATTATGTAGGCAGAAGATTTTTCTTGCCTGTTAAAATTTCCACTTTTTAAAAAACAAAATTTTCTGATTATAATACGGAGAAGAGAGTAGCAGTCCTTCTATTCTGGGATGGGCACTGTGAACATTCTGATACATAATCTCCAAGAAATTTTTCTGTGACCAAGGATTAAAAAAAAAAAATACTAAAAGTACTGAACTGCCTGGGTTCAGACTTGGGCTATACTGCTAATTAGCTGTGTGACCTTGGGCAAGTTACTTAACCAGTCTGAGCTTCCGTTTCCTCACATGTGACATGAGCATAAAGGTAGTTCCTACCTTAGAAGTGTGAAGATTAAATGAATTATTAGGGGACAGGGTTTGGATTGGTGCTTAGTGTTAGCTATTATTGCTACTGTTATTGTCATTAGTATTTTTGAGTGCTTACTCTGTGCCAGGGGTCACACCAGGCCCTTCACAGGGACTGTATCATTTAATGCATTCATCAACTCCCTGAGGTCCATATTATAATGATGTGCCATTTACAAATGAGGATTCTGGAGGCTCAGAGGGTGAGGGAACTTGCATAAGGTCACATACCAAGGAAATGGTAGAGCCAGGATTTGAATCCGTGTCTGTCTGACTCCAGAGCTTGCCCTCTTTGTCAGTAGTCTGACCTGCCCTTACTAAATCTATTTCGTGTGCAAGGCAGCATGCAGGGGATATCCACATTGGTTCTCCCATGTGGTTATAAGACATCCTGAGGACTTAATCTCCATTCCTGCCACGAGGCTTCTGGGGAACCTCCCTAAGAAGGGAAGCTGCTTAGCAGACAGGAAGGACGTGACCCCAGGTCTCCAGACTCTGCTGACCCCAGCTCTCTCTGTCCCCAGGACATCGAGAAGACCATGAGCACGGCTCTGCACGAGTTGCGGGAACTCGAGAGGCAGAACACGGTCAAGCAGGCGCCAGATGTGGTGCTGGACACCCTGGAGCCCCTGAAGAACCCGCCAGGCCCCATCAGCTCGGAGCCCGCCAGTCCCCTTCACACCATCGTCATCCGCGACCCCGATGCCGCCATGCGCCGCAGCAGCAGCTCCTCCACCGAGATGATGACCACCTTCAAACCAGCCCTGTCCGCCCGCCTGGCTGGCGCCCAGCTCCGCCCACCCCCCATGCGGCCCGTGCGGCCAGTGGTCCAGCACCGGTCCAGCAGCAGCAGCAGCTCGGGCGTGGGCAGCCCGGCCGTGACGCCCACCGAGAAGATGTTCCCCAACAGCTCAGCGGACAAGTCGGGCACCATGTGACCTGTAGGATGGGCCGCACCGCCATGGCCCACTGTGGCTCGCCACGGCCCAGGGTGGCCTTGGTGGCTTCCATGTGCTTCCCAGTGACCCTGGCCTTGGAGGGCAGAGGTCAGTCTGGGAGGGCGTGTCTGTGCAGAGCTGAGGCCCAGGCACTGGCTGCAGCTCACGTCCAGCCATGGGAATCCCACAGACCTCTCGCTTGTCAACAGACGCCCAGAGGAGTGCTGGAGCTGGAGCAGCCCCAGCCACAGCATTTCCTAACATCGAGGCAAAATACCACATGGCTTCTCCTGCATATCGTCACTGGAAACTTCCTCTCTCGACATTCTCTCTACATACGTATATGTGTGTGTATATCAACGTGTGCATATATACACATGTATATGTATGTATGTGTCTGTAGGTGTGTGTATATATATATATTTATGCATCTATATACATATACTAGATCTGGACACACACATACTAAGTGTATATAGTATCTCCTTTTTCTTTTTATGAAACTTAGATTTACCTCAGACCCATGCCACCAAACATCTCCCGCCGAGTTATTTGGTGGGATTTGCAGGGACTTTTCTGGGAGAACTTAGAGGCCCATAGTAACTGCGAATGAAGCAATATACCACTAACCTGCAGAAAAACACAAACAAAAACAGACTCCCACTGTCTCCAGAAGTCGTGGCCTTCCAGAACAGTCTGCCCCTCAAGGAAGGGTGAGGCAGGCAGTACCCCCAAGCAGGCTGCTCCCAGAGGTGGGGAACCCTTCATAGGAAACCCCCACCCCCGTCCACCCCAGAGACCCTGCCCTTCCACCCGGAGGCCAAAGGCCAACGGTACTCCCGAAGGCATGGGAGAAAGTTGGCGAGAAGACCCCTGACTACCACATCCTTGTGTTTGTGTGTAGAGGCAGGGGATAGTGAGAACCTAAGCCCCATCATAGCACAGTATTACATGTGGTTGGGAAAAAGGGAAAAATAAAAATACAGTGGTGTGGAATACTTCAAAACCTAGAAACGCTGTAGGAATAAATCTGTGGTAACTATAGAGGTTTAACTTATATCATTTTCAAACTATTTAATTTTTTCTTTTCCTGGTTCTACTAATTATACTGTGTCAGATTTGGAACTAAACAGGCAAGGAGACTTTGAGTCACATCGTTTTCATTTTAAATCAGGCTGTGACGCACTGTGGCTGGTGCCGTCTTGCATGAAACGCATGAGCCGTGAGCGCCCAGTTCAGACTGGGGCCAGGGAGGGGCAGTCCTTGACACTTTCTGTCCTAGAGGACACTGTCGGTTAAGTTAATACAAGTGACATAGCTTCCCTTCCCTCCCTCTTCACTCACTCCCTCCAGAACATTTAGTGTAGATGAAAATGTGGTGATAGAAATGGGTGCATGATCTTCGTGTGTAACAGCAAGGCCTTTGCCTTTTGGCCAAGTAAAGCCCTTCCGGGTCACTCTCCTTTGATTTCATTTTACCTCCTCTTCTGATCACTTCCAGAGATGAGCTGTTTCTGGATAATGGCACACGGGCGAATCTGTGTGCCCTGTGGGCCACTGTTACTTACCCTCTCTTGCCAGACCCAGGGGCTTTTCCCTACTCTTCCCAAGCTTCCTCTCTCTCGAGGCCAATGAAGTTTGAAGTCAAACGGCCCAGAGTCTGAGTCCCAGCCCCGAGCACTTAGGAGCCTTGTGACTTAGGGTTTGTCACTCCACCTCATTGAGCCTGGCTTTTCTGCTCCATAAAATAGGGTAATAAAGGTCAAACAGCAGTGAGCAAGCTGTGTACACTGGAAAACATTGAATCAATACAATGCTCTTGTGATTAGTAAGGTAAGTCTTAGATTAGTAAGGTAAGTCTTAGATCAGAACCCTTCAGCCCTTCTGTTTGAAACCTCCCAATGGTATTTCAGAAGTGAGCAGTGGAATTTTCCTGCCATCTTAATAGGAGCCCTGGATTCCATCATTAACATTTCAGCCCATTGGATTAAGTGGTGCCTTCTCCTCTGGTCCCCCCCAAAAAGGTAAATACACCCAAAGGGAGGGACCTAGTTAAGTCACTGGCACCTAGATGTGTTAGGAGGGTAAAGCCACTCTACCTTGTCTGAAGGACTGGACTTGACACCCCACAATGGAAGGGAGCATCAGGAAAGGAACAGAAAAAGGATCTCGGGGAGAGGCTGGTGTCAAACTTGACCTCCCTTGTTTGGCCTAGAATGAACCCTTCTCTTCAGCTCCTGGATATGAAAGGCCATCTGCCTTGGAGCACAGAAAGATATTGCCATTTTAAAGCTTAAGAGAGTAAGGCCTTGGGCTATGCTGTGACCTGCCCAAAATTTGACACTGGTTAAGAGCAGAGGCTGCGTCAGGCTCTTAAAGTCATGTGTTTGCATGCTGGACGCTATACTGTCCAGCCAGGACACAAGACTTCTGATTTCTACCCTCAAGATACTCCCAGATCCTAAATCCAGTAGCCTCCCAGGCAAAATACAGCAATCTCTGCCACAACTACCAGATTAAAAGCAACAATCAGAGTAGAAAAATCTGTTGCCTGATATACATAACACCAATCAGACCATGTGGATTTTTCTCTGAATTGACTGATTTTGTTTTTCTCTTACTGAAAATGGACCTGCCTTTCACTGAATTTTCTGAGGGCAGAGTCTTGGCTGTTTTCTTTAAGCACCTAATTTTTTTTCCATTGGGAAATGGCCGATGAGTTCACATTTAGGGATGTACACACGCAGATGGCAGACGCCTCCTCACTCATCCAGCCCCAAATCTGAGCCTTGACGCAGGCCAAGTGGAAAAATACTTCCCCGCCCCCCTCCCCTGTTCCCACTTCCTCATCTGCCACTATGCATGTCTCAGTCACCCTCCACAGCACTCAGTGCCATCAACGTTCCCTGAACATTGGCTTTCTCTTTCTGACTCCTGCCTGTTTTAGTCCACTATATATTGCTGTATTTGCTTAAATGCTGGAAAGTAACTGTTAAAATGTGAAATTGTAATTTTTAAAAAGGCTACAATTAAATTTTAGCCAATGCCACTCACCAAATCTTTGCACCTAGTAGATAGATCAATGTAAAAACAAATACCTAACTGTACAGTGAGTGTGGGGGAAATGTAGTAACCTAGTTAGTAGTCTTCAATATAACCAATTGTACAAGGGGAAGTGGTGTTTACCTACTTGTTCATCACCATTATTGAAAGCCGTACTGATCAGTTAGTTGACAACGGGCATTTTTTTTTCTTTGCTTCATGGAATGATTTATTTTCTTAACCTTTGGCTTATCCTGAGGTCAAGCCTTTTGTCTTTATGTATAACCGATGTTCAATCTATTTTAGGAATGAACCAGCAAGTTGTTCATTTAAACCTGACCAAAGACAATTAATTCCTGGTCTAGTTTCCTGGGCCTTGTGGCTCAGTTGCCGCTAAAGAGCTTTCTGGATAAAATTGAGAACAAGCTGTGCTTCCTACCCCACTCTCCCCCTCCCCTTTTATTCCCTTTTCCTCTTAAAGAGCTGCTCTGAGCTGTGGGATTCTATGAAAAATTCTTGCCTTTCCTTGTTTCAGTGCTAACGATTTCTCACCTTGAAGCGCCTTTTGAACCCCGGACAGAGTGCACAATTGGAGGGAATTGCGAGCTTGGGAATTAGACTTTGGAGTCTTTTCTCTGAAGTCACCAGGCCAGGGGTCAGGAGAGAGATGGATTCCCAAGGGATGAAAGGTTTCTATTCAATGAAGAAATTGGAGTGGGAAGAGACACAGGGAAATTGAGCCATATTTTGGCTATCAGCTGGAACCAGCAGTTCAGAGACCTGCCTTATAAACACTTAAAACTGGTTTGTGGTACACAAAGAGGAGCCAGTGTGGGAAGGGGCCTTTATGTGGGGCTTTCTTCTCTGTTGGAGTCCCTTGGAGTGCCTTGTTGGGTATATTTCTTTGTCATTCGGGAGGCACGAATGTGGAGGACTTCTCATGACCTGGTCGTGATGTGGCACTCAGTGCATGTACACAGCTAATGGAAAAACATGAGGACTCGGGTAATGGTTCTTCCTCTCAGTCTTTCTATTCCTAACTTTTCACACATCCAGATGGTTCCACACTAGAGCAAATGCCTCATTCTCCTAAGAAACCCAGAAAGAAGAGTGGCTGGCTCACAACTATGGGGTTGGCCCCTGCTGGGCTGGGAGTGGGGGTGGTGGCCGGGAGGAAAGGCAGAAAGGGGTGAGCCGAGGTGTTGCCTAGCTGATTTTCTGCTGTGCAGAGCTAACGCTGACATTTCATGTCAACTTCCCCGGTTCTCTGGGGTCTCCTCTCCTCTGAGCAGCCACATAGAGCATTCCCCACATATCCAAAGCTGCCCAGGGGAGCCGAGAGAAGGGACTTTGCTGTCAGGTCCAAGCCCTCCTGACCTCCCTGAGATTGATCTGCCAGTGTCCCACTGTCCCTCTGGGACTGGCCACATGGCCATTGCTGCCCCTTGTTGACACCTCCTTTCTGTGTGAACTGTCCCCGGCAAATAACAAAGCTGTTCCTTGAACCAGAACAACCAGAGTGCACTTTTCCTTCCTTAGACGGAAGTCGATCCTGGCTAGGGTTTCTGCCCAGGCCCTTGTTCCCGGCAGTGTGACTGTTTACATGGTTTGGCAATAGGTTTGATTCTGATTGCTTCAGAGTGGCTGGTCTATTTCATTTCCTTTGGTTTCCTTCCTCCCCAAATTGTGACAGGAAAAACAAACCAAACCCCCCCTAGGAAATTGCTGGTTGCCTGTCCCCACGTGACGATAAATGTTGCCCTCTTCTGGATATCGTTTCTCTACCTTACGACCAAACGCCCGTCCTATAGAGTGTCTGATTGGATCCTCTGTCGCGTATTCTGATGGTGCCTGCTGGTTTGACGTGGAGCTATCCTGTGAAATAAAACAGCTTAACTTTTCTCAAACATGCTCCAGTGGTTTTTGAA
The DNA here is from genome assembly GCF_007565055.1 of Rhinopithecus roxellana. Lineage (NCBI taxonomy): Eukaryota > Metazoa > Chordata > Mammalia > Primates > Cercopithecidae > Rhinopithecus > Rhinopithecus roxellana. The sequence continues at coordinate 89,568,141 of NC_044549.1, read as the reverse complement.
AGGGCGAGGTGGCACATCAGGGGTGGAGAGGTCCTGGGGGGACTCCCCATCCTCCAGTCCACACTGTCTGCCTGCTTCCCCTAGGAACCACCTTTGAAATGTCCATTAGCTCAGATCCAACAAGGTAAAGGTAAGGTTACAAGGAGGACCACTTCCATTGTAGAGCTAACTGAAGAAGGTAACTAACTGTAGGATGATTCCTGGGAAAAGAGGGTTTGGAAATGTCAAAGCAAAGGCAAGTTGGGAGTAGTAGCTGTCATCTGCAGAAAGTGTCTTCAAAAGTTTAAGATAAATTATCAGAGGCCACTGGGTACTGATGCATCAAGGCACATGCAACATTTTGATGTTCATCGTCTACAAATGTCATACAACCTCTTGGACTTTTGTTTTTTACCTGTGTGTGTTTGTGAACTGTTTATTGACCACTTATTTCTATCCCAGCCACTATATTAAACCCTTTACCCATATTTTCTCATTTAATTCTCAATACACCATTGAAGGTAAGTATCATTATTATACTCTGTCCTGCAGATGAGGAAACTGAGGCTCTGAGAGGCTAAACAGCTTGCCCAGGGTTAGGCTGGGAAGTGGAGAAGCCAGAATTTGAATTCAGTCTGCCTAACTCCAAAGCCATGCTCCTTATAAGTTTGTCATACTGCCTCTGATTTGAGCATTGTACTCATTACAGCAGGATTAGGGGCAGGATTTCATGATGAAGGTACCTTGCTGCTTGTTGCAGTCAAGGAATACTTCAGGGCCTTTGCATCCTGCCAAGACTTTGCATCAGGAAAGCATACAAGTTGCCCAAAGGAGATGGTGGAGCTGCCCATGAAAAATGATAAATGGTGATGGCTTTCAGTCTCTCTTTGTGATGAAACCTCTGCTGGGTCTTCATGGAAGGGTCTCTTTGCAGCCTCAGTGACTCATTCCCACCAAAAACATTCATCACTCAGTGATGGTCTCTTGCTAATTCCAGACTCCTCTGCTATGAAAATGTCTTAGTCTATTTTCTATTGCTGTAACAGAATAGAACAGACTGGGTAATTCATAAAGAAAAACAGCTTATTTGGCTCACGGTTCTGGAGGCTGGAAAGTCCAAGAACATGACACTAGCATCTGGCTAGGGTCATCTCATGGTGGAAGGCAGAAGGGCAAAAGAGACAGTGTGAGGGGCAGACTCTTTTATAACCTTCTCTCATGATAACAATCCCACTCCCATGGCAATGACATTAATTGATTCATGAAGGTGGAACCCTCATGAACCAGTCACCTCGTATTAGGTGCCCTCTCCCAAGACTATTGCATTGGGTATTAAGTTTCCAACACATAAATTAGGGGGACACATTCAAACCACTAACCTTCTAAGAGGCTAAACTTTGTATGTGTTCCATAATCTGTGTACTTGCTCATAGCAACAGTACACATTTGAAAACTTCAAATCAGGAGCCTTTCATTCATTCAACAAGCATGTATGAAGCACCTTTTTATGCAACTTGCCTCCAAGTTAGCTGCTGGGGACACAGAATGATGAGCCCCAGTTCCTTTCCTCAAGTTGCATACAGTCTAATTGCACAAAATGATCACTCTAGAATTCTAAGATTGACTTTGACTCATTGATTAATAGAACAGTGTCTCTAACCCACAGAGGCACAAAGGGCAGATTTTAGCTGCTTGACTATTTTGTCAGCCACAAAGCATAGACCATTGCTGGATCGTCCATTTTCTGGGCACTTCTGTTTAGGAATTTTTTGTTTGCAAATGACAAACTATTCAACCCAAACAGCCCTAAGCAAAAGAGAATTTATTGGCTCACATGGATGGAAACTCCAGGCTAGAAATGGCTTCAAACCCAGGATGATGTGAGGATGTGAGTGTTGTCTCCGGGGTGCAGTTCTCTTCTTCCGGGTTGGCTCTACTTAGCTCTCTGGGTTGACTTTATGCTCAGACAGCTTGTCTGTTATTTTGTGGTTGCCCGGTGGCTGCTGAAGCTTCTGCTATCTGCACCTCCTCAGCTTCAGTAGTCTTGGGTCTGATTCTCACTGATCAGAATTAAGCCACAGGTTTATCCCAAAAGCAGACCAAGGGGATGGGATAGACAAATGGCCCAAGCAACCTGTATTTTCAAGGGTGGTGTCAGTCCCACCAAGAGTTTGCATTAGGGAAGAATACAAGTTGCCCAAAGGAGATTGTGGGGCTTCCCATGAAAAATAACAAATGGCGATGGTTTTCAGTCTCTCAGTTTTAGAGTGGTTAGCTAGGCAGCAAGAGCTAACTGATACACTAGAAAAATGCTCACGCAAATATGCTAGAATTTTGTCCTTGTCCATGGACTCTACGTTAACTTCACAATAATAAAGTTAATATCCATTAAGTGCATTCTGTATGTTGACACATTGCCAAGCACTTCACATGCCTTGCCTCATTGAATTCTTACAAACAACTTGTGGGGGTAGATTCTGCTAGCACCCCTAGTTAATAAATGAGAAGACTGACCCTCAGGAAGTTTAAAATGCAGGGACTTTAAGTGCTTTCAGGCCAGCAAGGATTCCGTGACCCCCAAATGCCTAGCTGCAGGGAGGTCTGGTTGCCTTGACAACCACCTTAGAAGTAAGGTCTATTCCAGCTTCTCTCAGGAACCTATGATAACTCTGTTACTCATCTGTTTCTTTTAAACCTAACATTGAGAATCCTTGCATTAGTGCCACATGTGTCTTTACTGTTGTTGGGAACACTTTCTATTTTCCCATTTTTCTACTCTAACTCCCCCAAGAACATAGAGGTTTATATTAGGTGGGATGTTCATTTTACAGATGGGGAAACTGAGGAACAGAGGAGATCCAGGGCTTGCCCCAAGTCCCAGGATCACAATGAGGGATATAAAGGGTCTCTGGCTTTCCTGGACCCTGACCCATGCTCCCTAGACCCCAGCCACTCTCCCTCCACCCACCCTAAGCATCTCCCACTCCCATGCTTCACGCTTGCTGGGTGATTTGGATGAGCTTCAATCATGGGTGTAAGTGCAAAGGCTCTGGATTCAGACAGATCTGAGTGTGGATCCCAACACTGACTTCTATCAGCTGGTTGACCTTAGCAAGTGACAAAACCTCCTGGAGCCTCCATTTCCTCAGGAACACAGCGCTAAGAAGGCTCTGCTCCACAGAGTTGTTTGCGGTCTGGAGTGGATGATCTACATAACATCTCTGGACCATCCAGGCACTCAGCAAAGGCTGCTGTGTTCATCCATGGTTGCTTCTGCTCCTTAAGGAGTTTCTGCTTCTGCTCCTTAAGGAGTTTCTGCTTCATCTCCGTGCTCTGCAGTCAGGAAGAGCAGGTTGTTGGGCATCTGATGAGTGACTGAACCAAAGGCGCTCCAAGGAAAAAGCTTCAGTGGGATTCTGCCATTCATTGGCTACCAGATTTGGGGAATGTCTCTTCCCCTGTCTGGGCCTCAGTATCCTCATCTGTAAAACAAGCGGGTTGGGGAAGATGATCTTGATTATTTCCTCCAGCTCTGAGGGCTCACTTAGTGCCTTGGCAGAAGCACACAAGGGGGAGGGCAGCCAGCCCCACCACACCCCCTCTGCTTTCTAAAGGGAGCTCCCTTGATGGCCATGTTTGGTATTGTGCTACCCCACCCCCTGACTCCACTGGATTGAGCCACGAATGGCAGCTGATGCAATAGCAGTTGATGGTAGATTGGTTAGTCACCATGGCCCTTGGCAAAGCTGGACCTGCAGATGACCTTTCTTGGGAAGCTTGACCCAGAAGTAACAAATGACAGGCCCTGTAAGCAGGAGGAGCAGAAGATGAGAGGCCACAATGACGAGGAGGTCAGAGGCAGAGAGGTGGCCCTTCTGCACCACAGGGAGGCTGAAGTCACTAGGGATGAGACTCTGTGAGCACAATGACAAAGCCAATGGGCAAAGCCAGTGGCGGAGATCACAGGCTCTGAGAACAAAGCCACCCAGTTCCCAGAGAGAGCTGGAAGCCACAGCTGAGTACCTGCCCCAGTGCCTGTTTCTCACTGCGAGACCTTACATTCAACCCTCCTTACTTGATGTGACTTGAGTGGGATTTCTGCTTCTTGCAATTAAAAGGAAAAAGGGGCTCACTCCTGTAATCCCAGCACTTTGGGAGGTTGAGGCAGGGGGATTGTTTGAGGTCAGGAGTTCGAGACCAGCCTGGCCAACATGGAGAAACCCCAACTTTACAAAAAATAGAAAACTTAGCCAGGTGTGGTGGTGCATGCCTGTAGTCCCAGCTACTTAGGAGACTGAGGCAGGAGAATCACTTGAACCCAGTGGGTGGAGGTTGCAGTGAGCTGAGATTGTGCCACCGCATTCCAGTCTGGGCAACAGAGTGAGACTCTGTCTAAAACCAAAAAAAAAAAAAAAAAAGGAAAAAGCAGACAGAATGATAATAGCCAACCTATTTGAGCACTTACTCTGTTCTAAGCCCTTTCACATATAAAGGCCAACTCATTAGTCCTCTCAACCACCCTTTAAAGCAGGTACTAATGTTACTCCAGCTTAACCTACGAGGAAATAGTACAGAGAGGTTAAGTAACTTGCCATAGGAGACACTACTTAGGCATCATGGAGCTGGGATTCAGAACTAGGCAGTCTCACTCTGGAGCTGGGTTTTCATTCTCTCTCTTAGGCCTGAGGATGAGGCAGGGCACTGGGTGTGATCTGAAACAGAGAGCTCCACCAAGCTGGGAGTGTTTGACCCAAGATACCTCACCCAGAGGGAGTTTGTGCGCCCTTGGCATGGGGGGTGTTGTGGTGGGGTAGGTGGTCATCGGCTGCACACACAGCCCCCAAAGAAGGAGCAAGGATGGATGCAGCGTTTCCCCAGGCCATCCTGCCCCAGGTTGCAGCCAAGGGTCAGGTCCTGCCTCTAACACAAGGGAGCATTTTATGTTGGGAAATTCCCTAGAGAGAGAGGTGTGCGGGGTTTGGGGAAAGGCCTCCTAGGAACAGCCTGCCAGACAATTGCCTCCACCCCTAAGCAGGGAAGTCTAGAAAGGACCCCTCAGTGCAAGTAGCAAGGCATGGCCTTGGAGTAGCCTGAAGAGGAGCTTTAGCAGTGGAGGGTTGTGGAGAAGGATGGGGGTGAGGTGAGAGTAACAGACCCCCCCAGGACTCCCCAACCCCCCACACCTCACATCCTCCTCAACACTCCCCCACCACTGCCCCCTGGAAGCAGCAGAAGTGGCAGTTTTCTTTTGGGCAGTGAGCAGAGGTTTGTGTTTAAATAAAGGGATGCTAAGGAGAGGCAGAGAGAGGACAAGAACTTTCCAGGGCTTTTCAGCCACCCCAGAAAGCAGGTCAGCCTCACACTGGAGGCCTGGGGCCGGCTCCATACTGGACCCCAGGCTGGGATTTGTGGGGTGGCTAAAAAGGCCTGGGACCTTCCTCTGACACCCAGAGAACCTAGTATCAGGTCTCCCAAGCACTCCTCACTGCCTCAGAGACATCTCCCCTGACCTCCTTGCTTAAAGCAGTCACCATCCGGTTAATATGTTTTATTTTCTTCATTGCCCTTATCATCACTGGAATTGATTCGTTTCCTTACGTGTAGTCTGTCTCCCCCAACCCAGAATGTAAGCTCCAGAAAATCTGGGGTTTTGTCTATCTTGTCTATACCATCTCGAGGTGGTAGTAGGGTGTCTAGCACATAGTAGGTATTCAATAATTATTTATGGATGAAATGAATATTCAACCACACCTAGGGTGCAAGTGCCATTTCTGAATGAGGTGGGCTTGGTAGCTAAACAAAGTCACATCTTTGGAGGCCATTCCCACATTTAACAAACAGTTCTTGAAATCTACTGTGTACCAAGTGTTGTTCTGGGTACTGGGGATGCAGCCTTGAACCAAGCAGACCAAGATCCCAGTGGAGTTTAGGCCAAATGCTGGAGACAGATAATGACAACCACAAAGCCAGAAATACTCAGGACATGGGGAGGAAGAATACTGGAATCTGCTTTAGACTGAGAGGTTGGGACGGCCTCTCTGAGGAGGGGAGTTTAAACTGGCAAAAGTCCGAGAAGGAACCCACCATGCCAAGGGGTGACCAAGCAGGCACATGATGAGAAAGAGATTGGCACAGGAGAAGAATGGAAAAGGCCATGTGGCTGGAGCTGAGTGGGTGAGAGATGTGAGAACAGCTGTCTAGAAGAACACAGACGGGGCCTTTTGAGTCATGGTGACCATTTTGAAGTTATCCTAAGAACACTGAGAAGCCCTTGGAAGCTTGCAGTAGGGGCATTACTTGATTCTACTTATTATTGTTAAAAAATTAACGGCTGGGTGTGGTGGCTCATGCTTATAAATCCCAGCACTTTGAGAGACCAAGTCAGGAAGATCTCTTGAGGCCAGGAGTTTGAGACCTGCCTGGTCAACAGAATGAGAAATTATCTCTACTAAAAAAAATAAAAATAAAAAATTAGCTAGGTGTGGTAGTGCGTGCCTGTAGTCCCAGCTACTTAGGAGGCAGAGGCAGGAAGATCACTTGAGCCCTGGAATTTAAGGCTGCAGCGAGCCAGTACTGTGCCACTGCTGTCCAGTCTGGGTGACAGAGTGAGACCTTGTCTAAAAATAATAATAATAATACTAATTCATCATCTCTGGTTCTGGACCACAGCCACTTTTTAACAATGGAGGACTTGGCTGATAATTGAGGATTAAAGTGCTGCAGGGGGCCACAATGCTATGTCATGAATCCCAGATTACAGCGAACCTGCTTCTCTTTATCTGAGGACTGATGCAAGAGGAAGAGTATTATTATTATTATTATTATTATTATTTTATTTATTTATTTATTTATTTAATTTTTTTTTTGAGATGAAATCTAACTTTGTCACCCAGGCTAGAGTGCAGTGGCGCAGTCTCAGCTCACTGCAACCTCTGCCTCCTGGGCCCAAGCAAGTCTCCTGTCCCAGCCTCCTAAGTAGCTGGGATTACAGACGACCATCCCCACGCCCAGCTAATTGCATTTTTAGTAAAGACAAGTTTTCACCATGTTGGCCAGGCTGGTCTCGAACTCCTGACCTCAAGTGATCCGCCCGCCTCGGCCTCCCAAAGTTCTGGGATTACAGGCGTGAGTCAGCGGGCCCAATCAGGAGGAAGTATTATTATTAGTGTTTCTGGGCCTTGAGTGTCTTCATTCAGTGTTGTTTCCAGCTCTGCTTCCATTCTCCATCCAGACATCCACACATAGTCCGTCTGACCCTCTGAGAGACTGATTCCAATTCTTCCCAATATGGAGATCAATGGCCCCTGCATGCCACAGAGCTGCAGACCTCCCTTCCCAGGCAACTCGCAGAGTCCTCTCATCCGTGGAACAAGATTTTCCTTCTTCATTTGTCAGTTATTGTAACTGAACATAGATTGGTGCTTAGAGGAGTTTAATCTTCTGATAAATAGCATGGCCCTTTTTGCTTTATACCGTGCTGTCGAGAAATGTATTAAGGATTTGCTTGGTTACCAGTGACAACAACCCAACTTAGCCTGGTTTGTATCACAAGGCATCCTTTTTGCCCCATCTGTACGGAAAGTACAGAGACAAAAATGGATTCAGGCAGGCTGGACCCAAGTATTCCAAGGATGTCAACAGGATTGGGTCTCTCCACTTCTCAGCCCTGCATTCCTCCACACTGCACTCTCAGGCTGACTCTTCTCAAGTGACGGCAAAGACGGCAAACAGCAGTTCTCGGCTTGCGTCCTAGCATTTAGCTACACCCATAGAAAAAATTCTCTCTCTTTCCCAGTGAATGAGTCCGAGTCCCAGGATTGCCTCTGATTGGCCTAGCTTGAGTCACATGCTTATCATGAACCAATCACTGAGTGGAGGGTGGGTCTTACTGTCATTGACCAGATCTGGTTACTTGCCCAGTCTTGAGCCAGATTTGGGATCAGCCTTGCCTGACCGCATGGTTGACAGTAGGATAAGGGCTGTTTCCCAAAAGGAGTAGATGAGTTCTATTATTGGAAGAATGATGCTGGGGCCAGGTGTGGTGGCTCACTCCTGTAATCCCAGCACTTTGGGAGGCCAGGGAGGGAGGTTCACTTGAGGGTAGGAGTTTGAGACCAGCCTGGGTAACACAGTGAGATTCTGTCACTACACACACACACACACACACACACACACACACACACACACTGAGGCAGGCATGGTGGCGTGAGCCTATAATTCCTGCTACTTGGGAGACTCAGGTAGGAGGATCTCACTTGAGCCCAGGAGTTTGAGGCTGCACTGAGCCGTGATCACACCACTGCCCTCTAGTCTGGGCAGCATAGTGAGATCCTGCCTCTTGAAAGAAAGAAAGAAAGAAAGAAAGAAAGAAAGAAAGAAAGAACAAAGATGCTGAGCAGGCAAAGCCCAGAGAGCTTATCAAGAGCTCCAGTCTCCAGAGGACATTCTTGAGAAACACATTCATAGCACAGTGTTGGACATTCTCGCATCCCTTCCCCAGGTCCACAGGCCCCTGTCGACTGCAGGATGACACCCCTGTCTCCAGGTAAATGCTTTGTCTTTCCACAGCACCCATCCCCAAAAAGGAGTACAGCCACCCTGGTGGATATGAAGGAGGACTCCAAGGCCAGGCTGCCTGGGTTTAAATCCCGGCTTCCTTCCTTTTCAGCTGAAAGACCTCAGGAAGGTTAGCACTTCAGTTTTCTCATTTCTAAAGTAAGGACACTAACAGTCCTGCCTTTAGGCTTGCTGTTGGGCAAGAGAAACCTGCATCTGACACAGAGAAACCCTCAATAAATGTAGCTGCTATAGTTGTGATCTTGCCTTTTGGAAAGTCTTGATTCCAGTGTCCCAGTCCCAAAGCTGCATTCACCATTTTCTCCATATAGACAGGTAAATGTGTTCATTTTGAGCACTTACTGTCTGCTAGGCACTGTTTTAAGCAATTTTTCATAGACGGTCTCATTCTCTTGCAACAGACAGCTATAAGATAAAAACTATTATTAGTCCTGTGAGGTTCAGAGAGGTAAAGTAACTTGCCCAAGATCACAGTAGGTAAGTGGTAAACCCCAATGCATGCAGAGCAGCTCACACGAGTGGTCAGCTCCCTCCATTCCCCACATTAATTTCTTTGTTTCCAACATGCCTGGCCAAGATCTCCATTCCAGTGATGCCAGACATAGAGACACCTGTGCTTCTTGTAGACCCATCAGGACGGAGGTTCCTGGTCACCATCCCTTCCTTGGCCTCCAGATACAGACATAATATATGTGGTTGCAGGAGCCCAGATCAGGTGAATTCGACATTTTGACTCCTATAGGCCCAGCACAGGACCCTGCACATAGTGCTTACTAAATGATGGGTTAGAATAAAAGATGAGAAGTAAATAAATTATGCATGAGTGGGGTGATTGCCTATCTGCATTTCCCTCTCAAAGCGTGAGCCCGCATCCAGCCTGATACTCTGCTGCCCTCATGTGGTCATTTGTAAGATGGCAGGCAGGGTAAGCAACCTCTGATTTTTGTAATGAAAAATTTCAAATTCACAGAATACAGAGAATAGCACAGTTAAACCATTATGTCTATCATCTAGTTTTTAAAATTATTCACATTTTTTTGAGTTTGCCTTACCTCTTTTTCTGAATTTCAAAAAAATCACTAACACCATGACCTTTTACCCTGAAACTTATATGTCTCTAAAAATGACATTTTCCTGCATAATGACAATCCCATGACCACACCGAATAAAACTAATGACAATTTCTCAATAAAATATGTTACTTAATCCATATTCAATTTTCCTTGATTGTTCCAAAAATGTCTTTTAAACGTTGCTTTGTTCAAATCAGCATCCCGTCTAATGAGTATTGTCTCTTCATTTTTCTAGAGTATGCCCTGTCACGAACGACTGAGCTTGTTTTCTGGTGAAATGCTCCACAATCAGCATTTGCCTGACTGTTTCCTTGAGTTGTCAATTTACAGGTTGCTGTCCTCCCCTGGATGTTTTTTATTTTATTCTTTTTTTTTTAGACGGAGTGATGGAGTCTCACTCTGTTGCCCAGGCTGGAGTGCAGTGGACCAATCTTGGCTCACTGCAAGCTTCGCCTCCTGGGTTCACGCCATTCTCCTGCCTCAGCCTCCTGAGTAGCTGGGACTACAGGCGTCCGCCACTAGGCCTGGCTAATTTTTTGTGTTTTTAGTAGAGATGGGGTTTCACTGTGTTAGCCAGGATGGTCTCGATCTCCTGATCCAGTGATCCACCCGCCTCAGCCTCCCAAAGTGCTGGGATTACAGGCGTGAGTCACCGCGCCCGGACGATTTTATTCTATTCATTTTTTTGAGATAGGGTGTCATTCCATCGCCCAGGCTGGAGTGCGGTGGTGCAATCATGGCTCACTGCAACCTTGCCTTTCTGGACTTAGGTGATTTTCCCACCTCAGCCTCCTGAGTAGCCAGGACTACAGGTGTGCACCACCATGACTGATTAATTTTTTTTTTTTGTGTATATATATATATATATATATATTTTTTTTTTTTTTTTTTTTTTTTTTTTTTTTGTAGAGACTGGGGTGGGGCTGAGTCTCACGATGTTGCCCAGGCTGGTCTCAAACTCCTGGGATCAAATTTGGCCTCCCAAAGTGCTGGGATTACAGGTGTGAGCCACCATGCCTGATCCTACTCTGTGTGTCTTTTAAATGGTAAGTTGGATCTAAACCTTTAATTAGGTTAAGTTTCACTAGTTTTGGAGAGTACACTTCCTAGGTGACGTGCACTTCATGTTACATCACATCAGGAGGTGCCCACTGCTTGATGCCCACTTTTAGGAACAAAAATCTTGATGAATAAGTTCAGTTGGGTTCATCCTCATCTTTCTCTGTGAGTAACAAGTGAATTTGTTGGCCTGATAATTTGGGGACCTGATACATATCCAGTTCCCCAAGAATCACTCTCATAATTGTTTTATCACCCATTGGTGATCATTGCCTGAAACAATAATATTTCATTAGAATCTGCAAAATGGTGAGTTTCTAATTTTATCATTCCTTCTATATGTTTTGCTATTAATAGAATACTTATCCACAAGAGCTAGTATTTCTCTAAACATAGCTCATTCTGTAAAGGAGGAATAAATACTTAATTCTTTTGTATTATTTATCCACTTTCAGAGTAAGAAGCTGATACAATGACAATCCCCAATGGCAGTAAATGAAGGCTTTCCTTTGTTTTGCTGAGATTAATTATAACTTTCTGGATGTAAAAATATCCAGTGCATTTCAATCCATTGCAATTGATGTTCTTTTTATTGCTTAAGTACATAGGAGCAAGTTCAAGCTGCCTCTTACATCCACTGGTTTTCAACTCCTTTACTGGGGCACAATAAGATATTCTAAGCTCATCTTGTACCTGCCCTGCCCCAGATCTAAAATGAAACATTTCTCCAAGAAACACTAGTTCCTTTTAGTGGGGATGGTATTTAGAGACCACACTCCACACACAGCAAGTGGGAGAGCTGAGATTTGGACCCAGGCAGTCTGACTTCAGAGTTGGTGCTCTTAACCTTTGTACCCTCTGGTCAACATATTTATTAGTGATGATAACAGTAATAATTACAACTATAACTCCCACTGCCATACGCAGCCATTCTCCATGTGACAGGTACTCTGCTAGGTGCTTTCCAGCCTTTTTAAAAGACCTCATCCTTATAACAGCCCTCTAAGTTAGTCATTATTATTTCAGTCTTACAGAAGAGGAAAATAAGGCTCAGAGAAATGAGTGTCTTATCCGAGACCAGATGGTAAGTGACAGAGCATGGACTCAGATTTCTGTCTGTGTGACTCTGAATCATGTTCCCTTCATTGCTGTAAACTATATCAATTGGTGACAATTCTGTCTCCTTTCAATGGTTCTTTGCTTGGCTCCCTGAGCCCTGGCACTCCTATGTCCCAGGGCCCCAGGCTCAGGCATGTGTTTGGTGTCTTTCTGGGTAACTGACCCAGAGAACATTTTTTTGGGGTCCCCACTACATTCATGGTGTCTTTCCAGGTCACTCATGGCTGTGCTAGGGCACAGAGGAGCTGGGGTGAGAAAGGCTGGTTCTATCTCCTCCAGGAGCCCATGGTTTAGTGAGGGAGACTAGACAGGTGCAATTAGTGTGTTTGTGCTGTAATATAAGAGGTGTAACCTGCTTTCATTCCCCCAGAGGAGCAGTCAACTCTCCTATGGGGCTCTAGGAAACCAAATAAACTTTAACAACCAAAAAACTGGGGCTGTCCAGACACCATGACGGATGGTGGGAGAGATTTTCTGGCACAAGACTCAGCTACACACCTTTCAAATAGTTGCAGGTTGGTGACTGCCTTTTTGTAAGGAAGAGTGGCTAGGAGCCTATGGAGGCAGGAGGAGTTGCATGGGCCAGCCCCTGGCACTCGTAATCAGAATTATGCACCAGAATGGAAGCAGAGCAGAGACAGGCACAGGGGTCTAACAGAGCAGGAGAAGATGCTGGGAGTTGGCTATGCGGAAGATGAAAGACCAGCAGGACTAGGGCTCCAGCCACTCTGTATCTGGGGGTTCCTGAGCCAGGCTCCAGCAAGCGGAAGACTCCTGTATAGGGTCACTGTGGTTTTTAATCACTGCATCAGTAAGCCATTGCTACAGAACAACCCAAGCCCAGACTTAGAGGCTTAAAAGAATAAACATCTATTATTTACCGTGATCCCGTGGGTATGTTGAGCAGTTTTCTGGTCAGCGTTGGCTGAGCTGTTCTCTGCAGTAAGCAGATGCTTTGGCTGGGGCTGGATAGTCTAGGATGAGCTCACTCCTATATTGTAGGTGGCTTGATGTTGGCTGGGGTGACAAGGATGACTTGGCCCTCTCTCTCTGATCACCCAGGAGGATCACAGGCTGGGGCTTATTCCCATGGTGGCTATTAGTGCACAAGCCTCTGCTTGGGTCACTTTTGTTAATGTCCTGTTGGCCAAAGCAAATCACAAGATCAACCCCAGATTCGAAGAGTGGAGCCACAGACCCACCTGTTGCTGGAATGAGTCCCGTGGAAACAAAGTGTGGATAGGCAGGGGAAGAATTTACAAGCATTTTTGCAATCTGCTTACTTGCAGGCACCCATTTCCTCTTTTTCTGTGTGTCATACCCTGTTGTTCGTTTGGGGCATCACTCCCACTCCCAAACTCATACTTAGATAATCTGAGGCACAGCAATTGGTTCAAGGATGGGCATGTGACCCAATTCTGGCCAATGAGACTTGGTCCTGGTACTTTCGCTGAGAACTGTTGGGAATGAGGTCCGTCCTTTCTACCAAGGCAGCTGTGCTAATAGAATATAGGCCTGGAGCTTCTGGAGCCATGTTGGCCTCTCATGGGGTGAGCCTGCATGAACATTAAGCCGACAATGAGGGAAGAAGATATAAGGCATTAAGAAAGAGTGATTGTGACCGGGCACGGTGGCTCACACCTGTAATCCCAGCACTTTGGAAGCCTAAGGCGGGGAGATCACGAGGTCAGAAGTTCAAGACCAGCCTGACCAATATGGTGAAAACCCGTCTCTACTAAAAATACAAAAATTAGCTGGGGGCGCACCTGTAGTCCCAGTTACTAGGGAGACTGAGGTGGGAGAATTGCTTGAACCCCGGGATGGGTGGAGGTTGTAGTGAGCTGAGATCGCACCACTGCACTCCAGCATGGGCGACATAGTGGGACTCTGTCTCAAAGAAAAAAAAAAAAAAGTGATTGAGAGGGAAGAAGAGAGACCACCTGGATTAAGCCTCAGGACTTTTCAGTTACATGAGCTAACACACTGCCTTTCTTGCTTACGCCATTTTGAGTTGGCTTTCTAATTCAGCACTTTGAACTAAAAAGCTCTAATACAGTTCCCTCCCTTAAAAGTTCTTCCTCTCTGATCTCAAAGCTCTTCCCATCTGCAGACCTGGACTTGGACTGGGCATTCCGCTGTCTAATATACTTGTCACCTCTGCCTGGGCATATAGTAGGTGCTCAGTGAACACTTGTTTGAAGGATCAATAGGAAGGGTTGGGACTCCTACTAAGAAGACACTTTGGTGACAGACAGGTAGCTGGCCTCAGTGAGAAGCTCCCAGAGGTGATGGTGGTCTAACAGGCAGGTGGAGGGGGTAATGGGCACAGTCTGTAAGTGTAAACAAGACCTAGCTGTCCCAGGGCTGGGAGGGAGAGAATAAGGCAGGGTCCATGTCTGGGAGGAATCAAGTAGGGGCCTGGTCACAGGGACACAGCAAGGCCTGCTTCCTAGAACTGGGGTCCACAGTAAGCGTGAGGTCCACAGCACTTTTACTTCCTCCGGACTGTGCCACCCAGGTTCAGCCCCTGTCGCCTTCTTCTACTGTACACTTTCCACTCTGATCCTTTCTTCCCCCAGCAGCTAGAATGACCTTTGGAAAATGTAAATTACACCTCTGCCTAAAGCCTCTAAGGGCTTCCCACCTGTGCTTATAGCAACGTAATATTAATGACAGCTGACACACAGGGCTTAGTAGTTGCCAGGCACCCTTCTAGGCATTATACCTACAATAACTCTTTTAATTATCACAACATCCCTACAAGGCAAATACTAATATTATCCCCACTTTACAGATGAGGAAATCGAGGCACAGAGAGGTCAACAACTTGCCCAAGTTAACATGGATTAAAATCCGAACTTTTTACTAAGGCATGGAACTCTCCACTTCTGGGGTCTTTGGGTCTTTGCATGGCTGCCTCTCTCTTATCAGTTGGGTCTCTGCACATACGTCACTTCCTCAGAGGGAGCCTCCCGGATCATCCAATTTACAGTGTCCCCTCCTCTGTCTATTTCATCATCCTCTTTTATTGTTTTTACATCAGTTACTGTTTTATGCAATTATCTTACTCATTTTCTTACAAACTCTCTTTTTTTGTCCTGGTTCCATGCTCGCCCCCAGGCTGCCAGCTCCTGGAGAGCAGAGACCATATCTGCCTTATTCACCTCTGTATTCTAGCACCTGGCGCAAGTGGGGAGTGGCTCAATAAACATTTGTTAAAATGAATGGAGGAAGGGAGAGATGGAGGCAGGGAGGAAGGAAGAAAAAAAATGAGGAAGGAAGGACAGAAAAAAGGAAGGAAGGAAGGGGAGAGAGGGAGCTCCTTTAATATCCCCTTTCCCATAACTAGAATGAGGAAGATGGGGCCTAGAGGAAGAGATAGTGCTGGGCAGAGAGGAATAGGATGAAGAGAACCTGGAAAGGAGCTCAGGGGCCACAGGACATCCCCAGGTTAATCCAGGGCAGGTCCCACACTCAGTTGGGAGAATGCTTCCCTAATTAGGGTTGCCAGATTTGGCAAATAAAAATACAGGATGCCCAGTTAAATATTTGAATTTCAGCTAAACAAGAAATAATTGGTTAATATGTTGTGTGCAGTATTTGGGACAGATTTACACTAAAATGTTGTGTGCTGTTCATCTGCAATTCAAATTTACTGGGCAACTTGCATTTTATCAGGCCATCCTATTCTGGCTCCTCACTGTGTGCTGTGTGCCACTGAAGATTCCACTAAACACTAGCCTGCTTTTACTCTACATGGAACATTTTGTTTTTAGTCCTGAATAAGGAAGTACAATCTCTTTATTGATCTAACAGAAGGAAAAAGTCCGTACAAACAGCAGCTTGTTAAGAGGAGAATGGCTCCCAGGGTTAGATAAACACCCAAGACAAATGTCTTTTCCTGAGCTCAAAGTGAGCTTGTGTTCTTGAACTTTCCTTCCTGGGCTCAGAGGTGGGCTTGATGGGATCTATCTCCCTGGGTGCTGCTGAAGATGGCAGGAAGAGAAACGCTCAGCCTGGGAGGAAAAGATTTATGGGAACGTGGGCTTAATGGCTGATTCATCCATTCATTCAGCCTCACCCAGCAGCTATTGGCAGACACTCAGAGATGAATGGCACAGGGTTCTGTCCTGGAGGCTCTCCATAAACAGGGAAATGAATTTTGGCCCCAGGACCAACAAGTACTGCCTTCTTCCAAATCTGTCTCCATGGTTGAATGCAAAGAGTACATTTTTGTCCCTGTCTTTTCTCTCTCTCCCTTTCTCCTTCCCCATTCTTTCTCTTTTTTCTCATCTCCTCTCTCTTCCTCTCTCACTTTCCCAGCCATTTGTCACCTTAAACCTAATTACCTTGTCCAACTAGTACTGTGAAAAAAACAATTACTGGGGCCACCGACCTGGTCTTAGATGCTTTTCCCTTGTCTCTCCAAGACCCCACATCCCCCGCATCCAGAACTATCCAACATTTTCCAGTTCAGCCTGGCATTTATTTGCATGCCGTTCTATGATTGGCTGATACAAAGCAGGGGGCAGGGGTGGGCACCGTAAACCTCCATTCCTCATCTTCCTGTTGGGAGTCCCACTAGGTCCAACAACCTCAGATTCTCAGACCTGGCTCTGCCCCTTGACTTGGTTTGCTTAACTGTTTCTCAAAAAAAAAAAAAAAAAAAAAAAAAAAAAAAAAAAAATTCAATGGGTGATTTCTTCTGGCTTGAGGTTAAAAGACCTAGGTTCAGTCCTGGACAATGCCACACACAAACTGTGGTTTATATGAGTCCCCTTGCCTCTCTGAGACTCAGTTCTCATGATGAAGGCCTTATGAGAATATTCTGTAGTGGTTAATATGGACTCACGAGCCAGACTGCCTGAGTTCAAATATTTCATTTTCCACTACCAACAGGGTGCCCTGTGAATAAGTCAAATAAGTAATTACGTGTAAAAAACTTAGAACGGCGCTTTGCATGACAAGGGCCTAATAAATGTCAGCTATTATTGTAGTGGCTATTAAAGTCCTTTCTCTAAATGCTATTAGTATTAATATGATTGCCCAGCAAGTATTTGGGCGCAAGCTGGGAAAAGCAATTTACCACAGCTTTGGCTTAGAGGCCAGAGGGTTCTTATGTAGAGAGCTCAGAGGAGTGAAATCTTAAGCTCTCTGAACCTCAGTGTCCTCATCTGTAAGATGGCAATAACAATCTAATCTCTGCCTGTTTCCCAGGAAAGCTCAAGTGCCTGGCCCATTGTAAGCATTCAGAAAATATTTGTGAAATGAAGTAGTGCATGGACCACGTGGGGTGACAATGACATGGCAAGCTGCAGGGTTCTGCCCTGAGCCACATCTGTGCTACTTGCTGCCTGTAAGACTTGATGCAACAGAGGCCTACAGAAGGCAGTTGGTGAATGCTGAGTTGAACAGATAGGCTGAGTGGCGTGCTAATTAGTGCTTCACATTTGGAAATAGGCACTCTTATAATCTCTTGGTGAAAGTGCAAATGTATCAGTGTAGCCTTACCGGAGGACCATTTAGTGCTACCTATCACAGAGAGCACACAAATTGACCTATCAGTTCCATTTATAGAAAATCATCCCTAGATATCTTGACTCAAGTGTGCTAAGACTTATAGACATAGCATGTTCACTGCAGCTCTTTGCAATAGCAAAAACAGCTGGAATCAACCTAAATGCCCCTTAATACAGAACTACACAAATAAATTGTAGTACATCCATATTATGGTCTATGTAGCTATTAGAAGGAATGAGATAAATTTATATATACAAACATGTAGAGGTCTCAAGAGGTATGGTGGTATGGTTAAGTAAACAAACAAAACCCTCAAGTTGGCAAAGCTATGCATTTAATATAACATGTATGAAAAAAAGTATCTATGTTTGTATCTTGTTTAAGAAAAAAATTGTCCAATGATACTTGTTAAAGCACAATAAGGAAGACTTAATCAGGACAATTCAAGTAGGTATACAGATCACTGCAACTGGGTCTTGTAATTGGTGAAGACTGGGCTCAACTCTGAATACAATATGAGCAAATGGAAATTTATAGACAGGAAGCAGGGTGGGGAGCAGTGCACGAAAAATTATTAAGAGGAAATAGCAGGGGTAACAGTAGATTCTTGCTGAAGAGGCCAGGGTGATCAGACATCAACTGGGGGATGGTGGAGGATGAGGAACCCATCAGATATCAAGGGTGATCACATATCAAAGGTGGGGATTCTTGGTAACTTGATTTAGCAGGGTTTTTTTGCTAAAACTGGATTTATTTTTTTTTTTTTGAGGCGGAGTCTCGCTCTGTCGCCCAGACTGGAGTGCAGTGGCGCAATCTCGGCTCACTGCAAGCTCCGCCTCCCGGGTTCACGCCATTCTCCTGCCTCAGCCTCCCGAGTAGCTGGGACTACAGGCGCCCGCCACCTCGCCCGGCTAGTTTTTTGTATTTTTAGTAGAGACGGGGTTTCACCATGTTAGCCAGGATGGTCTCGATCTCCTGACCTCGTGATCCGCCCGTCTCGGCCTCCCAAAGTGCTGGGATTACAGGCTTGAGCCACCGCGCCCGGCCTAAAACTGGATTTTTTAAGGAAGTACACAGATTGGCCTAGGAGAAGGTTCAGGAGCCTGATTAAAGTTTGCTCAAGCGAAGAATATTTGTCAATCTGCCTAGGAAGTATCTGGAGGGCTATATGCCAAAGTTAACAGTGCTTCTCTCTGAAGAAAAACTGTACATTAAAATTTTAATATTGTAGCAGGACGAGCCGCAGACAAAACTTCTCAGACACTGGTTAAAGAAGGAAGAGGTTTTTTATTCAGCCGGGAGCATTGGCAGACGCATGTCTTAAGAGCCAAGCTCCCGGAGAAAGAAATTCTTGGCCTTTTTAAAGGCTTACAACTTTAAGGGGTCCACATGAAAAGGTCGTGATAAATCGAGCAAGCGTGGAAACATGCCTGGTAGCTATGTGCATCAGCTAACAGAACAAAAAGTTTTACAATGCTTTTTTCATATAGTGTCTGGAATTTACAGATAACACAAGTAGTTTAGGTCAGGGGTTGATGTTATTATTATTACTTTTTTTTTTTTAACTCTTAGGGCCGGATGGTGGTGCCAAGGTTGTATGGCTATTTATCTTACTTTTGTTTCTTTCTAACTGTTTGCTTTCTCTCTTTTCTTCTGTCTTGTGAACCAGGCAAGGTGTGGGGAGGAGGGCAGCAGGAGTAGTAGTGGTCTCCTTCCTTAATATGAATAAAAGCAAGAGCTCCCATCTAAAGCCCAGACGTCTTATTTGGAATCTGACTCGAAACTCTATCCTCCTTTTCGGACGCAGCCTTCCTCTTGTGTAAACTGACAATGATAACATCTACCTCTCAGTGCTGTAAAATGGGAGAGATAAAGTAATGGATATAAAAACTTCTGTTCAGAGCAGGGACGGATCGTCATTGCGATCAGGGTGGGCGACCCGAAGCGGGTCATGAGCCTAGACCTTGACAGATCTTGGTCTGGATTTGGTTTGACTCCTGGCTATCTTTTCTTAACATTCAACTGGCTCTAGGTTTTCTAACCACTCACTTTCTTCAAGGTAAGTGCGGCCGAAGCCTGGCGCATGCGCAGTACAAGCACCGTGAGCGGCGCCCCGCCCACATACTACTACAACTTCCGGCAGGCTCCGCGCCCGCCTCAGGCGCGTCGCGGGTTGCTGACGTAATGCGGTAGCGCGGGGAATTTCGAGTGGTATTGGAGCGCCAGAGGCTAGTGGGTGGCGGACCCCTAGCATCTTCGGGAGCGACCATGGACTCCCTGACCGAGCCTCAGTGGCCTCCGGGCCTGGCAGTCATGAAGGTGAGTGCTTCGGAGAGGTTGGGAGCTCCCGGGTGTCTTCGAGGGGAGGTCCCTCCCTTTGAGGAGGATGTCCTCGCCTTAAGGAGAAAGGATGAGGCGCGAGCGTAGCCCTGGGCCAGGGTACCCGGCTCTGCTCTGCCACTAGCCGACCGCGTGGCTCTGTGTCTCAGTTTACTCCTCTGATAAGTGCCAAGGACAAGCCTGGTGAGCTGAGGTTGGCAGTCTTATGGAACCAGATATTCTGCGATCCAATCCCAACAATAACATGGAGAAGAGCAGTTATTCTAAACAATGACATCGACAGCTGATCTTTACTGAAAGCTTACTTTGTGTCAAGCACCGAACAGTGACACCGGACAGGATTTTGGGTGGAAAGTTTATCAGATAACATGTATGTAATCACGTAGCCGAGCAGGTAGTCTCCTTTACACGCTCTTTCATTTCTTCTGATTATTCTCAATAAACCTAGTGCTAGTTTGTTGTGACATACTGCCCCAACTCCTCTCTAACACACCTTCACTCTTCTCTAACAATTGCTCGTCTCTCTGTCTTTTAAACAGAGATCAGGACTCAGGCTCAGCGCTGATCTTGCATTGCATCTAATGATTTCACTTAAATAACATTTATTTTTGTGGCCACTTTCGGTTTTAGCAAGGCATACCAGTTTCCATTTACAGTAGCGGTGGGCCCTGGATTTGCTCAGGAGCAGATGCACTTTGCTTGGTGTTTCTTCTTGCTCTGTGATTATCTCCGTTTCTGACAGTGGCTAAGATAGCTTTCTTCTCTTCCTCAGTTTTGTAGACTTGGGGATTATAGTATCTGCCCCACGGACTCATAAATTTGACTTTAGAATTAAGTGAAGGCTAAACCTTGTTCTTCCTGCTGTTATCAGTGACGTCTAGAGTGCTTGCGGACTTGAGATACCTGCGTGACGGGAGGCTGACATTGTGAAATGATCCAGGAAAACTGTAGTTTTGAAGTTATGGTGGGCTTGGCACCAGGATGCAGCGGAGAAGAGCACAGATAAGAGTTCCAGTGGTCCTGGGTGAAATCTCCTCTCTGCCTCTTAACTGTGTGACCTTCAGTTAGTAACTTAACCTCTCTGAGCCTGAATTTCTTCAACTATAAATTAGAGACAAAAATAAACAGTTCATAGGATTGATTAAATAAATTAGTTGATGTATGTGGGCACAGATTCTGCTGTGTATTCACGTGCTTAATGCAGTGCCTGACACAAAGTGGGTGCTCACATATTTGCTGCTTGATTAAAAGTATCTGGAATGTAGTAAGCATTCAATGAATATATTTTATTATTATTAGCACTGTGTTAAGTGCTTCTCTCCCCTTTTAATTTGTTGTCATGAAGCTTGACTTGGATAAGGAAAGTAAAAGAGCTCTGTAACCTGTAAAGCTCCTGCTTTGTAGATTTAAGCATACTTGACATATTCCCACAATTTCAGTGTTCTTTAGAGGTGGGTTCCATGTCTTCTCTGACTTTGGTGTCTCACCACAGCACTGAATATAGAGTTTGGCACCACAGAGTGTTCAGTCAGTGTTCAACCAGAGAGTTGATTGAGCCCATATTTTTTGCTCACGTTAGAATCATGGAATCTTAAGGTTAGAAAACCAGCCCCTTTCAGTGTTTTAACCTCTTGTATAACACATTTGCCAATTTCTCACTTAATTTTTGCTTGAACTCTTCCAGGAAAAAGCACTATCAGATCCCAGAAGCAGATCTGACTGAAGTTACTTCTTTTATTGAATAGAAGTCTGACTCAGAATGCATGGTTGCTAACTTAGGATCCACAGAAAGACTTTGGAGTCTCAAATTATTTGTAAAATTTTTGTATGTATATTTTTCTGAGAAGAGAGTCCATAGTTTTCATCCAATTTTCAAAGGAATCTGTAACCCCAAAAACTTAAAGAATATTTTTGTAATTATTACATTTTTCCACCCATTTTCTACTTCTCTCTTTCACTTTCTCTTGCTCTAAAGTAAAGAAATTTTGGGGGATCTGCTGGCCACTCTCTATTTAGGCATCATTTTTTGTTTGGTTCGTTGAGGCACATGTGATATGCATGTTACTGTCTTGGAGTGACATGACCAGAAATTTGAACAGAAATAGCTCATCTGATATAGTGTCAACTTCCACAAATTGTGCTCTACAGATCTTTCAGAATAATTCCTCCATCAGAAGAGGATGGCATAGATAAGAAAGTGTGATATGATGTAATCCCAGCACTTTGGGAGGCCGAGACGGGCGGATCATGAGGTCAGGAGATCGAGGCCATCCTGGGTAACACGGTGAAACCCCGTCTCTACTAAAAAAATACAAAAAAACTAGCTGGGCGAGGTGGTGGGCGCCTGTAGTCCCAGCTACTCCAGAGGCTGAGGCAGGAGAATAGCGTGAACCCGGGAGGCGGAGCTTGCAGTGAGCTGAGATCTGGCCACTGTACTCCAGCCTGGGCGACAGAGTGAGACTCCGTCTCAAAAAAAAAAAAAAAAAAAAAAAAAAAAGAAAAGAAAGTGTGATATGATAGACTGGTTCTGGCTTCTGGGCCTGCCTCTGCTCTTAATTTTTGTGTCTGTGACAGCTCACCATCCACAATAATGGAAGATTTTGGCAGGTTTTACTTTAACAAAAATTTACTGTTTTTGGCAGATTGTAAATGTAATATGTGTACACAGTAGAAAAAAATTAAAATTTAGAATAAGATAAAGGAGAAAAATAAAACCATCCATGATTCTACTACCCAGAGAACCAGTGTTTAACATTTTACCTTATTTTCCTTTGGTTTTTATGCATTTAAAATTTGGGACCACTGTGGAGTCAACTTCTTGGGTTTGATCCAGCCAACTTAGGAACTCAGTAGGCTTTATTTTTAAAATTGGGATACTGATGCTGTGGACTTCATAAGATTGCTCTGAAGATTAAACTGCAGAGTTGTTATATATTATTGGCATAGATTTATTTTCTGATTTTTATTTTCCTATGGCATTAATTATCCTTTGAAAGCATGTTTTTAAATGACTGCCTAATATTTCATCATATGAACCGTTAGTGACATTAGTCTTTTTTTGTTTAAATTTTTAAAATTCAGGTAATAGGTTAACATGGTTCAAAATACACATAAAATAAAAAGTAAAAGTCTCCTTCTTACCATGTTCCTGGCCCTGATCATTATTTATGACTTCTTGTTTAGATTCTCATAATTTATTTATATTTACAATGAAAACAGAATGCATTCTTTTTTCCTTTTTGTCTTTTTTGA
Organism: Rhinopithecus roxellana; assembly: GCF_007565055.1. NCBI lineage: Eukaryota > Metazoa > Chordata > Mammalia > Primates > Cercopithecidae > Rhinopithecus > Rhinopithecus roxellana. The sequence goes on along the minus strand of NC_044549.1, from coordinate 89,545,222 downwards.
GATAGGGTCTCATGGTCGCCCATACTGGAGTGCAGTGACAATCACAGCTCACTGCAGCCTTGAACTCCTGGGCTAAAGCAATCCTTATGCCTCAGCCTCCTGAGTAGCTGGGACTATAGGCATGTGCCACTACGCCCAACGAATTTTTAAATTTTTTATAGATGTGGAATTTTGCTATTTTGCCCAGGCTGGTCTCGAACTCCTGGACTCAAGCAATTCTTGTGCCTTGGCCTCCCAAAGTGCTAGGATTAAAAGCAAGAGCCACCATGCTAGGCTTATTAGAATACATTCTTATTCACCTCTTCCTTTAAAAAAAATGGTTGCATAGAATATGTACTGTCTGTACCTTATTTCCTTTTTTCACTTATCTTGGCAATCTTTTCATGCCAGTATGAAAGAGAGCATCATGCAGGCTGGAGTACAGTGGTGTGATGTGGGCTCACTGTAGCCTACGCCTCCTGGACTCAAGTGATCCTCCCGCCGAGAGCTTCCTCCTTTTAAAAAATATTTCTATTGAATGGAATACTATTTTAAACAATTTGAAAGATTTTAAGTTGCAAAAGTAGTTCCTTTCCTTTTGGATTGCATTCCAGGTTGGCACACATCTCTCTTTCCAAGTTGTCCACTTTCCCTTCCTCTGCTTTCACTGCCCCAGCTCTTTCCCGGCTTCCTCATTTGGCTCCATTGTGTAGTACCATGCAGAAAGCACTAGACTGCCAGAAGGGAGACAGGAATTTTGGTCTTGACTTGACTAATGCCTACTATTCTGTGCCTGCTCTTGATACCAGTTTCCTCTTTTGACTAGACAGTTTCCAGTGTTTGGCTTTAACATTCTTTGATTTGATTCTTAACCTGTGTGGTGGCAATGGCCACCTTTCACCCAATAGTGACTATAGGCTAAGTATTGAAGTCTGAAGAGGAGGAGGCTTGGATTAAGAGCTGGAAGTGCATTAGAAGTGGAACAGAAGTACAGTAGCCTTTATGTGAAGGGATGACAATATGGCACAAGAATCGGTGCACCATCATCTTTAGTTGTCTAAAGCGATTTGGGCAACCTGAGACTGAATGTATAAGAGTCATATGAGAGAAGTTTTTCTTTATTTATCAAGATCCCTTGCAGTTTATCTGGAGTTAGCTTTTGAATTTGTGTATTTGACAAAGAATTTGAATTTTTTTTAGGGGATAGAGAAAAAGTTTTGTGACAAGACTTCCAATTTTGATGTCTTTCTGATACGTATATATGCATATTTGCATTACAGACAATAGATGATTTGCTGCGGTGTGGAATTTGCTTCGAGTATTTCAACATTGCAATGATAATACCTCAGTGTTCACATAACTGTAAGTATGTTTTGTTCCTGTGAGTTAGTAAATTGTGATTTTTACATGAGGTAGTGTTAATTTAACACCAAAGATACGTGCACATATTTATGTTTCACCTTTAGCTCTTCTATCTTGTAGTTTTTCAGAAGGTCTTTTTCACTGCCTTCCTCTTGAATATTGAAGGTTTTTACAAGGCTTCTATATTTTCTACCTCGTTCCTCTTTGATATTTTTATGCCTTTTATAGCATTTATGGCAGTAAAATTTTTGGTCACAATAAGTGGTTCTTTATTTGCCAAAGTGCTTTTTGATGTTAAGTTTCAGAATTTTTGTTTTTAATAGGGTAACAGATAGGTGGTTCCATCAAGTAGTAGTTGATATAGAATTTTAAAGTTTAAAAATTCTGTAGCAATATTTCCCCAGTGGGAGAATTCTATCACTGGCTTTATTACAGACAGTTTTATAACTTAACTGCTATGTGATGCTGGAAAGACTCCTGTTGGAATTTGTTTGTACTTCTCTTTATGAGTCTAGTATATAAGCATTTAAAAATATTGTACCTTGAGATATTTAGTGCATAGGAGTTACCCTGTCATTGTTGAGGAGCTAGACACACAGTTTATGGGTTATTTAGGATATTTAGGTTCATGATCTTTCTTGTCCTCTATTTTTGATTTATCTTGGAAAGTTAAAAAACAGTCAACTTAGGCCTAAGAAATTGGTTTTAGTTGGTAGTAGCTTTGGTGAAAAAGTTTCTGTAGAGAAGACATAATAAGAGGATCACAGTGATGGAAACACAGGCTTTAGAGACATCCTTGGGCTTGACTCTTGAAAATCTGGTGAGTAATTACTACCTCAGAAAATGTTTGTGAGAATTAAATGTGCAGAACTCACTGTCTGGCACATTATGAGTCCTTAATAATGTTAGTTTTCTTCCAGACAGATTCGCATTAAAAACCAAGTTAAGTTTTGGAGATTGTTTTAAAATATATTTTAGCATCATCGTTATTTGGGTATAATTTACATGCAATAAAATACATCCATTTGAAGTGCGCATTAAAGTATAAAAGTGTTAATGAATTTTGACAAATGTGTATGCTGTGTAACTACTGCAATTAAGATACTGAACATTTTCATTATCTGATAAATTTCTCCGCATCTCAGTCAGTATGACCTCAGCTAGCCATCTGTAGTCTATTTCTGGACTTTTTTGTTCCATTGATCTTAGAAACTTTTTCACCAAAACTACTGCCCACTAAAACTATTTTTTTAGACCTAAGTTTACTGTTTTTTAGCTTTCCAAGATAAATCAACTTGAAAATAGAGGACAAGAAAGAGCATGAACCTAAATAATCTGTAAACTGTTTGTCTAGCTCCTGAACAATGATAGGATAGCCCCTATTGCAGTAAATACCTCAAGGTACAGTATTTTTAAATGCTTATATGCTAGACTCATATATGTCTATCCTTGTGCCAGTACCACACTATCTTGATTACTGTGGCTTTGTAGTAAGTCTTGAAGTCAGGCGTTGTAAGCCCTCCAACTTTTTTTTCTTTGGTTCTTTTAGGATCTTTGCATTTTAAATGCATTTCCATATATAACTTAAAATCAGGTTGTCAGTTTCTACCAAAAGCCTGCTGGGATGTTCACTAGAATTTTATTGAATCTAGAGATCAATTTGGGAGAACTGACATCTTAACAATGTCGAGTCTTCAATGTGTGAATATGATATACTTCTCTATTTCTCTCAACAGTGTTGTTTGATTTTCATTGCACAGACCTTGCACAAATAAATATAACTATATTGACCTTTTGTTTTCTGACTGCACTAAATTCACTTAATTCCAGCATATTTTTTGTTAATTCCTTAGAAATTTTTGCATACACAATCATGTCATTTGTGGGTAAAGACAGTTTTACTTGTTCCTTTCTGATCATACGCCTTTGTATTTCTGTTTGTTACACAGGCTAGTACCTCAAGTACAGTGTTGGAAGTGGTGTGGATGGACATCCTGTCCTTACTCTTAATTTTATGGGGAAAGCATTCAGTCTTTTACCATTAAGTATGATGTTAGCTGTAAGTTTTTTTATATTCTTAATATGTTTTCATAAACTTACCAAGTTGAGGCACTTCTCTACTCCTGGTTGGGTGAGAGAATTTTTTTTTTTTAATCATGAATGGGTGTTGAATTTTGTGAAGTATTTTCTGCATCTATGGAGATGCTCATATGATTTTCTTCCTTTAGTTTGTAACATAGCTAATAACATTATTTTTGTTTGTTTGTTTTTGTTTTTTTTTTGTTTTGTTTGGGAGATAGGGCCTCACTCCCTCACAGTGGCTTTGTTACAGACTGGCTTTGTACTGTATTCCCCACTTATCTGTGGTTTCAGCTACCTGTGGTCAACTGCAGTCTGCAAATACTAAATGGGAAATTCTGAAAATAAGTAATTCATAAGTTTTAAATTGCACGATGTTCTAAGTAAAGCACTGATGAAATCTTGTGCCATCCTGCGCATGAAGGGAATCATCCCTTCGTCAAGTGTATTAATATTACATATGCCATCCACTGTTAATCGCTTAGTGACCAACCCAGTTGTCAGATTGATTGTTGCAATATGGCAGTAATTGTAACTGTGTTGCAGAACACAGTAATTGTGTTCAAGTAGCCCTTATTTTACTTTATAGTAGCCCCAAAGCACACAAGTAGTGATGCTGGCAATTCAATATGACAAAGAGAAATTATAAAATGCTTCCTTTAAGTGAAAAGAGGAAAGTTCTTAACAAGGAAAGGAAAGAAAATTGTATGCTGAGGTTGCTAAGATCTACAGTACAATCTACAGTACCCCACAAGATATTTTGAGAGAAAGACCACATTTACATAACTTTTGTTATAGTATATTGTTTTAATTCTATGTTATTACTTATTGTTCCTAATCTCTTACTGTGTCTTATTAATAAATTAAACTTTATCATAGGTAAGTATGTATAGGAAAAAACGTAGTATAAATAGGATTCGGTACTATCTGTGGTTTTAGGCATCCACTGTGGTTTATGGAATGTCTCTCCTGTGGATAAGGGGGCACTACCATATAGAGAAAGACCTTTACTAGTCAGCTTGACTGCAGATTCTAGGGGCCTCTTAAGCCTTTTCTGTGGATGTGTCTTCCCTGGACTTGTGATTATAAATTCCCAAGTAGAGAGATTTGATCAGTTTTTTCATTAGCTGGTATTTTTCTCTTTCGTGTGTCTGTCCATGGTATTGCAGGTTCTCCAGAGTTGATGTAAGCCATTGACCTCTTTTTTGTTTTCAGCTGCCCTCAAGCATCTAAAGTATGCTGATCCAAAGCAACCCAAGTTGAGTGAGACAGAAACTGTCCCCATAGGCAGTCCTTTAAAAAGGTCAAATGTTGGTCGCACACTCTACTATTCTCTCCCTGCCTCCCCTCCCAAGATAAGCCGCAGAGCTGTATCAGCCTCTGTCTGCTGTACTATGGGTCCTCTGGATCAGTAGCAAGCTACCCAGCTCTTTTTTGTTCTTAGCAGACTGCATTCACCTAGAACATGCTGGGTTCATGGTTAGTGAGGCGAGACAGAAGCCAGTCCTATGGGCATCTCTTGGAAAAGCTTGAACATTGGACCGTGTTTCCCTTCTTTCTCTCCCCAGGCAGAAAGTTGGGGGTTTCTCTTCCTTGCTGAGCTGGGGGAGGCACAGTGGCCAGTGAGTGTGGTACTAGTCCAGACCTTTGCTTTTGTTCTCAGTGGCCCTCAACCAGGTTCCTTTTTCTGTCAGTGTGTAGATTCAGGCAGTTCAGAAACCAGTTTCTCAAGTAGCCCCCACAATGTAAGTGCTTGTCTTCTGTTTGCCTCCCTAGGGATATATGTTCTTTGCTGGCTTCTTCATGACTTATAGCTGTCACTTATGCCATTCTTTAAGAGGAAGTCAGTGGAGGGACATTTCAGTAATGATAATTTTTTTATTTTATGAGCACTTTTTTTTCACTTGTGAAGTCTCAATATTCAGTAGGCCTTTTCTACTCAACACCAGTTGTCACAAGTCCCATCATGTCTAAAATTTGCTCTGGGTCTGTAGTGTTTTAAAGACACAAAGCCCCCAGGGCTTTAGTAGAAGCCAGGTCTGTCATGTTCTGATATCATCTTGGATTGACTAGAATTGGTGATCCAGAATCCTAGGTTCCTAGGTATTTATTGCTGCTTCTTAGATTTTTCATGATTTACCATTTTTAAATCATCTTATTTTGTTTTGTTCTGTTTAGGTTTGTGGATATGAGTAATAAACACTACATTTGTAGTTCTGCAGGTACAAAGGTGTGAGTGGGTTGCCTTGGCAGAATGCAGGTCAATTAAATTGATCTAAATTTGTGCTATTAAAGAATATTTTGGGGGCAAGAGGGAGCAGACTTACTCCAACCCATGAAACACCATTAAGTGAGAAATGGTCTTGCTAATAGACTGATATGCTGAAGTGCCAATTTTCTTTGCACTTGTATAATTTTTCTCACTTGATAATGGAAGATGATCAAAATATTTGCACCTAGATGAAATAATTGGCTTGTGGACACTGATAAATTACCACTATTTAAAGCTTGGCCAGCAATCTTTTTCTTTTTCCTTTTGTGGATTTTGACTCAAAAAATTAATCAAAGATTGTGTAGGAGTAAAAAGCAATTTTTTTTTTTTTTTTTTTTTTTTTGAGATGGAGTCTTGCTCTGTCGCCCAGGCTGGAGTGCAGTGGCCGGATCTCAGCTCACTGCAAGCTCCGCCTCCCGGGTTTACGCCATTCTCCTGCCTCAGCCTCCGGAGTAGCTGGGACTACAGGCGCCCGCCACCTCGCCCCGCTAGCTTTTTGTATTTTTAGTAGAGACGGGGTTTCACCGTGTTAGCCAGGATGGTCTCGATCTCCTGACCTCGTGATCCGCCCGTCTCGGCCTCCCAAAGTGCTGGGATTACAGGCTTGAGCCACCGCGCCCGGCCGTAAAAAGCAATTCTACTTCATTTTTTTAAAAACACTGAAATATGAAATGTTCCACTTATGAAACCTTTGCTAATTCAAGAGACAACATAAGATTCTGTTAGGCATATAATAAACATGTTTGTCTTCTTTTATATTCTCATGAAGCAGCACTGTGAAACAAGACAGGAGAAGAGAAATAGTTACACATACAAAAGGGACATACAATTATGCAGGGCTGCACTTCTGGAAATTCTGAAATGCTAGTCTTTAGTTGGAGGGATGTTATTCTCTTATCAACTAACTGTCCCTTAACATTAAAACTGGAGGCAGATGCCAACCTTCTCAGCTTTCTTGGACCTCCTGTTCTTTTCACACTGGAAACTGGAGTTTTTGCTTTTAACTGGACACTTTAGATGTTTCTTTGTAAAAAGTTCCTTTTTTCATAAAGTCCTTAAGATTTCATACGACAAGGATTAGTTTAAGTTTTAGAAATTTCCTTTTTACTGTTGAGATGCTAGGCTCTTTTGATGTTTGAAAGCCAACAGATTGCTGTATCTTGCTTGGGATTAGAGATGGCCCCTCTCCCAAGGCTTGGCTGTGTCTGTGAAACTACTCTTTAATTCATTGTTGTTATTATACCATCTCCCACTCTACCCACACATCTTTTTTGGACTCTCTTGGATGGAAAGACAAACTTCATAGGTGATTTAAATGAAGCCCTCTGGGAATACATGAATTCAGAACTCTTTAGCTGTTCTCCCTTGAATGGAAGGTTGTCATAGTTGCCCACTAGATAATAAGTTATGCTGGCCTGCAGCTTACCAGTACATATTTGGTAGTAGTCTAGTAGACTGAAATTAAGCCTAGGGCTTGATCTACTTAGGACTCCATATCTGGTTCTCTGCATTTCAAAAGAAAAGAAAAGGAAAGGAAAGATATACAAGATTATGCAGAAAAGAAAGCAGCAGCCTTATTATAAAAACTAATTTAAAAGGCACATGTGACCTTATTAATTAAATATTATTTAATTGATATAAGTATACATAATATATAATGTATACTTATACTATATAGGTACAATAGTAACATGTATATATTATATATACACAATATGTTGTATAAGTATATATTATATAGCTACACATAGTACATATTTATATAAGTATACATTATTTATAGTGTAAATGTACAGTATATATTTATTATAAACAAATATTTATAGATATAGTCAGTCCCTGACTTAACGATGATTTGACTTAGGATTTTTCAACTTTACGATGGTGTGAAAGTGATACACATTCAGTGGAAACCATACTTTGAATTTTGAATTTTAATCTTTTCCCAGGTTAGAGATAGGTATATTAAATACATTTTGGCTTATAATATTTTCAATTTGTGATGGGTTTATTGGGATGTAATTCCATGTTAAGTCAAGGAGCATCTGTAATTTTAAGTAAACATATTAAGAGTATGGACTGTATATTAAAAATACATATTAAAAGTATATTTTTAAAAAGTATATTAAAAAAGTGTATTAAAAAATATTTTAAGAGTATGGACTGTGGTGCTTGCCTTTGCCACATATTAGTTCTGTTATCTTTGGCAAGTTGGCTGAGCCCTGTGCTTCATTTTTCTTCTTGTCAAATGTGACTAATATTGGTACCAACCTCAGGGTTGCTGTAAGGATCAAGCTAGTTAATACATGTAAAGTGCCTAGAACAGAGCACATACTAAGTGCAGTGTTTGTTTGAACCACATGAAATTGCAGTATTTGTCCATTTTTGACTTAACCAAAAATGTCAGTTTCATATAATTCAACTTAATAGTAACAACTTACTAATTTTTAAAAAATTGTTGTCGTTGAATCAATATCACATATTAAGGATGTGATTTACTGACCAAAATCCATTGAATCACTGTGACTGGGGGTAGAGTCTGGGAAACTAAGGTAAAACCAACATGAATCTCCCTAGGTGACTGAGCTGAGCAGCCAGGTTTTAGGATTTCTTGACTTACAGTATTGCTCAGGAGACTCTTTTAGTATAAAGAGAATAGCATTGGTAATGAAGAGAATGAGTCTGGACAGGAATTTTTGCCTCAGGATGATTCATACCTTGAGTCTCATCCATATCTGATTTAGGTGATATTTAGATGAGACTTTAGATTTTAAACTTTAGAGTTGGTACTGGAATAAGTTGAGACTTTGGGGGCTGTTGAGATGGGATGGATGTATTTTGCATTTGAGAAGAACATGAATTTGGGAGGTTAAAGGTGGAATGCTATGGAGTGAATTTTATCCCCCCTAAAGTCCTATGGCGAAGCGCCATCCCCAATGTGTCGGTGTTTGAAGATGAGGCCTTGGGGAGATAATTAGGTTTAAATTAGGTCATGAAAGTGGAGCTCTAGTGATGGGATTAGTGTCCGTATGAGAAGAGATACCAGAGTTTATGGTCTCTCCCCACCCCCTCGTGGGAGGACGCAGTGAGAAGGTGGTTGTCTGTAGACCAGAAAGACAGCTTTCAGCATAAACTGACCATATTGGCACCTTGATCTTGGACTTTTAGCCTCCAGAACCATGAGAAAACAATTTCTGTTGTTTAAGCTACCCAGTCTGTGGTATTTTGTTATGGCAGCTCGAGCTAAGAAATTCTTTCCTCTAGTCTTTCGTACCATTGCTGTCATTCATTTCACTTATGCATAAGCATTCATAAGCATGCATTTTTATATACGTATACATAATAAGCATCCATAATTGAATACTTTGTTATTATTTTTGTACAAACTGTTACCTGTTAAATTAACAAGAAAAAGTTTTTATTACAGTTTCACATATTCCTTCTCCAGTACTCTTCCTTTCTTTATGTAGATTGGAGTTTCTGACCTAAATTATTTTCCTCCTCTGTGAAGAATTTCTTTTAGCATTTCTTGCAAGGGAAGTCTACTGAAAACAGATTGCTTCAATTTGTATTTGTCTGAGAAAGTCCTTATTTCTCTTTGACTTTTGAGGGATAATTTCTCAGGGTATAGTTTTAGGTTGGTGATGTTTTTCTCTCAACACTAAATATTTCACTGCACTCTCTGTGTGGTTTGTGAGAAGTCAAGTGTCATTCTTTGCTCCTCTGTAGGTAAGGCCCCCACTACAGCTTCTTTCAAGATTTTTTCTTTATCTTTGATTCTATGTAGTTTCAATTTGATTGGCTGAGGTGTCTATTTGTTTTGTTTTTGCATTTATCCTGCTTAGTGTTCTCCGATCTTCCAGGATGAGTAGTTTAGTGTTTAACGTTAATTTGGAGAAATTATTAGCCATTGCTATTTCTTCTGTTCCTTTCATTCTTCTCTTTCTGTTTTCCCATTATGTGTATGTTACATCTTTTGTAGTTGTTCTACAGTTCTTGGATATTCTATTCCATTTTTCCTGTCTTTTCTTTTCTCTTTGCTTTTCAGTTTTGGAGGTTTCCATTGACATGTCCTAAAGCGCAGAGATTCTTTCCTCAGCTGTGTTCAATCTATTAATGAACCTATCAAAGGCATTCTGTTATAGTGGTTCTTTTGATCACTAGCATTCCTTTTTGATTCTTCCTTAGAATTTCCACCTCTCTGCTTATGTTACCCATCTGTTCTTGATGTTGTCTACTTTTTCCATTAGAGCCCTTAGCATATAATTTTTAAAAATTGCTGGTCCGATAATTTAAACATTTCTAGTATATCTGACTTTGGTTCTGATGCTTGCTCAGTTTCTTCAAACTGTGTATTTTTCCTTGTGATTTTTTTCTTAATAACTGGAAATGATGTACTGGGTAAAAGGAACTGCAGTAAATAGGCCTTTAGGTATGGGCAGAGGGGACACATTCTGTAGTCCTATGATTAGGTCTTTTAGCGAACTTTGCCCTGGACTGTGAATGTCACTAGTGCTCCTCAGTTTTCCCCTCCTTAGATGGGACAGGATAGAGGGCTGTCTATCTGCAGTCTAGAGGGCTGCAGTTGTGTATTTCCTTTTTCCAGAGTCAGCTAGGCTCTGATAAAACTCCAGTAGATTAGGCTCTGGTAAAATAGTTTCTCCTGAGGGAGGGCTTTGTTAAGAACAGACTACTCTGGGCCAGTGCAGTGGCTCACATCTGTAATCCCAGCCCTTTGGGAGACCGAGGTGGGCGATCACCTGAGGTCAGGAGTTTGAGACCAGCCTGGCCAATATGGCAAAACCCCATCTCTACTAAAAATACAAAAATTAGCTGGGTGTGGTGGCGTGCACCTGTAATCCCAGCTACTCGGGAGGCTGAGGCAGGAGAATCACTTGAACCCAGGAGGCGGAGGTTGCACTGAGCCGAGATTGTGCCACTGTACTCCAGCCTGGGTGACAGAATTAGACTCTATCTCGAAGGGAAAAAAAACAAAAACAAAAAAACAGACTACTCTGACTTATTTAGAAATGGTTACTTTTACCCTCCTACTCCTGGAAGGACTAGGGGGTTTTTCTCCAATATTCACTGTGAGAACTTAGAAGAACTCCTGGAACTAAAACTCACAGAAGTATGAGGACATCCTCCCCACCCCTGCAATGACAGGGTTCCCTGGAGTTTTTAATGCTCAGACTTGCCGGCACTGAGCCGCCAGCAATTTGTCAATTACAGCTCAGGTTCTCCCACTCCAGCACTGATTCCAGCACAGGTTTCTTCTCTGGTTCCCATGGAGGTTTCTCTTTGTGGGTTTGTGTTCCAGTAAGTTGTGATTCTCTGTATTACCTCTGTCTCTCCCCAGTTCGGGGGGCAGCAGTTTGCCCTGTGACCCTGCTTTTCTGCTGGATCTAAGAAAAGTTGTTGGTTTTTCAGTTTGTTCAGCTTTTTACTTGTTGTTAGGACAGAGTGGTGACTTCCAAGCCCCTTACATGCCGACTTGGTCCCCTGTATTCCTCTTTGCTTCCTAAAAGAACTCAACCTGTTGTCTGTTTTATCCTTTTCATAATGTGTTTCTTTGTTTTTCCTCCTGGGATGCTCTTAGGTTGGCAAGACTTGCTTATTTCCTGGGTATCCATACCATTGAAATTATATTGTCTCCTCCTCAACTAAACAGAATCCTGAATTTATACAGTATACTGAAATTATACTGTCTCCTCCTCAACTAAACAGAATCCAGCTGAATTTGGGCTACTAGTAAATTAGCTTAGGTAATTAGTAAGGTACCATTCTGTTAGTCACATCTGCTTTTTCTTTGACTGGGAGAATATTTTATACTGCCTTGAGTGTTGTGAATTTAGTTTATGCCCATTTTCTGCTTAAATTGTTAGGCTATATTATGCTGAATTATGCTGTAATTGCTTCACTATTTTATTAGCTCCTTGAGGTCAAGAACCTTCCTTTATATATATTGTTCTTAGTGCCTGCCACAAAAGTACTTGTTAAATGTGGGACAGAGGATATTATTTACAGAATTAAGATATAGAAGTCCCTAATTTGATAACCTGGGTATATATTTTTTCTTAATATGTTTATATATATTATTTCAAAATTTACATTTTCAAATGATAAGCAGTAGAGATACCTGGCAAGTTTATACAGCTCAAGTCTTGCATGTATGTTTCCTGTGTTTTGCAGATGGAGGACACAGAGTGATGTATGTTGCTTGTGTAGTTGTGGTATCCTAAGGACTTACAATATTTATGTTTTCCTTTCCTTAAAATGCTATTTAATCACATGTGTAAGTGTGCGTAGAGGTACTAGAAATTTAAGCTTATGATGATACACCTTAGATGATGGAAATAGTCTAGGGCTTAAGATTTTGTTAGAAGTCACATTCCTGTGTTAGTATAACCTCGTTAACATTATGTTGCACTTTGTGTTTTGCAGACTGCTCTCTCTGTATAAGAAAATTTCTGTCCTATAAAACTCAGTGTCCAACTTGTTGTGTGGTGAGTTTTTGTTTCCTTTTTTGAAAACTTACTGACTGCTGCAAATATTTTTGCTTTGTGTATGCATAAAAGCCTGTATATATGTAGGGTGATGTGTAGTTACTGAATTAAGCTATATGAAAGACACTTTCGGAAAGGACCTCTAAAGTACATGTAAGAAGAGCTGGGCTTTGTTCAGTTTTTTGTTAAGATTTCTGAAAACCTAAATGTATTTTAGGAAGTAAAAACTAATTTTAAGTTCAGGATGTAGCACTCTTTAATTCTTATGACCCATGTTTTTATGGCTTCTAATTTTTAATAATTTCTCACTTTGGTAGAAACTCTGATGGTAGGATTATTCATTTGCAAAGAACTGGTCTAAGTATTTGTGCAGAAAAATATGCATGGCCGTTGGACTTAATCCAGCCTACCTGTGCCCTTAGGTCTTTCCCCTACCAGAGCTTCAGGCAAAACACTAGGAAGTTTGTTGTTATTGTTTCTGAAACTTTTCAGGTAGTGGGAACAGGTGGAAAAGCAGACTAAAAGGGTAATTAAACATAAGTGGGAATAAAGAAAGAAGAGACAGGTGAGGTCTGACAGAGCCGACGCTAGGACTAGGTGAGGAGTTTGGTTAGTTTTGCCTCTCTGGTAGGTACGTGGTGTCAGGGTGTCACTGAACCTTGCAAAACTATTTCTCTATGTAAGAAATTTTGTGATTTGGCTCTCAAGTCTAAGATCTTTACAATATGTTACACTGCTTTTGTCAAGATGGTCTCATCACTGAAATAAACTGTGTACCATTCATACCAAATAAGTACTGGGTTTATCACTTTTCTCTTGCATTCCTGAAAACCATTCTTATTTTAAAATTCTCCTTGAACACTTAATGCCTCTCCCAATGTCAGTACTTAAAAGAACACTTCTCTTCTGTTTTTCCAGAGAAATTTTTGAGAAAGCTGAGTGCTGGCATTTTGAAGAAAGATTCTTGCTTATATTAGGTTTGATTGTAGTCAGTACAGAATATATATGATTATAAGAGAAGCTTTGGAGAGCTTTTATCAGACTTCCAGTCAGCAGATACTGATTCACTGTTTTAAAATTTCATATTAGCATGAGATAAATGAACTTTATTTTAAGGCCGCCTTAGAAGACTTAGTGGGATGGAGAACCTCAGGAGGATGGGTCAGACATTTTCAAAAACAAGATTATGACAATTTGATTATTGTTTTTGACCTTTTTCCATCTGTTGTTTTTTCTAGACTGTCACAGAGCCGGATCTGAAAAATAACCGCATATTAGATGAACTGGTAAAAAGCTTGAATTTTGCACGGTATGATTTAATTTTGTGACTAACCTCTAACTACTTTTGCCTTTTATATGTGTTCTCTCTTTACTTTGTGCACCTTTGGATTAGGGAATGCAGGGTTGCATATTTTATAGTCAAAGAAAGGAAGTAACAGTAGTCATTGTTCACACATGGAAAATTTACTAGAGTAAGATTTTCTCCTGTACTTAACAGAAATTCTCCTGTAGTAGAGAATAATTAAGAGTTAAAATGCAGATTTGAGGGCTTCCTTACTTTTGGGTGCTCTAAAGATACTCCTTTTCCTGCCCAAGCCCTAGAATCAGCCATTTCTCCAAGGAGCTCCTCCTATTGGAGAATCGCATTTAGAGACCAGGATCTGGTGCTGGGTATGCTTGTTGCTACTGGGGTGTCATTGCTTCTAGGCCCTCTCAATGGGCAGAGCTAAGTAATATATGTATATTATGTATATGTATGTACTAACTCATGTATATACACATATCTGTAATTGATTCTGTCTGGTATATATTAATCTATTCTTAATCTGATTTATTCAGCATGTATTAAATGGTATGGCATTTGAAATATGTAATTGCTTGTACTTTATAAAGCTCAGATTTGCAACTTTACTTCCTGTCAAATGCATGAATGTGTGAAAGTGAGTTTGGTCACCAAAAGGGATATGAAAAGCCATGTTTCAATATCTTGGATTACTTTTAGTTTTAATCATGCAAGTCAAGCAAGAATTTTTATGAAGGGCATACTGTGTTTAGATAGTGGTCAGGTGCCCCTGTAGTTAAGTGTAATCATGTGTTGCTTAACAGGGATATGTTCTGAGAAATGTGTCATTAGGCAATTTGGTTGTTGTGTGAACATCATAGAGTGTACTTACACAAACCAACATGGTGTAGCCTACTACACTCCTAATCTATATGGCAGGGCCTATTGCTCCTAGGTAACAAAACCCGTACAGCATGTTACTATAGCTAATACGGTAGGCATTTGCAACTCAGTGGTACCTATTAGTGTATCTAAACATAGAAAAAGTACAGTGAAACTATGGTATAAAAGATTAAAAATGCCATACACCTTTATAGGGCATTTACTATGAATGGAGCTTTCAGGATTGGAAGTTACTCTGGATGAGTCAGTGAGTGAGTGACAAGTGAATGTGAAGGCTTAGGCCATTACTGTACACTACTGTAGACTTTATAAACACTGTACACTTAGACTACACTAAATTTATAAAAAAGTTTCTTTAATAATTAACCTTACTGTAACTTTTACATTTTATAAACGTATACTTTTTTTAACTTTTTGACTCTTTTGTAATAACACGTAGCTTAAAACACAAACACATCATACAGCTGTACAAGCATCTTTCTTTATATCCTTATTCTGTGAACTTTTTTCTAGTTTTAAAAATTGTTATTATTTCTTCCTTTTTAAACTTTTTCTTAAAAATGAAGATGGAGTCCGGGCTCAGTGGCTCATGCCTGTAATACCAGCACTTTGGGAGGCTGAGGTGGGCAGATCACGAGGTCAGGAGTTTGAGACCATCCTGGCCAACATGGTGAAACCCTGTCTCTACTATAAATACAAAAATTAGCCAGGTGTGGTGGCACATGCCTGTAATTCCAGCTACTTGGGAGGCTGAGGCAGGAGAATCGCTTGAACCAGGGAGTCGGAGGTTGCAGTCAGCCGAGATCATGCCACTGCACTCCAGCCTGGTGACAGAGCAAGACTCTGTCTCAAAAAAAAGATGGAAACACACACATTAGCCTAGGCCCACACAGGGTTAGGATTATCAAGATGTCACTTAGCAATGGGAATTTTTCAGCTCCATTATCATCTAATGAAACCATCACCATGTATTTGGTCTCTTGTTGAACAAAGCATCATTATACGGCTTGTGACTGGATGGGACTTCTAGGCTTGTTGGAACATTCTTGGAGGTACCTTATGTTGCTTTAAAAAATATAAACAGATTTCTTTCAATAGAATTGCACATTTCTTTATTGGTTTGCATTCTAAAAATGATCAAATTTAGTACAGTTGTCTCTCAGTCAAGGGGATTGGTTCCAGGACCCTCGAGAATACCAAAATCTGTGGATGCTGAAGTCACTGACATAAAATAGCATAGTATTTGCATATGGACGTTCTCTCTTATACTTCAAATCACCTCTAGATTACTTATAGCCCTAATACAATGCTATATAAATCGTTGTCATACTGTGTTTTTAAAATTTACATATTTTTTATTGTTGTATTGTTACTTTTATTATTTTTTGAACATTTTTGCTCTGTGATTAGTTGAATCCACAGATGCGGAGCTGGCAGATGTGAAGGGCCGACTGTACTCTGAGCTAACTTCATGTACGTCTAGAGATTGGCTGGTTATTTCCTTAAGGAAAAAAAGATGGTGTAGTTTAAAAAAGATGGCATACTTTCCTAGATTAAGAAACTTTAAAATTCTCTGATTTTCCCAATTAAAGCTACTTTTTTTCTTAGCATTTTTCACCAGTAAGTTTTTGAAATCTGTGAGAGGAAGGGACCATGCCTTTAAAAGGGAATTGATTGCCTGTTTTTCTCAAGGCTTATTTTTTTCCTCAGCTAGTACTGAAAGCATAACAACTTCCCTACTAGGATAAAGGAAGCCTTGCATATAACAGCATCTGTTTGTTGAAAGACCTTGTTGAAGGTCTTTGGATTCACAGACCTTTTGGTGTAACTTAAAGGGAGGTCATGGAATGGTTGAGCTCTCCTCTGTCCCCTCTCCTTCCCGAAAGGAATACATGATTTAATTGTTCATTATAGTGGGTGTGGTAGGGTGGGAAGCATTATTTGTAGAGTTGGGATGGTTTATATCGTTTGTTCCTCTCTCTCTTTGCCTTCTTGGAATTGCTGCTCTTCCTAGCATCATCCTTGTGGTGAACATTTGTCATGGGTAAAGTGTTGTGGTTCTTCATTTGCAAACTTAGGAGGGATGAAATTCAAGCTAGTCAATTTCATTACTTGTTTGAACTGTGGTTTAAGATTTATAAGGGAGGAAGCTTAATCCTATGACCAAAATATAAGATATTTATATTGTCTGTCAATTTCATTTCTTGGCATTCTCATTTGTCATTGTCATTTTATGTGCCATTATGATTTTTAAATATTTAATATTCTAAATTTAATAATATAAAAAGGATATTGGAAATAATTTTAGAGGTTTTCAGATACAAGGCTGCATATAGCTCTTATATTTTCATCTGATCTTTTACTTTTATTTTCAAAGAACGCATGATTTTTTCCTTGACTTAGTTTTATTTAAAATAATGTTCTTAACCTGTTGTTGAACATTTATTAGAATATTTTTGTGTAAGTGTAGCATCATTCTTGAGTTAAGTGAATGTTGTTTCTCTGTTTTTGTAGTCAGTGTCCATCTCTATTATTATTTTTACAAATTGAGAGTAGAGAGCATCATTTACTGCTTTTGTTTAACCACCATTAAGGGATAAGTTTTTCTGCAAATACTCCAAGTTTAAGAATTTAAACATTTTAGATGACAATTGAAGTAAAATTCCCTCAGCAACTCACAAAGAGGAAGTAGAATATAATTTCACCTTTTTTATTGTACAGTTTAAGCATACTGATGTTGAATTCAGGCAGAATTGGTCTAGGCCCTATTAGTTCTAATGTGATTGTGATCAAGATGTTTAACCTCTTCGACTCCTGTTTCCTCATCTAAAAAGATGAGAATAATACTGTCGATGCCTTGAGGATTAGAAATGAAGAGCTATAGTAAAAGATATCCAGCATAATACCTAGAACAAAGGAACCTAAAAATATTCCTATTATTATTATTATTATTATTATTATATATTGCCTATATTTTCAATAGTGTTGATACCCTAAGGTGCTATAAAAAGAATTTGTGTTTGGGGGGTGGGCCTCTGCTTGTTTAGCCAAATGATTCTAGACTGCTGTTTACATGTTTCTGATCAGAACTAGCATCGTGGGGACTTTAGTTACAGAAGTCTATGGAATTGATTGCATAGGTTTAATGGCTACTCATGTCTACCCAAAGGCCTATTTTGACTCTTGATTCTTAGCCCCATTCTGAAGAGGTAAGGTTATTGTATAGTTCACAGATGGACAAGACGGACCGACCTTCCTTCCTTCCTTCCTTCCTTCCTTCCTTCCTTCCTTCCTTCCTTCCTTCCTTCCTTCCTTCCTCCCTCCCTCCCTCCCTCCCTCCGTCCCTCCCTTCCTCCTTTCCTTTCTCCCTCCCTCCTTTCCTTTCTCCCTCCCACGTCCTTTTTCCTTCCCCACTCTATTCCTCGTTCCCCCTCTATTCCTCCCTCCCCTTCCTTCCCTTCCTCCCTTTCCTCCCTTCTTCTTGCTCTGTTGCCCAGACTGCAGTGCAGTGGTATGATCATGGTTCACTGTAACCTCAAACTCTTGGGCTCAAGGTATTCTCCTGCCTCTGCCTTCCAATTAGCTAGGACTATGGGCATGTGCCACCATGTCCACACTGAAGAAATATAAACAAAGCTTCCTTAAATATGTGGTAGAATTTACCAGTGAAGCCATCTGGGCTTGGAGTTTTCTTTGTGGAAAAGTTTTAAATTATAGCTTCAGTTTATTTAATAGATAATAAGGGCTCTTCAGGTTTTCTGTTTCTTTGTCAGTTTTGATGAATAGTGCCTTTCAAAGAATTTGTCCATTTTATCTAAAATTTAAAATTTATTGTTTTAAAGTGTTCGTAATATCCTCTAATTATCTTTTTTATAGGATTTGTAATGAGGTCTTCTTTTAAGTCTTTGTTTTGGTAATTGGTATTTTCTCATTTATTTCATGTTCGGTCTTAGTAGGGATTAATAATTTTGTTATTCTTTTCAAAGAACCAACATTTGGCTTTGCTTGTTTTCTCCTGATATCTCTTCTATTTCACTAGTATCTGTTATTAGTTCCTCCCTTCTTTGGGTTTAGTTTGCTGTTCATTTCCTAACCTTTTAAATTGGAAGCTTAGAGTAGTGGCTTTTACTTTTTCTATTTTCAATAATTTTCCCTCCAGGGACAGTTTTGGCAACCTTTCATGCTATCATTCAGTTTAGAATATTTTCTAGTTTTCATTGTGATTTGACATGTGGGGTTATTTAGAAGTGTGGTGCTTTATTTCTTAACATTTGGAGATTTTCTAGTTATCTTTCTGTTGAGTTTCATGTAAATTCTGTAGTGGTGGAATCTATGGGTTGATTTTTTTTTCCATCAGATTTGAAAATTCTCAGCCATTGGTTTTTCTAGTATTGCTGATTTTCCATTCTTTCTTTCTATTCCTTCTGGGCTTCTATTTATGCCCAATATCTCATACTTTTTTGTGTCTGTCTTTTTCATTAATTTTTCTCTCTGTGCTTAGTTTGGATATTTTCTATTGACCTGCCTTCAAGTTTGTATTGTGTGTTGTTATGCTCATCCAGTTTAGATAAGGCATTTTGCAATGGTAGAAGGTTCATTTTATTCTTTTCTTAATGGATTTTATTTGCCATAATACACTATCTTTTTATCCTTTTTCTCTTTCTTTCTTTCTTTCTTTCTTTCTTTCTTTCTTTCTTTCTTTTTTTTTTTTTTTATTTAATGTGTTTATCATAGTTTGAAGTCCTTACCTAGAAATGCTATTCTTTGGATTACCTTTGGGTCTGCTTCTATTGAATATTTTATCTCTTGATTAATGGCTACTTTTTCTTGCTTCTTTGCATGTTCAGTAATTTTAAAATGTGTGCTGAACATTGTGGTTGAAATGTTGTAGAAGCTGTGAATTGTCTTCTTTTGAAAGATGACACATTTTGTTCTAACAGGCAGTTAAATCACTAGCTCTTCATCTTTGTTCTTTCAAGCCTTGGTATAATGTTTTCTTAGGTTAGGTCTGTTTGAGCTTTGTTTGTATTTCTTCAGTGTGGTCCATTTTTCTCAGGTGTGGCCTTTGTGGGATCTCACTTGAATGTCCATGATCATCACCAAGATTTCTCAGCTTTGGCTGAGAACAACTAACTTTCCAGCACTGACCTTTGGGATTTTAATTTACCAGTATCAGCTTCCTAGTGGGTCTCCTGTGTTTTTGTCTAATCATGTGCAGCCCTGGAGATGAGCACGAATGGATGTGAGTTTCTAAGCAGACTTCTGGCATTCCCTTTCAGTAGCTGCCACATGTCAAAAGCACTCTGACCCCTCAGTCCTGGCCAGCTTTGCCCAGAACTCTGATCTCTTATTTTCTCTACCAAGTAAGATCAATGTTTCCTGTTTAGACTTCACATTAATACCCAATTCCTAGAAAATGTTTCCAGGGTAAAGTCTTGGAGGAAATGTTGGATTACTTCATGTTTTCTTTTTCAGGCATTGCAGCCGTGTGTTGATTTCAATCCAGTGCCTACAAAGAGTTGTTTTTTATGTGTGTTAGGCCGTTCTTACATTGCTAAGTAATGTAAAGAATGCTAAAGTAAACTTGAGGCTGGGTAATTTACAAAGAAAAGAGGTTTAATTGGCTCATGGTTCTGCAGCTGTACAAGCCATCTGCTTGGCTTCTAGTGAGGTATTGGGCTGCTTACAATCACAGTGGAAAACAAAAGACAGGGGCAGCATATTACATGGTGAGAGTGGGAGCAAGAGAGAGACGAGGGGAGGTGCTACACACTTTTAAAACAGATCTCATGAGAGAACTCACTCACTATTACAAGGACAGCAGTAACGGAATGGTGCTAAACCATTCATGAGAAATTCGCCCTCATGATCCAGTCACCTTCCACTAGGTCCCACCGCCAACACTGGGAATCACATTTCAATGTGAGATTTGGTGGAGACAACATCCAGACTATATCCCTATATTTTGTTCAGATTTTAAAGTTACTTATGGTTGGAGATTAGGTCTCATATAAGCTATTCTCTGTGGCTGAAAGCTGATTTTGTTTCATTTTGTTTTATTGACACATTAACTGCTTTTTAAGTTAGATTTATTGCTTTGAGTTATACTAGAAGAAACTTTGATTTGGTTGTCATTATAGTATAGGTCCTGTATTTCAGAAAACAAGGTTAATTGGGAAAACAGCTTATGTCAGTTAATTTGTTATATAAAATTGGATATCTTAATCATCTGTTGTGTTTTTTGTTCTTCAAGGAATCATCTATTGCAGTTTGCTTTAGAGTCACCACCCAAATCTCCTGCTTCTTCCTCTTCAAAGAATCTTGCTGTCAAAGTACATACTCCTGTAGCCTCCAGAGAGTCTTTAAAGCAGGGGAGCAGGTTAATGGATAATTTCTTGATCAGAGAAATGAGTGGTTCTACATCAGAGTTGTTGATAAAAGAAAATAAAAGCAAATTCACCCCTCAAAAAGAGGCAAGCCCTGCTGCAAAGACCAAAGAGACACGTTCTGTAGAAGAGATGGCTCCAGATCCCTCAGAGGCTAAGCGTCCTGAGACACCCTCGACATCCGCTTTGAAACACGTTACTAAAGGTAGGAAGTTATTTTCATATGTGGAAATATGGAAATCTTTTCATCCATATGACATAAGAATAAATAGGCAGCATCTTTGAGGGGGAAGGAATGGTAAAGGACAAACAAGATTTTACCATATCACAAACTTCAGATATTGTTGTAGATAATGTTTGTTTTCTTTCTCTCTCAGAAATAGGAATTCAGGCTGACTGCTACAAAAAGGAAACAGTTTTAATTAGTTCAGGCTTTCAGTATGGCGTAGCTTTCTGTTTTCAGCTTTTAATCCTTCTTCCCCCCATTCAACATATCAGTTGCCATTTAATCTTGAAGAGCTCTTTTTGTCTTATTTTACCACCACTTGAATGCCTCCTCACTGTTCTGCCTGCCATATAAAGCCTTTGACAATTTGAGCCCTACCCTAGTCATCCCGCCTTATTGCTCACCTCTCCCTCTCAGAAGTTATGCTGTAGCCAAGCTAATCTCCCCACTGTTCCTCCAGTACATTGAGGAATTGGCAAACTACAACTGGCAGAGCTAATCTGCCTTGCCACCTGTTTTTGTAAATAAAAGTTCATATACCCATTTGTTTGCATATGTCTGTGGCTGCTTTCATGCTACAGTGGCAGAGTTGCATGGTTGTGACAGAGGCCATATGATCGGTAAAGTCTAAATTCTACCTGGCTCTTCACTACCTGGCCCTTCACTAAGAATGTTTGCCGGCCCCTGTTCTATACCTTTCCAGACTATCCAGATCCTCACTATTCATTTGTTATGTTAGAAAACACTGTCTCACGTCACAAAAGTGCTATAAAACTTGTTTTCTGGAGTGTTTTGTGTCCCATTTGCTTAACTGTTTGATGAATATGTCAGCTTGTTTAACCTTTTGTTTCTATGTCTTCTTTCCAGTGAAGTTTAGAGCACCTTTTAGGCAGAAACTCTTAAACATCTTTGGTATACCCATACCACACACAGTGCAGAGATGTGAGTGTTTATTAAACTTAGATTGAAATTAGTTTATTAGTACTTAACGTGTTTACATCTTTTAAAGATATATAAATTTCACTTATATTTTCTACTATGTCTATCCTTAGTCTTTTTACCAATTGACAGTTCTTATTGTAGTATTTTTTAGCTTGATGGTTAACTGTTTTTCCCCAGCAGAGCCTTTTTTCCCAATTGAAATTTTACAATAAACCGTAACATATTAAAATAGATAAAACAGATTGTTCTGTTTCACCTGACCTCCTTCTGCCTATTATCCATGGAGGTCTGTAGGCCCTGAATTACCCCCACAGATCCCTACAA
Source organism: Rhinopithecus roxellana (assembly GCF_007565055.1). NCBI lineage: Eukaryota > Metazoa > Chordata > Mammalia > Primates > Cercopithecidae > Rhinopithecus > Rhinopithecus roxellana. The sequence continues at coordinate 89,522,961 of NC_044549.1, read as the reverse complement.
CTTTATGAAATAGTTTGAGAATGATTGTGTTCCTTAATTTTAACATTATGTGTAGAATTATAAATGAGAGCTAAATTAACAAATTTGTAACCATTGACAAAATTGAACAGTAGTTGGCCCAACTCAATAAATTATTAAACTACCTTTCCTTCACCCAGCCCCTGGGCCAGGTGTGTCTTAAGTTGTTACTATTGCTTCTATGCTAAACATGGATAGCTCCTAAGGCTTGGGAAAATTTAAGATTAGTTCTATAGTTTGGTCATACCTTGTTAGAAAAGATTTAACCGAAGCATTTTCTAATAAACAAACTTTCAAGCTTATTTGCAGTCTCTTTCTCTGGGACCAGGACTTCAATTGTGTGACTTCCCACAATTTAGCCATTACCCAGTAACCAGTCTGTCCCACTCCTGTTGTCCCGACGGGCCATTCTTTTTCTTTCCTGCTTTTCTAAGTGCATGTTAAGTTGGGATTCTTTTTTACTTTACTTGCTGAAAAGATTCCAGTTTACATACTTTTGCCCCTTCTACAATTAATAGTCTCTCTTTTTCTTTTTAAAAAATACAGTGGATTGTCCTGTTTGTGGGGTTAATATTCCAGAAAGTCATATTAATAAGCATTTAGACAGCTGTTTATCACGCGAAGAGAAGAAGGAAAGCCTCAGAAGGTAAGGACGTTGAGCAAAACCATTGAGCTACTTTAGCTGGGTGCCTCTTGTGCTTTATAAACTTGGGGGAAAATTACAGTATTCATTTTATCCTGGTAACCGTATTTCCTGCTCTTACTTGCTTTCTCCTTCACTCCTGTTGGCCACTTCTTCCAATCCCTCTCTGTTCTTTCTTCAACTCCCACTTTGCCAAATATCAGCTATGTTGAATATTTGAACTGCTACTAAATTTTGACTTAATAAGAAATTAATGACTTCAAATTCAATTCTTTTTAAACTTGTTTTTTACTCTTAGAATTTTAAAACTACCAAAAAGCCTCTTGGCCAAAGAAAGCAAGATTAGACTCTGAATATAGAATATAGAAAATCTTTCTCTGATCTTTAGGATGCTCAGAAGTTTTAAAATTTAAAATCGAATTTTCCAAAAAGTTTTGACTAGGAAATTATATAAATATATATGATATAAAAAGGTACAAAAATGCATATATGAAATGTAATGTCGTACCCCACCGCACACCCACACCATCCAGGTATTGTTACTAATAAATTGGCAGCTCAGTATTTGCATCTAAACAACTGTGCTATTCTGCCTCCTTTGTACATGAAAATAACTAATTTCTTCTACTAGTCCACTATTGTTAGACATATAAGTTGTTCAGGAATGAAATACTACTCAAATTGCAAGGCATTAAGGAATCAGTGGGTCATAAACAGAAGACACAATTTAGATGAGTCTGGTGATGAAGGGAGAAAGATGAGATGGTAGTTTGGAGAAGGGGTGAGTGGCATAAAGATCAAGGGATGTTATTTTTAAAAATAGGAGTTTAAGCCTTCAGTCTCTTTCCTTCCACTATTTCCAGGGAGAGAGCAGAGGATAAATGGAAGAAAGTGAGGAGCACAAGAGCGCAGTAATGAGGTTATCCTTGACATGCAGAAAGGACCCTTCTGAAACAGGAGGCAAGGGGAAGATAATAGGTGATAATTCAGAGAGATTTGGAAAAGAAGAGGAGGGAAGCTGAAGAAATTAATGGTATCTGGGAAGTGGGGATGAAAGAATGATTTGCTTCTGTGTTCAGTCTGTTTTGAAGGACTTTGAAGAGTATTTTCCAAAAACCACGTTAATAAGACAGAGAGCCATCGTATTATTTTTTGTGATTAAAGAAAATAAATCACTTAATTTTTATGAGTAAATTTGGAGTGAATGCAGATTTCGAGGGTCAGATTCATACTGTTATAACTTACAAAAGCTAACGTATAAGACACAGTGTTGCTTTATTAAAAATGGTAGACATATTTGAGTCCAAACCTGGGGCAGTTTTGCATGCACAATACTCCCACCTAGTGGGTAAGTTTGTTGATGAGAATAAAATTTAGATTTTTAGGTTGCTTAGTTAGTGGCGATTTGGAGTAAATGAATAGTCCTAAGGATTATTTCCCATAAGCCACGAGAGTTTGATGACCTGCTTTTCTCTTTAGAAATGCATGAGTTGGGAATATAGAAGCTGAGTATATTTTTTTGGAAGAATAAGGAATCTGCACTGATTATCTTGCCTGGACTCCCCTTTTTCTAGATCCATCCATCAGTTCGAATACATTTCTGATACATCATTTTTGATGCTGTCAGTTTATTTAAAGACATACTCGTCCACGTGTAATTGAGTTCTAATAGTGGTTTAAATTCCTGCTTCAAAGAATGGTATAGTCCTGCCAGTTCTCTGTAGTGAACTTACAAGCACTACCTCCCGGATCCCCCTCTTAGTGTGTTAAAGGCTTTGAGAAGTCCTACATTAAGTATAGCTGTTAGGTTTTGTTTAATTCAGTAATTCCTAAATTTATTTGACTGCCAAGCCTTTCTGTCTTCATCATTTCCATCTTACAAAACTGGTGTTTGTGGAGATACTGAAGGCAACACTGGAGATACTGAAGGCAACCATGTCGTTCTTTAGTTGTATCTTGGCCCCAGAGTCGGGTCATAGAGAAGAGGCCCTGTGAGTTTTCCTATCTCCTCCACAATATTCTGACAGCCATCTGCTGAATGTGAGTGGCAGCCCTTAACTCTTCTATATAAAACCATGTCAGAACTGATTCGCAGATGCACCCTTCCTTTGCTGTCCTCAGATTCTGAGGCCCCTGAAGTGTGTTACTCAGTTCCACTAAATCATGGAAGAAAAATCAATGTCATTTTTGTGTTTGGGGAAACATTTATCGGGTTTCATGTTTTAAAATTCCTGATAGGAATTGATCTCTAGTGGTGCTTTTTATTGTAAATGCCAATGGACAGTACAGTTCCTCACTAGAATTTCACAGTCATAGTTTAATCATCTATCCTTGATAAAACAAATATTTTAGATACAGACTTAATGAATCATCTCTCCCTGTGTGCTTCTGTAAACACAAAATGATTCAGCTGTTGCTACCTACTGAGATTTCATTTTGCTGTAATTTTATCAGTCTTGTAGAGTCTGATGGACTGTCATTGGAAGAAGAACAATTTTCAGAAAAATATAATCTATCGAGAGTTTGCAGGTCTTTTCACATTTAATTAGTTATTTCTGGTTTTTAGGCTTTATTAATACAGCATAAAAGACATAATTTATTTGGGGAATGGCCCTGTTGGTTAATAGAGAAATTTTTGATTGTTTTCAGTCTATACCTGACTGTAATATTTCTCTATTTGATTATCGGATTGTTTATATCAGATTTACTCTGGAGAACCTTGTTGAAAATAGAGATTTTAGATCTCCACTTCAGACTGAACCACAATTGGTGGATGGTGTGGAGAAGGGGATGGAGAATCCGCATTTTAAATAAACTCTTTAGGTGCTTCTTAGGTACACTAATGTTTGGGACAGCGTTGTGTGAGCTAGTTATATGCTAATCCTTCGTAAAAACTTGTTTTTTGGATAAACCTATTATTTCAAGTTTCTGTTAATTTTCACCTGAATCTTTGCTATTCTTATTTTGAAATGATAGCAAGTGTAATGACCTCCTTGAGCACATTTTTGTTGAGCATCTAATTGCCATAAAGCTGAGCCAGGTAGAGAACCTGCTATAATCAGATGAAATGAATTAAAACTCACTAAGAAGTTCCTGTTTATGGAATTGTCTCAAGTCATTGGTGCTTTTAGGTAGCTTGAATTTTAGTCCACTAGAATTTCTAGCATGCTTTAAAGAGGTGGAAAATTGAGTAGGTCTGTGTAAGTGTGATTCTAAATGAAGTCCTCATAGCATATTCCACAAGCCTTACATATATGTCTTCTAAATGTGCCCCTTTAGGTCTGATGTCTTTTTGAGACCCAAGTCTCGCACTTCTGGTGCCACCTAGGCCCCTGTGTCTGAATGTCTCACCAGCACCTCAGATGCATCATGTCAGACACTCAGCTTTATCCGCCAACTTGATTTTTCTCTCTCCTTTTTAATCTAATGGTTCTACTATTTTTCCAGGCACCCAGGTGTTGAATCAGAATGTGTTTGCCATTTTACGTGAAAAGCATTTGATAATTCACAATAATCATCAGGGATCTTCCCCCCTTTTCAGTTCTGTTCACAAAAGGAAACCGCTGCCCAAAACTGTATATAATTTGCTCTCTGATCGTGATTTAAAGAAAAAGCTAAAAGAGCATGGATTATCTATTCAAGGAAATAAACAACAGCTCATTAAAAGGCACCAAGAATTTGTACACATGTACAATGCCCAATGCGATGCTTTGCATCCTAAATCAGGTAAAGTAATAAAACAGTGAGTTATGCTTACCTTGTGGATAAAGCAATTTTGTATAGCTCAGAAATTATAGACCATAGAAAAATATTGTAAATAAATACTTTTTTGATAATAGATAAGACATGCAAATGTATTCCTTCAAAAGGTACCTAGAGTATGCTATGATAAGCCAGCCTTCCTCTCAGCCTGCCTTCCAATCCCCAGATCTCTTCTCAGAGGCACCCCATTGCCAGTTTCTCATGTGCCTATCTAGGGAGAGTGTGGTGGGGAAGAGTGGATCTGGAGAGCCTGGGTTACAGTGCCCGTTTTTCAGCTTTATGGCTTGGTGACCGTGGGCATGTTACTTGATATCTCTGTACCTCAGTTTTCTCATTCATAAAATAAGGGTTATAATACTACCTACTTCATAATGTGGAGTGGAATAAATGATAAAAGGCATGAAAAGTGCCTAGCACAGTACCTTAGCAAGTAGTTGGCTTTCAGTAAATGTTGCCATTATGATTATAGTACACAAACATATATCCTTTTCATTACCGTTTTTACAAAATGGTAGTATTCTGTGTAGTGCACTATTTAATGGTTGTTTCTTTTCATTAAACCACACACATATATTGGAGTTCTTTCTGTTAACATAGAGAATTGTCTAATTTTTAAAAACTTGGAGAATAACATGCAAACATTAAAACACACAAATTTTAAGTGTATTGTTTGGTGAATTATCACAAAGTAAATTTCATAAAGTGAAATGTCATTGTAGCCACTACTGAGATCACTACCAGCATCTGAAAAGCCCTATCTGCCTCCTCCCATTCACTACTTCATTCTCACATTTGACCACTATCTTGACTTCTAACCCCATACGTTCATTTTGCCTATGTTTGATCTTTAAATAAATGGGACATAGCTTATGTATTCTTTTGTGCCTGCCCTCATTTGTGCAACATTATAAGATTAATTCATGTTTTTTTATATGGTCGTGATTTTTTTCATTTTTGTTGCTATCTGGTATTCCATTGTATAAACATATCATCTTATCCATTGAGTGTTTAATAAACATTTCACTTTTTTCCCACTTTTTCTCTGTTAACAATAATGCTGCTATGAATAGTCTTTTATATATCTTTTGGTGCATATAGGTGCGTGTTGCTGTTGGATATATATATATACAGGAATGGAATTGGTGTTATATATTTGCAGATATTCAGCTTTCATGGATACAGCCCCAAATTCAGTAGTCATGTATACTTTCATCAGGAAGGTATGAGGGTGTCAGTTATTCTGCACCCTTTACAACATCACCATTGTTAGCTCTCCATTTTAGCCATTCTAGTGGGTCTATGGTAGTACCTTTTTATTTTAATTTGCATTTCCTTAATGACATAATGTTCAGCACATTTTTATATGCTTGTTGGCCATCTGGATATCCTCTTTGGTGAAACACCTGTTTAAATCTATGTCCAATTCTTCTGTGCTGTGGGTCTATTTTTATTCTTATTTGTGGGAGTAACTGAAATTTCCTGGATAAAAATCTTCTGCTGTATGTATGTATATTTCTTTTCTTTTTTTTTTTTTTTTTGAGACGGAGTCTCACTCTGTCGCCCGGGGTGGAGTGCAGTGGCCGGATCTCAGCTCACTGCAAGCTCCGCTTCCCGGGTTTACGCCATTCTCCTGCTAGCTGAGACTACAGGCGCCCGCCACCTCGCCCGGCTAGTTTTTTGTATTTTTTAGTAGAGATGGGGTTTCACCATGTTAGCCAGGATGGTCTCGATCTCCTGACCTGGTGATCCGCCCGTCTCGGCCTCCCAAAGTGGTGGGATTACAGGCTTGAGCCACCGCGCCCGGCCTGTATGTATATTTCTAATTTCACCTTTTCACTCTCTTAATGGCATCATTTGAAGAGTAGAAGTTCTTAAAATAGTCCAATTCATTACATTTTTCCTTTGGATCAGTGCTTTGCCTTAGCCTACTTCAAGATCATGTGGATCTTCTCTTATTTTCTTTTAAAATTTTATTGTTCTTTCTCCTAAATTTTGATGTACAGTTTATCTGGAATTGATTTTAGCATGTGTTGTGAGGTAGAGGACAAGATTGTCTTTTTTTCCCCCATATGAATAACCAATTGGTGCAGCACCACTTATTGAAATGCCATCCCTTCTCCCACTGAATTGCCAGAAGTCTTGACTGAGAATCAGCTAATTGTACATGTGTAGGCCTGGACATTGTTTCATTCCATTGGGCTATTATTTACCCTTGTGCAGGATAAATAATGTGTGTCTTAAGTACTTTATAAGTAATTTATGATAGGTCTTGCTGTCTGGTTATATAGTTCTTCCAGTTTTGTTTATTGAGGTTGCCTTGTTTTTTCTAGGCATTTTATATTTCCATATAAGTTTTAAAATTGGGATTATATTGAATTTATAGATCAATTTTGGGATAGTTGATATCTGTACAGTATTTGAGTCTTCCAGTTCATGAATATGGTTTATCCCTTTCTTCGTCTTTGATTTTTATCAATGTTTTGCAGTTTTCAGTGTGAAGATCTCACACATCTTTTTTATTTTTTATTTTTATTATACTTTAAGTTCTAGGGTACGTGTGCATAACGTGCAGGTTTGTTACATATGTATACTTGTGCCATGTTGGTGTGCTGCACCCATCAACTCATCAGCACCCCTCAATTCATCATTTAGATCAGGTATAACTCCCAATGCAATCCCTCCTCCCTCTCCCCTCCCTATGATAGGCCCCGGTGTGTGATGTTCCCCTTCCCGAGTCCAAGTGATCTCATTGTTCAGTTCCCACCTATGAGTGAGAACATGTGGTGTTTGGTTTTCTCTTCTTGTGATAGTTTGCTAAGAATGATGGTTTCCAGCTGCATCCATGTCCCTACAAAGGACGCAAACTCATCCTTTTTTATGGCTGCATAATATTCCATGGTGTGTATGTGCCACATTTTCTTAATCCAGTCTGTCACATATGGACATTTGGGTTGATTCCAAGTCTTTGCTATTGTGAATAGTGCCGCAATAAACATACGTATGCATGTGTCTTTATAGCAGCATGATTTATAATCCTTTGGGTATATATCCAGTAGTGGGATGGCTGGGTCATATGGTACATCTAGTTCTAGATCCTTGAGGAATTGCCATACTGTTTTCCATAATGGTTGAACTAGTTTACAATCCCACCAACAGTGTAAAAGTGTTCCTATTTCTCCACATCCTCTCCAGCACCTGTTGTTGCCTGACTTTTTAATGATTGCCATTCTAACTGGTGTGAGATGGTATCTCATTGTGGTTTTGATTTGCATTTCTCTGATGGCCAGTGATGATGAGCATTTTTTCATGTGTCTGTTGGCTGTATGAATGTCTTCTTTTGAGAAATGTCTGTTCATATCGTTTGCCCACTTTTTGATGGGGTTGTTTTATTCTTGTAAATTTGTTTGAGTTCTTTGTAGATTCTGGATATTAGCCCTTTGTCAGATGAGTAGATTGCAAAAATTTTCTCCCATTCTGTAGGTTGCCTGTTCACTCTGATGGTAGTTTCTTTTGCTGTGCAGAAGCTCTTTAGTTTAATCATATCCCATTTGTCAATTTTGGCTTTTGCTGCCATTGCTTTTGGTGTTTTAGACATGAAGTCCTTGCCCATGCCTATGTCCTGAATGGTACTACCTAGGTTTTCTTCTAGGGTTTTTATGGTATTAGGTCTAACATTTAAGTCTCTAATCCATCTTGAATTAATTTTCGTATAAGGAGTAAGGAAAGGATCCAGTTTCAGCTTTCTACTTATGGCTAGCCAATTTTCCCAGCACCATTTATTAAATAGGGAGTCCTTTCCCCATTTCTTGTTTCTCTCAGGTTTGTCAAAGATCAGATGGCTGTAGATGTCACACATCTTTTTAAAGAGTTATTCTTTGATGTTTTTGATGCAGTTGTACATGACGTTTTGTTCTAAAAATGTCAGTTTTTATTAGTTGCTTGTATAGAAAAATACAACTGATTTTTGTATAATTTTCTTATATTCAATGGCATGTCACTTTTTGTGTGTGCCCTTTTTATTGAGGTATAATTTACTTACAATATAATACATCCTTTAAAAGTGTACAGTTAGGTGAATTTTGACAAATGTATATTGTCATTTAGCCATTGCTCTAATTGAAATGTAGAACATTTCCTTCATCAGCGAAAGTTCCAATGCCCTTTTGCTGTATATTCTGTCTCTTTTACTCTAAGACCTTAGGAAACACTGATCTCTTTTTTTGTCCCTGTAATTTTACCTTTTCTATACTGTCACATAAATGAAATTACACAAATTGTATAGTATGTAGCCTTTTACATATGGCATCTGTCGCTTAGCGTACTTTTGAGATTTTTCCATGTTGCTTTTACCAGTAGTGCATTTATTTTTTATTTTATTTATTTATTTATTTATTTATTATTTATTTGAGACAGAGTCTCTGTGTTGGCCAGGCTGGAGTGCAATGGCATGATCTCAGCTCACCGTAACCTCAGCCTTCCAGGTTCAAGCGATTCTCCTGCCTCAGCTTCCTGAGTAGCTGGGACTACAGGCACCCACCACCATGCCCGGCTAATTTTTATATTTTTATTAGAGACGGGGTTTCACCATGTTGGCCAAGCTAGTCTCGAACTCCTGACCTTGTGATCCACCCGCCTCTGCCTCCCAAAGTGCTGGGATTACAGGCATGAGCCACTGTGCCCGGCCAGTGCATTTATTTTTTATTGCCAAGCAGTGTTCTGCTTTATAGCCATGCCACAATTTGTATATCCCTTTGCTTATTAATGGACAACTGGACTGTGTCCAGTTTTCTTATTATCAGTAAAGCTGTTATGAACATGGGTTCACAGATCTTTATGTAACCATATGTTTTTATTTCTCTTGGGTGGAGTGGAATTGCTGCTCATACGGTAAATGTCACTATAAGAACCTGCCATACAGTTTTTCAAATGACTGAACCATTTTGCATTGTGAGAGTCCCACTTTTGCCACACCCTTGCTAACACTTAGTATTTTAATTCTTCTTAATTTTAGCCATTCTAACTGATGTGTAGTAGTGGTATCTCATGATGGTTTTAATTTGCATGTTCCTGTGACTAGTGATGTCCCCTGTGTTTTGATATTTTTATTTGTTATTTATATATTTTATTTGATAAAGGCTTGGTTGAAATATTCTGCCCCTTAACTCTTTTTATTGATTTGTAAGTTCTTTATATATTCTGGATACTGAATTTGTTAAATATATGTGTTGTGAATATTTTATCTTAGTATGTGGCTTACCTTGTCATTTTCTTAATGATGTCTTTGAAGAGCAGAGAGTTTTAATTTTGATGAAATTTAATTTACTTTTTTTATGATTTATGCCTCTTGTGTATCATTTCATGATTTTTTTATGTATACAGTTGTGTTGCATGTCAACAAAATATATGTTCATCCTAAGATCACAAAGATTTTCTCCTGTGTTATTTTCTAGGAGTTTTATAATTTTAGCTTTTATATTTAAATCTATGATCCATTTTCATTTAGTTTTTCTGTATGGTGGAAGATAAATGTCAAGGTTTATTTAAAAAATATGTATATCTAGTTTTTCAGCACCGTTTGTTAAAAAGATTATCCTTTCCCCATTGAATTACTTTGCCACCATTGTCAAAAACCTATCAGCTGTGTATATAGCATGTGAATCTATCTAGAATCTATTCTGTTCCACTGATCTATGTATCTGTCTTCTCACTCATGACACACTCTTGATTTCTGTAACTTTATAGTAAGTCTTAAAATTATCAGGTAGTATAAGTCCTTCAACTGTGTTCTCAAAATTGTTGTGGGTCCTTTGCAATTCCACGTAAATGATAGACTCAGTTTTGTTGTTGCTGTTGTTTTTCCCCTAAGAAATGTCAGGCTATTATCCATTCTTGTTGTTCACTGTTTTCTGAACGCTGAGTGTAGAAATAGCCACTTTCACTTTGCCCTGATGTTACAGGCATAGCAGAGCATCTGCATCTGTGCTGCTGGCAGGTCCAGGACAGCATCTGCAGGGCAGTCAGTTTATTAGTGTGTACCTTTTGGGATTTTGAGCGAGATTACATAGATCAGCTTAGAATTGATACCTTAACAATGTTAAGACTTTTAATGCACAATCATGGTATGTCTCTTTAGGCCTCCTTTAATTTCTCTCAATAGTGCTGTCTAGTTTTTTATGTACATGTGTTCCATGTATTTTGTTAAATGTATCCTTAAATATTTCATGTCTTTTGGTGCTATTGTGAGTGGTTTTAAAATTGTTATTTCTCATTGTTTATTACTATTTTAAAGAGTCATGTTGGCATACTGATTTTTGTATATTTACTTGTATACTATTAACTAGTGAAACTCACATGTTTCTAATTGCTTTTTTATAGATTTCATAGGATTTTTATATACACAATCAAGTTGCATGCCAATAAAAACAGTTTTATTTATTTATTTTTTTCAGTTGATATGCCTTTTATCTTTCTATCCTTGGTTAGTTGCACTGGTTAGGACCTCCAGTGCGACGTGAAATAAAAGTGGTGTGGGCAAACATCCTTTCCTTTCTGCAATCTTTTTTTTTTTAATGAATTTTTTAAGAAAGGATCTCTAACTTTCATCTGAGTTTTCAAGGTTCTGTCTCCCCAGAAGGAAGAATGATTGCCTTCAAAAATCATTTGAGTGATAATATTATTGCATCAATATATGTTCTTTTAATTCTAGAATACCCCAATCTTATAGGTAAAACATTTAGTCTTTCACTATTAAGTGTGATAGGTTTTCATAGATGCCTTTTATGAGGTTGAGGACATTTCTTCCCTTCCTAGTTTATTGAGAATTATGAAGGTGTGTTGAATTGTCAATTTCGTATTCTGCATCTATTGAGATGATTATATTTTTTATTTATTCTGTGATATATTTATAACATTGAGTTTTAATCAGTTTATTGAAATATAATTAATATAATACTGAGATATAATTCATACCCACCTAAAGTATGTATACAGTTCAGTGGTTTTCAGTATATTCACAGAGTTGTATAACTATCATCACATTAAATTTTAGAACATTTGTTACCCTGAAAAGAGCCCAGTATCCATTAGCATCATTTTCTACCAACCCTTCCAGCCCTAGATAGCCACTAATTTACTTTCTGTCTCTATACATTTGTCTGTTCTGGATATTCCATTTAAGTGGAATCATATAACATGTGGCCTTTTATAAACTAACTTCTGTCACTTAGTGTAATGTTTTCAAGGTTTGTTTGTGGTCAGTACTCATTTATTTTTGTGCAGTGATCTGTAAATGTTATGTAAATTTGCTTGATAGTGTATTCAAGTCTTCAGCATCCTTGCTGATATTCTGTTTACTGATTCTATCAATTACTGACGAGCTTTTTGCAATATCCAACTATATTTATAGATTTTTCATTTTCCCTGTCAATAGTTTCAGTTTTGTTATATTTTGAATCTCTTAGTATTATTATGTATCTTCTTGATTAGTTAGCCTGTTTATTATTATGGCATATATGTCTTTGTCTCTGGTAATATTCCTTGTCTCAAAAATTATCTGATATGAGTGTAGCAACTACTTTATCTCATTTTTCTTTAAATCTATTGTATCATTATATTTAAACTGTGTTTTATTATAAGCCATATATGGTTTGGATTTTCTTTTTTAATTTAATTTGACATGCTCTACCATTACATTGTAGGGTTTAAACTATTTTAATTTCATTTATTCTATTTGGTTGGGTTTATATCTGCCATCGTGCTTGTTTGCTATTCTGTCATTCTTTTGTTTTTTCTTCATTTCCTGCTTTCTTTTAGATTAACTGAGTATTTTTTAGTTTTTTATGTTATCTTCATTTTATGAGCTATACTTTTTTTTTTTTGTAGGGGTGATTGTTCTAGTTTACTATATGCATTTTTAACTCATCTCAGTCTACCTTAAGTTAATAGTATACTACTTCATGTGTAATGGAAGGACCTTATGACTTTCATTCTTTGTACTATTGTCATAAATTTTTCTTCTACGTATTTTAAACACTATAATACCTTGTTACTACTTTTGCTTTAAACTAAATAAAAATGGAAAAGAAGGTCTGTATTTACCTGCACATTTACCATTTTCAGCATTCTTTATTTCTTTGTGTAGATCTAGGTTTTCATCTGGTGTCATTTTCTTTTGCCTGAAAAACTTCTTTTTTTTTCTTGATTTCCACAGTGTTTGGACATTTCCTGAAAAATTTTATTCGTTCATTCTTTTTCTTTTTTTCTTTTTTAAGACGGGGTCTTGCTCTATCACCCTGGCTGGAGTACAGTGGCGCAATGATAGTTCACTGCAGCCTCGGACTCCAGGAATCCTCCCGTTTCAGCCTGCCAGGTAGCTAGGACTACAAGCGCATGCCACCATGCCCAGCTAATTTTTGTTTGTTTTGTAGAGACAGGGTCTCACTATGTTACCCAGGCTGATCTTGAACTCCTAGCCTCAAGAGATTCACCTGCTTTAGCCCCCCCGCAAAGTGCAGGGATTACAGGTATGAACCATCGTGCCTGGATTATTCAATATTTCTTGTAGTGCAGATGTGCTGTTGAGACAGATTCTCTGAGCTTCTGTTTGTCTGAAAAAGTCTTAATTTTGCATTCTTTTAAAAAACTTTCTATTTGGAAATTTATAGGAAAGTTGAAAGACTATCATAATGAATGCATAGACTATACCGTTTGTACAGATTCACCTATTGTTAGCATTTTGTCTCATTTGCTTTATGAATTACTTTGTTCCTCTGTCTCTTTTTCTGTGAAATGTATGTGTCCATATAATTACACACGTATTTTTTTCTTTGTCTGAGAATAAGTTATATGGTGTTTACTCTTTATTCCTAATTACGTCCTTGTATTATTTCTTAAGAAAAAAAGATTCTCTTTTTTTGCCACTGTAGTTAGTACTTGTAGTAAATTTAACTTTGTTATAATACTTTTATTCATCTTTTCAATTTTGTCAGTGGACCCTAATAATAACCTTTGTAGATTTTTTTTCCTGCAGTACGTGATCCAGTTTTGGAGCACATATTGCATTTAGTGGTAATATCTTTTCAATCTCTTTCAACCTGGAATAATTCCTCAGCCTTTGTCCTTTATGACACTGGCCTTTTAAAAGAATACAGTCTTTGTTGTGTGTGTGTGTGTTTTTCAAGTAAAATGTTCTCATTCTGGCGGAAAATTCAGATTATGCATTCCTGGCCAGAATACTATATAAGTGATGTTTTGTCTTCAGAATATTACATCTAGAGCCATTTGACATCTGTGTACCCCTCATTTGTGATATCAGGCTTGATCACCTGGCCAGTTTCTCCCTCATTTATACTTTACATCTGCTCCCTTGCTACTAATAAGTCTACAGAGACACTTCAACGCTATGTAGCTATTCTATACCTTATTAAGATTTCACCCCTATATTTAGTATCCTTTGGTAATTTTTATCTAAACTAATCTTTTCTGTGATAGTTGCAAAATGATGATTTTTCAACTTTAGCATTCCTTTCACATTTGCTAATTGATACTTGGCATGATTCTGAAAACAAGAACTCTTCCCTCTGCCTTATTGTTTTATTTGTCTCTTATGGATATGGATTCACAGATTTTTAACTCATTACTTCTCTTGATTAGTTTTGTGTTTGTATTTTTCCAGATTTGGCCAGCAGGAGCGTCTTCATTCTAATTCCTGTCCTCATGACATACCCCCGTTATTTTCATTACCATTTTCTTATTTCTAATGTAACAACATATTGCAGGCTTTTCTTGCTCTTCCATGTCCCAGCCCTGAAATCAGCCATTTCTCTGAGGAGCTCTGGTCCTTTCTATTGGTGAAACAAGATATGGCTACCAGCTATGCTCATATATATACATATGCATACATGGATACATATATACATACATATGCATGTATGCATATGTATACATGTAAATCCATGTACACTTACATGTTTCAAGGCTCTCAAAAGTATTTCATACAGTAGCAGTTTTGTTTTGTCTCCAGAGCATTAACTGCCTGTTGGATCATTTTTATGATGGTAGGTTTAAAATTCTTGTCAGATAATTCCAGCAACTGGGTCGTCTCAGGTATTGGCATCCTGTCTTTTTTCATTTGAGTCGTGATTTTCCTGATTCTTAGTATGTCAAGTTTTTTTTCAGTTGTATTCTGAGTATTTTTTGTATTCTAATGACATTCTAGGTTCTATTTAAAAATTCTAATTTAGCAGGAAGTCATCTTGTTTTTTAGCATGCAGATCCTGGCCTACTTTTTTAGGCTGTGGTTCTAATGATGATTTAGTTCCCAGATCCCTTGAAATGTTATTTTGGTCCACTTTATTTAATTGCTACCTGGAGACTGTTGTGAATACCTGATATTCCACACTGTGGTTCAGTTTTCAAACCTTTTGGCATATTAATTGTAAACAATTTCACATGTTGGTCGGGGATGACCTACACAGGCTGAAGGAATTCTTTCTCCAGGTTCCTTCTCTTTGATACTCTCTCCTCAGTTATTAGTTGAGAGGGTGCAGTTGTCACCTGCCATCATTGGATGGGGGGTAGAAGTCTGAGCTCCTCACTAGACTTCCACTGACACTGTTGCTATGGGAGGACATCCTGCACTAGGACCCCTTCCACCTCTGGTTAATGGGCAGAAGTCCACGCTCCCCACTTGCTCTCTGATAATACTGCAAAGGGCAGGGACCATCAGCAGTGTTTTGCTTGGGTAGGTCAGGTATTATCAAGAAGGTTTCTGGGCACCCTCTTTTTCAGTCCTTTGCTTAGAAAGAGTAGATTTTTCTTGAGGCTTTTTTGTCTGTTCCTCTTGATGTCTCTGGGCTTCTCCAGAGCCTAGTCAGTAAGATACAGAATACAAAGACACCTCAGGGAACTCACCACAGTGTCGTTCCTCACATGCTGAGGTCTTAGCCAGTCCATCTTCCTCTTTCTACTTTCCAGAGTTCTCTTACAGTTGTCAATTGTATATCAGGGTTTTTAGTTGTACTTAGTTGGAGAAATGAGTCTAATCCGTCTTGTTTGGAACAAGAAATACTTTTTAATGTATTTTAAATTTCTGTTTTAGGAGCAAACACATTTAAGATTGTTATGTCTTCTTGGTAAATTGACCCTTTATCACGGTATAATTTCCCTCTTTTTTTTTTTTTTTTTTTTTGAGATGGAGTTTCACTCTTGTTGCCCAGGCTGGAGTGCAATGGCACCATCTCAGCTCACTGCAACCTCCTGCTCCTGGATTCGAGTGATTCTCCTGCCTCAGCCTCCCGAGTAGCTGGGACTGCAGGCATGAGCCACCATGCCTTGCTAATTTTTGTATTTTTAGTAGGGATGGGATTTCACCATGTTGGTCAGGCTGGTTTCGAACTCCTGACCTCAGGTGATCCACTCGCCTCCCAAACTGCTGGGATTACAGGCATGAGCCACTGCGCCCGGCCCCTAATTTCCCTCTTTATCCCTAATAACATTCATTGTTCTGGAGCTTGTTGTGCCTCATATTAATAAAGCTCCTCCAGGTTTCTTTTCATGACTGTTTACATGAGACATCTCTTTCCATACTTTTATTTTTAACCTATCTTTTTATTTAAAATGGGTTATTTTTGATAGTATATAGTTTGGTCTTGCTTTTTTATCCAATCTGACATTCTCTGTCTCTTAATTGGTGCTTTAAAACCATTTCTTTAATGAAATACTAATGCAGTAGGCTTTGAATTTAATATCTTGCTGTTTTTTTCTTTGTTCCATCTCCTTTTTGTTATCTTTTTTTGCTGTCTTTTGGATTGAGCATTTTTTATTATTATATTTTATTTCTATTATTGCCTTATTACTTTACCTCTTTTTCAAAAAATTTTAGTGGTCTCTCTAGGGTTTGCAGTGTACATCTTTCATTAGTTACAGTCAAGTAATTACACAGCCTCACTTGTAAGAAACTTTTAACAGTATACTCCCAACTCCTAATTATTTGTACTGTTATTGTCATGAACTCCTATTACATATACTATTAACACAATACGTTACTATTGTTTGTCCATTAAACAGTTATCTTTTAGAGTAGTTAAAAATAAGAAAAAAGTATATTTCATACTTATCTTCATGTTTACCATTTCACCAGTTTTCACTTCTTCTTAGGTAAGTTTCTCTCTGGTTCTTCTACTTGAAGAACTTGTTTTAATACTTTTTGTAGTGGAGGGCTGCTAATAATACTTTCTCTCAGCTTATGGTTTCCTCAGAACATTTTTGTCTTTCACTTTTGAGAGATATTTTCATTAGAATTCTGGATTGGGAGGCTTTTTTCTAATGCTTTAAAGATGTCACTCTATTGTTATCTGGCTTGAATAATTTCTGATGAGAAGTGTAATGTAATTCTTGATTTTTCTTTATATAATGTATCTTTTTCCTCTGATGGCTGCATGATTTTCTCTTTGTGTCTATATGCATGTTGTTGTCATTTTTGGTTTGTGTTTATATCTGTGTTGCTTGATCTTTGAGATTCTTGCATTTGTGGTTTGGTGTCTTTCTTATATTTGGCAAATTCTAGACATTAGTTCTTCAACAATTTCTTCTCTTCCCTTCATTCTTCTTCTGTGATTTCTATTATGTGTATGTTATATTTCTTGATATTGTCCCATAGCTCTTAGAGGTGCTGTTCTGTTACAGTTTTTTTTTTCTTTTTCCTTTTTTTTCTCCCTGTGTTTCAGATTGGATAATACCAATCCAATTTTAGGTTCGCTGATTCTTTCCTTAGCTGAGTCAAGTTATCTGTTACTGTGTTGGTTTTATGTATCTGTATCTATATATCTAACATTTCCATATTATTCTTTCTAAAAGAAAGGATTTCTATTGAAGTAATTTCTACAGAAATGCCCTATCTGTTAATGTGTATTGATAAAGATAATCCTTTATCATCTTAATCATTATTTGCTTGCTTTTTCATGTTTACGTTTTGGTTGAAAGCCAGACATTGTAGGTAAGAGTCTGAAGTGCCAGACTCTTTTTTTTTAATGTACCTATGTATCACTCACAACTTAGGTTTTCCCTATGAGCCTGTGCCTCAGAGAGGGTCTCTCTCCATGTTCATTTCTCTCCTAGAAGTAGATTGCTGTTACCTATCACTTGGATCATGCTAGGTTTGTGGTAGGGAGAAAAGGAGGGTTCTCTGTTACTCTGATTTAGCTTCAGTCATAGGCAGGTCTTTCAATCCTGCATCTCAGGGGTGGGGCTCTTTCAGTGAACCTGCCCCTCTCCCACTGCCAGTGGCAGGGGTTCTCTACGGGTCAGGGCCCAGAATGGTTTCCTGGTCCTCCTGAGGGGTATAGGGGTTTTTTTGTTTGTTTGTTTTTGTTTACTTCCCTCAGCAACCTATGCTCTGGGGATAACATTTTTGCTGACCTTTCGTCAGCACTTAATGCTTTTTTTCTTCAGGGATAAAGATGTGATTGGGGCTTCATGTCCGTCCTGCAGTGGGGTTGATTTTCTTTTGCCGGAATTGGATCTGGAGGGAGATCTTTTCTAATTTCCTGCCCTTCCCCAGTGAGCTACAGAGACTGGGGACTCTTGTGAGTGCCCACTGAGGTCTGTAGAAAATAGCCTGCAAGGCCGGGCGCGGTGCCTCACGCCTGTAATCCCAGCACTTTGGGAGGCCGAGGCGGGCGGATCACGAGGTCAGGAGATCCAGACCATCCTGGCTAACAGGGTGAAACCTCTTCTCTACTAAAAATACAAAAAATTAGCCGAGCATGGTGGCGGGCGCCTATAGTCCCAGCTACTCGGGAGGCTGACTCAGGAGAATGGCGTGAACCCAGAAGGCGGAGCTTGCAATGAGCCGAGATCACGCCATTGCACTCCAGCCTGGGCCACAGAGCAAGACTCCGTCTCAAAAAATAAAGAAAAAAAAAAGAAAAGAAAATAGCCTGCAAATGGATGTGATACCCCTTGTGTCCAAGCCACCCAGGGTTTTTATATTTTCATGGTAGCTCACCCTTGGCCTTTTGCAGTTTATCAAAAAGTTTAGCTGAGATCTTACCCAGAGATAGAGTGGTACCAATTTTTCTCGTGTGTACTGCCCTATGTCAACCAGCGCTCATGATCCCCCTCTCCTCTAAGGCACTCATCTTTCTTTAGATTTCAAGGTAGTTGATTGCCATCTTACTTTAGCTCTGATGGATTCAAGAAAAATTATAGTTTTATAAATTATCCAGCTTTTTCTCGTCATTAGGGTGAGAGTGACATTATTTATAGCTCTCTACAACCTAAACAGAATCAGAAATCTCCCTGAAAAAGATTTAAGCCACTAAATTCTACCCAATCCTAGTATAGTTTTCTTAATATCTTAGAAGAGGATATGCCAGATGTTCTTTATCTTTAGTGATACTTGTATTAATGGATTAGATAGAATGCAGATGGTCCCTGTGTTTTTCATGTTATTCCATGACTCAGTTTGGAAAGGAGAGAACCACTAGCTGGTCATGTTCACAAAGAGATTGTTTACATTGTTTGTACTGGTTTTACAATATCAGGGAGGCAAAAGGTACCTCTCAGTGCTTGGAAAACATAAACTTTATATTGAGACAGTTGCATTCTTAAATGATCCTCATAAAGTCTGTGGTTTAAAAAAAAAATTGTATAGGAGATTATTTCAAACATATACAGAAATAGAGAAAAGAGTTTACTGATTTCCCCATATGCCTACTACCCAGCTTAAACAATTATGACACCATCTTAATGTTGTTTTATCTACCATTTACGCCCTTTTTCCCATGGATTATTTTGAAGCAAATTCCAGATATAATTTTTAAGTATAAATGAGTGTAAGGGATTGTAAATTTTTATTTCATACCATATACATTTCGGTTTTAATGTATTGACTTTGGATGCAGAAAGATAGCATTTGCAAATTCTGTGCTGTTTGCATTCAAAGGCATTTAACGTGTGACAAGGTGTATTCCAGATCTCTTTTATGTGTGTAATTGGTAACCATACCTACAGACAAAAGTTCTGGAGGCAAGGACATTTTTCCTGGTATTTGTAGACCTTTCTCTCTCCTTGAACAGTAGCCTATTGTACTGCATTTAGTACATTGGAATTTGAGAAGACATCCCCTAGTAATTGAACTCACACTAAAAAATTAATTTTCATATTTCATTGAGACTTCTGTTTAGACCTATATATTCAAAGGAGAAAGCAAAGTGACTTGACTTTACTCTTCTGGTTATACGTTGAACAACATGTGCATGTGTAAGAGTTCAGTGTTTTAACTTCATGGTTTTTTTAAACCTTTTGTTTTGAAATGGTAATTGATTCACAGAAAAATTGTAAAAGTAGATCAGGGAGTTCACATATACCTGTCACCCATCTTCCAATGTTAATAACTTAAATAATTACTATACAGTGATAAAAAAAAGTAATTAACCTAGTGGTTATTTTCTTATTTTAACAGCTGCTGAAATAGTTCAAGAAATTGAAAATATGGAGAAGACTAGGATGCGTCTTGAAGCTAGTAAACTCAATGAAAGTGTATGTTAATGGGCTATTTCAGTATCTGGATAGAAATGAAGAAAGAAAGTTTAATACCCAACAAAAATTAAAGCAAACCATTATTAAATTTGTTCATTTACTAAAGCATTTCCACTTAGTGTATTATGATTTACTTGCAACTCCTTTTAGGACAATATTTGATTGTACTTAGCAGTCCTCTAGCACAACATGCAATTCAAAGTAGAGTTTGTTCATGAGCTAGAGTTCTATAGAAAATGCCTATGCCTGTGCATCAGGCAGCTTTGATATTGGTCCTTTCTTCTGCTGGTTGTGTTCAATAAACTGCCTCTAAGGTCCTCTAAGCTACCGCTAGGGACCTCTATGATTCCTTTTTAGCTCTGGCATTCTGCAATTCTATGATTATACTTATGGAGATATTAAGTAATTGTAAGAGGATAAGTTAAGTAATTTGAGGATGGAGTATTCTCTTGAGGTTTTGAGAGAATCAGAGACCTAAAATTCTTCACTGTTGCCTTCCACTAGCTTGATGGCCCCAAACTTGAAGACAGGATACCAGTGAAGAAAATAGTCATTGTGTCCTGTGACACTGGAGGAAGTGTTTTGGTCTCTTCCAAGTAGACTTCTTTTTTTTTCTAGGCCATCTGTAGTGTGTTTGTAAGGAAAGCAATGGTTACCTTAAGAAAGTAAGTTTATAGCCAAATAAGTAGGAACAAAAATGGGATTTACATTGACCCTATTATTACCTGTGTGCTAACTGTAAGATGGAACTGTAGTGAATTATGGAAGTAGATTTCTGATCTTTTAAGTCTGAGGTTTAAAAAGTGGACCTAGAAATTTAACTTACTGTGTTTTGTATTATTGCATTTTCTATACATACTACTTTTCTATAATGACCTGGAGAAGTTAGGTTGGAAAGAGAGAAGGCAGACAAGAAGATCAGCTTTACTGATAGTCAGCTAAGTGTCGTCAGTATTCTGGTTTCAAATATTGCCTGTTGTATTAATGAATGTGGAAAATTAAATATTGAAAATAGAAAATTTATTATTTTGTTAATATATAATTGAATCATGTTGCATTTTCTACTGATAAGAAAAAATAATGAGTAGAATATACATTGTTTCTGGTGTTTAAGGGAAGTCTGTAGGAATGATTCTTCCCAGGTCTATGTAAAACAGATGACAGATCATTTTCCTCTGTTAAACACTCACATTTGAGATTTGAAAGTTTGTAATATTTCCCTTTTTATCATTTTGGGGAGATTTTTATTCAGACTTTTTTTGATTATTTTAGGTAATGGTTTTTACAAAGGACCAAACAGAAAAGGAAATAGATGAAATTCACAGTAAATATCGTAAGTTGTGCGACTTTTTTTTTATTTGTAAAGAGCTTCGGTTGCTGTTTTTCATCTTAAGTAATTTTTTCAGAATAATGTTTTATATTAAGGTTCAATTCAAACTTTTATTAACATTACTTAAGAGATTGAATTTTAATTAGTGACTTTTTTTGTATTTTATGTGCCTGCTTTTTGATTTTTATGACTAGCATTCTACTTTGAGCTTATCACTAAGCACTTTGCAAATATTAATTAGCTGCTCTCAGAGTATCTCTGTGAGAAGAAGCTGGCATTAAAATGGAAACATTTGGGGGTCACTCAGTACCAATACTTCTGTATAGGATTTCAGCGCTTCTGTATTTGTGCCAAAAATAGTTTTCATTTTATTGCTTGTTAGCAGCCTCCCAACTTTATCACTTCCTTTTCCTTAAATGTCTTTGTGTATGTCTTTCCTAGGGCTAACACATTACTGTTTTGTCAATTGGATAGCTGTTATTCTTTGTGTGATTGGTTGGTTTTTAGTTTAAATTTAAGTGCCTGACGAACAGTAGGTGGTTAATAGATGTTCACTGAATCAGTATTCCCAGGCATGGTGTGTTTTAATTATGGTAAGATAATTTTTTTCTCTCTTCATTTCTTAAACTCTGAAGGCCCAGGTTCTGTAGTGATGTATTGTGGGAAGGAGGATGAAGCACACCTGCACTGGATGTAGGTGTGATCGCCTATGCCTTGGTAGAATAGGAAAAGGACTCTAGAGGAGTCTTGGATTATGGACTGAACAACAAAAGTCACCATTATTCTGTTGCTAGACAGATAAGTATGATGTGAACCTCTTTGATCAACTTTTAGGATGCCAGAGTGATTTTTTTAGAAAGGAGAACAAAAGAGAATATCAAATGATCACACTTAATTGGCCTGTAAAAATAAAGCCTGTGAAAATAAGGAAATCAGAAAATTTGCATTGGGAGAAAGTAATTTAAATAACTGAAAGGGTGACATCTAATAATTATCGCATATTAAGAAAAATTTGGACTGTATACAGTCAAGAAAATATTCATTGCCCACCATTTAGATATCTAAAAAGTAACTTTACTAAATAGATGGTATTAAATTAATTTATTTAGCCTTAAAATAAACTCAAAAGTCAAGTGCTTCACAAAGCTTAGATGCTTACTTAGCCTTTTAGTTTGTTCGTACATTTTGATTTAGTGTCAGGTTCTTACTATACTGTTCATATATCTTCACCTTTTAAACATTTTATTAATTTTTTTTTTTTTTTTTTTTTTGAGACGGAGTCTCGCTCTGTCGCCCGGGGCTGGAGTGCAGTGGCCGGATCTCAGCTCACTGCAAGCCCCGCCTCCCGGGTTTACGCCATTCTCCTGCCTCCGCCTCCGAGTAGCTGGGACTACAGGCGCCCGCCACCTCGCCCGGCTAGTTTTTTGTATTTTTTAGTAGAGACGGGGTTTCACCGTGTTAGCCAGGATGGTCTCGATCTCCTGACCTGGTGATCCGCCCGTCTCGGCCTCCCAAAGTGCTGGGATTACAGGCTTGAGCCACCGCGCCCGGCCTTAATGTTTTACATGTAGTTTTTTTAATCATTTACTTTTTATGAGGCTTCTCATATAAAAGAGCAGTCTATTGCTTCCTCCAACAACCTGCCTCTATTCCCATTCCCTAGAGGGAACAACTATCAAGCCTTTTGCCGCTACTTTTGGTAATTACCTTACAATTTATAAAAAGGTATTCTTTCTGCTATTTCTTGAAGTTTTTCAACTTCACATTAACTATTGATGTGCTAATATGAAAGATGGAGATTTAGCTCATTTATATGTCCTGAGCCCTACCTTTGCTTCCCTTCCATCCTTTAAATATTATGTCATAAGTTTTTGTAAGATCAGTATTAAGTTAGATACATTGTTTATGGCTCAAGCCAGGTAATTTGCATAAGATGGTTATAATTCCTCTCATCAAAACATTCTGTTTTTCTTTTTTTTCTTTTTTCTTTTTCTTTTTTTTTTTTTGAGATGGAGTCTTGCTCTGTCACCCAGGCTGGAGTGCAGTGGCGCGATCTTGGCTCACTGCAAGTTCTGCCTCCTGGGTTCACGCCATTCTCCTGCCTCAGCCTCCTGAGTAGCTGGGACTACAGACTCCCACCACCATACCCAGCTAATTTTTTGTATTTTTAGTAGAGACGGGGTTTCACCGTGTTAGCCAGGATGGTCTTGATCTCCTGACCTCGTGATCCTCTTGCCTCAGCCTCCCAAAGTGCTGGGATTACAGGCGTGAGCCACTGCACCCGGCCCTGTTTTTCTTATAATTAATAATTCTCTTTTATTTGCTTAACTGTTTACCTAGTACTAATATATCTCTAAACCTTCCAACAGAAGTGTAAATCACTTTCCAGTACATTTACACACATTGATTATAACTCATTATTTTCTCAAGAACTTCTCCCCTAGGGCCACCCCTAGTCTCTGTTGTCCTGTTCCAGTCTACTGTGCTTGCCCTTTATGCCTTCTATTAATACATGGCTGCTCCTCTGGAATTTATTGTCACCAGCTTTCTGGGAATTCTGCTCTCCTCCTTCCTGTGTTGGTTCACTTCTTCCAGGTTCCAAGTCTCCCTGTTCTCTTGCCTTGTTTTGGTAGAGCACATTTTCCAGGAAACTTCCTGAGAGAGGGTGTATGCAAGCTTGTCCAAACTGCGGCCTAGGATGGCCTTTGAATGCAGCCCAAAACAAATTTGTAAACTTTATTAAACACTGTGATAATTTTTTTTTCTTTTTTTTCTTTTTTCTTTTGCTCATCAGCTATTGTTAGTGTTAGTGTATTTTATGTGTGGCCCAAGACAATTCTCCTTCCAGTGTGGCCCAGGGAAGCCAAAAGATTAGACAACCCTGGTATAGGGGAATTTCTTGAGATATATAACATTCCATACATAACAGGAAATAACACCTTTATTACTGATTGATAATTTAGCTGTTTGTAGAACTTTAGGTTGAAAAGATACTTTTCTCCGAATTTTCAAAGGTATCCTTCCATTGTTTTCTGCTTTCCAGCACTGTTGCTAATAACTAGCTTGCCATTCTGATTGTTTATCTTTCATTTGTTACTTTTTTTCTTAATCTGCCCATGTTCAGTTCACCATCAAGTTCTGTCAGTCTCAGTCTTCTAAATATCCCCTGAGTCCCTACACTTCTTTTGTATCTCTTTGCTTTCTAGTCATCCCCCATCTACTCTTGACCCTTCCTAATACTCAGAAGCCAAAACTGTCTTCCAGAACTGCTGAGTCTTCACATCATTGCCATTTCTGCCTTGCTGCCCTCCTGCCATTATAAAGAATTCTTCAGTGGACTTTCCATTTATCTTAAGCTAGAGTTTGTAAAGTCTGTTATTTCCTTTATCTGGACCTGCCGAGCTCCCTAGCCTTGCCTCTTCTCTTCCCCTTACTCCTTGTATTCCAATCACTCTGGATATCTTTTACCTCCTTTACCAAGTCCTTCAGTGTTTTAGGGCATTTGTTACCCTCTTCTCTCTGTCTGGAACTATGTCTTTCTCTAATTGCTTCTGACCCCTATCTATACTACCTACTGTCAATCAGCTCAATTGTAGTTTCCCTGGGAAACCCTTTGTGATCTCAGACAAGGTAAGATTTTCTTTCTATATGTACTTACATTATCTTGTGTTTTTTCATAGTACTATTCCATTCGTTCAGCCATCACAAGTTTTTC
This sequence comes from Rhinopithecus roxellana, assembly GCF_007565055.1. Classification (NCBI taxonomy): domain Eukaryota; kingdom Metazoa; phylum Chordata; class Mammalia; order Primates; family Cercopithecidae; genus Rhinopithecus; species Rhinopithecus roxellana. The sequence continues at coordinate 89,497,953 of NC_044549.1, read as the reverse complement.
TAGTACTTAGCATGTGCCAGACACTGTGCTCAAAGCTGGGGATATAGGAATGAACAAGACAGACAAAAAGCCTACTCTGTTGGAGTTTATATGTTACTAGTATTTTAGAAAGTGATAAGTGAAAAAATAAAGCAAGGAAGAATATAAGAAAAGTTTAACTTTTTGATAAAATGGTCATAATCGTTATTTATTGTGCAGCTAATTAGTTTCTTATTTCTAATTAATTTCTAATTATGTGTTTTTATTAGTGTGCTAGGGCTGCCCAAACAAAGTACTGCATGTAGACTGCAATTAAATAACAAATTTATTGTCTTGTGGTTCTGGAAGCTAGAAGTCCAAGAGCAAGGTGTCAGCAGGGTTCTGGAGGCTAGAAGTCCAAGATCGAAGTGTCCTGAGCTTCTCAGGGCCATGCAGGAAGGATCTGTTTTAGGCCTCTCTCCTTGGCTGTAGACAACCATCTTCTCCCTATGTCTCTTGACATCATCTTCCCTCTATGTGTGTCTCTGTGTCCAAATTTCCCCCTTTTATAAACATATCAGTTGTATTGGATTAAGGCTCATCCTAATGACCTCAGGGGTGGCTCCTCTGTCATTTCCCTATCATAAGCAAAGTCCTGAGGTTAGGAAAAAAACTGTCTCACTTAGAAAAGAAAAAAAAGCTTAAAATGAATAGTGGGGGTTTGGGGGTCTGGGATAAGAGCCTCTTGCTCTCTGGAAATGGTTTCCTTTAATCACTGTATCTCTACTCCAGTTCAGATCAGCTAGACCTCTATGAAGGGAAACAGAATCAACATTCCTTTTACCCAAAGGAAAGAGAGAGGTGGCAGGATCTTGGAAAAGAGATAGATCCAACAATTCCACATTTAGCTCATCCTTTGTCATACCCTGGATGAGCCCCCATATGATGGGATAGTTCCCTGGATCTTGACCCCCTTTGTGGGCGGGAACTGGAGTAGATCCTTTCACTCAGCCCACTGCTGGCCACTCCTTGCAAGAGGGAACACATGCTGGAACCAGCCAGACGCTCCTTTCTGGTGGGAGCAGGCTCTGTGCAGGCCCCATAGCAGCGTCCTAGCCCCTGCCCTTTCAGCACGTGGGTTCTCGTCCTGCGTCTTAGAAAAATGAAGTTGCACAAATGGATTGGAGAGTAGTGTATGTGGAGGATTTTATTGGGTGATGGCTGGCAGCTGATGGGAGTTGGAAAGGGGATGATGTGGGAAGAAAGTGGTCTTTCCCTGAAGCTGCAGCATCTGAAGTTAGCTGCATTTGTCTGTAGTCGCCAATGCTCAGCTGCTTATATCCCCGATGCTCAGCAGCTTGCATCTCTGACTGCTTGCATCAGCTGCTTGTGTTGCTCTGCCAGCTGAAGTATTTTTATGGGCAAAGGATAGAAGCATGGCAGACCAAAGAGGCAATATTTGGGCAGTGAGATGGGGTCAGCTGTTTTTACTTAGGGTCAAGGTCCCAGGCTGAGGGTGGAGTTTAGCCAGGAGCCCAGCCATTATGTATCTCAAGGACACCAAAGAGCTTTTGTTTATGTGGGTCATATCTATTAATATGTATCACATTATCAATTAAAACTTAGAGATGTCTGTTTCCAGCCATGAAATAGCTTCATTTACTCTCTTACCTAAAACAAGCAAAATGAATGTACAAAGTATATGAAATAGCAATTTTCAAGATACTGGCCATTGGGCACCAAAGGATAGGGGTCCTTGAGAGGTAAGCAAAAAATGTGATGAGCTTTATACTAAAGTTTCCTGGCTATAGTGTGGGCAAGTGGGTATTCCAGGCAAAGCCTGGAGACTCTAAGTTAAGGAGAAAGAGCTGAGACATCAGAGGAACCAAAGGAGTTAGAGTTTGCAGAACGGAGTGCTGGAAGGAGAAACCCAGTGATCTGCAGAGAGTTCACCTTGAGTATTCATTTGGCATGCAAAATACATTCTCTGACCACAATGAAATTAAATTAGAAATCAGTAACAAACCCTTGGGAAAGTCACCAAATATTTGGAAGTTAAATAATCCATTTCAAAATAACCCATAGGTCAAAGAATAAATTAAAACCAAGAAATTTCAAAAATATTAACAATGAACCCATTACATGTTAGCATAAATAACATATTTTGATTTAAAAAAGAACTGTTTCCCCCCTCCGAAAAATAAAAATAGAGATTTCTATTAGCCCAGACGGAATAACAGAGACTATATTTACTCTCCTCCATGAAAAAAAAAAAAAATCTAGAAAACCAGGTGAATGTTGAATGGTTTTTCAGATAATGGGAAACAAAAGGTAGCATAGGACTGTGATCTCTGAGATAGAGAGAAAACAAATCATGACTTAGGCCAAACATTGCTGTGGACAGACAACATTACATTTCACAGAGATAGAAGGGAACGGGTTTCACAGCTTGGAAGCAGCAAACCTTGACAAGACCAGCCTCAGAAGTGTTTAGAGGTCAGAAGTATTTAGAGTTGATTGAGACCAAATTGGAGGTGAGGAAATGAAACCATTAAGGTAGACAACTTTTTGGGGGAGGTTTTAGTGTAAAGGAAAGCAGAAAAATAGGGTCATAGCTGGAGGAGCGGTGTTGGGTCAAGGGAGGGTTTTGTTTGCTTTTTTTTTAAGTTTATTATTTAAATTGGGAGATATTTAACTCAGTGGCTTTCTGATCTTTTTGACTACCACCCACAGTGAGAGATAACATTTTATATCACTACTAACTATATACATACACGTGACTGAAACAAAGGCTTCACGAAATGGTATTGCCTTTTCCATTTTTAACGCATTCTGATACTTTCTATTCTCTTTATTATTTCAATAAGAAAAAAATGCTGGTCTGGATTTACTGAGTTGTTTTCATAATTCACACTCTATGTTCGAAGGCACAGTCTCTCTGTTCACAGCTTCATGATGGAATCCCGAACATAAGTTAGAGGTTAGCCTTTGATTATAGCAAGGACAGTTGTTTCATGATAAGAACAAGGGAAATAGATCATAAGTGCACAGACAAGTTATACTGGTGCTTGAAAGATGACAGAGTTTCTGTTAGAATGATTCTATATTTTTCAAAGTAGTGTGAGACCAACTAAGAGGGGCCACATGGGGAGTGTTGAATATTTGAATGAAGAGAAGAAAGTGTAAGATAGATATTTTGGAGAATAGTAGAGCAAACTTTACTAGGGAAAGGGGCAAGAGTTGTATAGCAGTATTGAATGCCCATTTGAGAATTATGATCATGAAATTAAAGTGTCACTAGTCAGTTCAGGGCTAGATGAATAAGCCTGTAGTGAACATTAGCCATAACTGTTAAACTCTGTTCTTCATCCACGTTTAGCTGGTTGGCTATAATAGGTGGTATGATGGTGAAAGCTGACTCCAAACTCATTTCTTGATTTAAAGTAGACGAAGTATCTCAGTGGCATCAATGTAGAAGGGTATGTGTCTTTTCTACTCTTGAGAGAGCCTGTTTTTAGTCTTTTGTGCCACTGGGTTCTGGGTTTTTGGGCAGACCCAGAGACACTCTGACTCTAAGGGCTGGACTGAAGAAGAGTAGTGAAAGTGATCAGGGAGTGAAGGGCTTGACTTGGTACTAAAAAAGATTACATTTAAACTTGGAGAGGAACAAAGGATGGAATGATCCAAGTATTCAAAATCTGGAAGAAAATGAGTTGGTTGAATGTGTACTTAGTCATGGACACTCCCACGACTAGCCGAGCCACTTAAAACTTCTAAGAGGTAAATTCAGGACATATACCCACCAGAACTGAGATTTTAAACTCTACAGTACTCCTTGCCAAATGGCAAATCTTCTAAAATGAAGTAAAGAGGTAAGTGGGAACAATGTTACTAGTCTTGATCTGTTGACATTTTTCGTTTTCTGAGTAGGGGTTATTGGAATTCTCTGGCTAAAGCCAGAGTAGTGGCTGCCATTTACTTTTGGTTTCCAGCCTAGCTCTGGGGTAATTAGATTTAAATCTGGGATTTTATTACTTCAGAAGATAGTAAGTCATTAAGCCTTCTTAACTGTTAATGCTATTACTTTAGCAAATTTCTTAACTAATTCTTAAATCTCCAGTCTTTATGTGTACAGTGGAGTGGCCTTAGTAGGAAAATAGCTTAGACCTGGTCTAACTAAATTATATAGATCCCATAGTACTGTGTCACCCTAGCCTAATAGAAACTACATAATGATGGTGGTAGTGTTAGTGCCCATTGATTCCAAGGAGCCAGAGAAGTACAAGATAGTTATCCTCAAGTGCATAGAGTACTTAAAAGAAATCACCTAGCTTGTATCCTAGATAGGATCTCACTTGTTTCTAAAGAGTTAGTTTTTTCCCAGTAATCTTTACGTCCAGCATATATTTCTTTTGCTGACATTTTAATTAGGCTCTTATTTAAAATGTACCATACATTTTATAGCCCAACACATTAGTTTCACTAGAAGTTTTCATACATGTACCATACACATAAAAATATTGTAATTAGGAGCATTCTTTCCTGAATGTCTTTGCTGTGCTTGTCAATATTCACGTATAGGAATCCAACTATTTTCTTCCTTGTGCATCACAATTTAGTTTTTCTCTTTTCGTGTTAAAAGATAATTTTCAAAAACAAGTAACATCATTCTCATATGGATGTAAAATGAACATGTGTTTTTATTAAAGATTTAAGCTCATTAGTAGAGAGAGGGCTGATATTATGAGGTGATCAAAGAAGGAGCCAAAGAATCATCACATTTACAGATGAGGAACATTGAAATGAATGTATAATGGGCAAAAAACTGGCTTCTTCCACATTGGAGTACGGAAGTCAATTGAACCTCCACCCAACAGGATTTTGCATATCTATAGTCAATAATTATTTTCCATTGCTCTCAGTTATCTACAACATACAGAGTTATACCATAGCTCAAAGGCAGTGAATGGCTGGAATCCTGGGAGAGTAGATTTAGACAATCCCATAGTTCAACGGAAGCTCAATTTTTTTCCCCTACACCCAGTAAATTCCTTATGCCTTAGTATTGTGCTAAGGAAAATGGAAGAAACCAAGTGATAAAAAGTACATTGTTGATTTTTGTATGAAAACAGTGTCAAATTTTTGTTTTAACCATTTGTAGTATGGTTCTCTCTAAAAATTTTACAGGATTTATGACATTACTTTGGACTGTGGCCTAAGTGTTTAACGTTGGTAGATAAGTAAACTGCAGCCTCAGCTGCATGGTTCATAATCACAAATACATGCCGTAAAGTCCATGCAGTAATGATGACTGACTGCTCTTTATTGAACAAATTGATACATTAATAGTGATGATCTTGAGGTCAGGGTTAATTATATTCAAAGGTGTTAAAAATGGTAGTAAATAAAGATTAGAGTTAGTATAGTATCCTAAGATAAGGTAGAATTGGTTGGGAGAGGTCTTAGAATCTTGAAGGGGCTCTACTGGGAAACAGGCCAGAAATGTGAAGAAGAAAAAGAGCTGGAGTGGATATCCTTTGTTATTATGATTCAACTTTCCTAGAGGCTTCTATTTTAGATCCAGTGAATAGTCTTAGTACTCTTGTATGTTGGAAGTTAGAATGGTATCATTTGTATATATTTAAGAAAGCGTGCATCTTTCTTGCTCTTATGATTATGTAAAAGCCTCTCTAGAGAATGGAGTTTGGGAAGAAACCTAGAGTAGCAAACTAGGAATATCATGTTTCCATGTTTGTATTTGAGGAAGAGAGAAGATAAAAAGAATCTTCCATGACACTGCAGCCCTTTGTATTCTTATGCTTGGTAGCTTTTATATTTATTGCAAGTAATTCTGACGGATGCTGTTCTTGAGCAGTCTGGTACACCTCTTTTTTTTTTTTTTCGAGACAGAGTCTCGCTCTGTTGCCCAGTCTGGAGTGCAGTGGTGTGATCTCGGGTCACCGCAACCTCTGCCTCCCAGGTTCAAGTGACTCTTGTGCCTCAGCCTCCTAAGTAGCTGGGATTCTAGGCACGCAATACCACACCTGGCTAATTTTTTTGTATTTTTAGTAGAGATAGGGTTTCACCATGTTGATCAGGCTGGTCTCGAACTCCTGACAAATGGTCCACCTACTTTGGCCTCCCAAAGTGCTGGGATTACAGGCATGTGATACCACGCCCGGCTAATTTTTTTGTGTTTTTAGTAGAGATGGGGTTTCACCATGTTGGCCACGCTGGTCTCAAACTCCTGACAAGTGATCCATTCACTTTGGGCTCCCAACGTGCTAGGATTACAGGTGTGAGCCACCACGCCCATCCCTTGTACACCTCTTGATATTCAGTTTGTCACTTGTAGATGGTTAACTTTCATTGTCCTAGCTTTACTGTGAAGATCTTTTGAATTTCAGGTAAGAAACATAAGAGTGAATTTCAGCTTCTGGTGGATCAGGCTAGAAAAGGATACAAGAAAATTGTTGGAATGTCACAAAAAGCAGTAACAATAACAAAAGAAGATGAATCTACAGAAAAGCTATCTTCTGTATGCATGGGTAAGAAACTATAATTAAAAACAGACATATGTTGAATTTCATTATTTACTTTTAATATGAAAAGAAAATTAAACCAAGGAAATTTACTTTGGAGTTCCTAGTTCTTTGAGATGAGGAAAAGTATTTTTAGACAAACTTCGTGTAGCAGTTTGTAAACTAGATTTATTACTGTGCAGAAAATGGTTGGAAGAATGTCCTGAAGAAATGATCTCTTTTTGTCTATCATCCTTTCGGTTAATGACAAATCATAAATTTCTTAATTATTTAAGCTTGAGGATGTTTTCCAGGTGTAGAATTTATTGGTGGAGATCCTGAGAGATCCTGAAAGAGAGTGAATTATTTTTGTGATAGAACACTGGTGTTTACTTTGATGAAATGTTCTGCCAAACAATCTAAAGCTAATATACTGGTAGGCTAATACAGAGCACATTCCTTAACTTTGATCCATTTTAAAATTTGAAATTAATATTTTAATTCTATTGCCTGGGCTTTGGACTAGTGAACAAAAAAGAATCATAATGGGGGAAAGTGCGCAAGAAAATTCCTTATCATGTTTTTCTATATTGTGGTAAAATATATATAATACAATATTTATCTTTTTAACCCTTCATAAATGTATAAGTCATTGGCATTAAATGCATTCACAATATTGTATAATTATCACCACTGTCTGTATCCAAAACAATTTCATCATTCCCAGCACAAGCTCTGCACTTATGAAATAGCAACTCTTCTGTCCCCTCTGCCTCATAGCCCTGGTAATAACAGTTCCACGTTCTGTGTCTATGAGTTTGCCCATTCCAGGTACCTCATATAAATGGAATTGTATAATATTTTCTTTGTGTGTTGACTTCTTTCTCTAAGCATAATGCTTTCAGAGTCCATCAGTGTTGTAGCATATTTTAAAATTTCTTATTATGATTAAACAGTATTCTGTAGTATGTATATGCCATATTTTGTTTATCCATTTATCTGTTATGGTTATTTCCACCTTTTGGTTATTATAAATAATGCTGCTATGAGCATTGATGCTCAGATATCTAAGTTTCAGCTTAGAGTGGGATTTCTGATTCATATACTGGTTCTATGTTTAACCTTTTGAGGAATTGTTAAACTTTTCCGTAGTGGCTGCATTATCTTACATTCCCACCAGCAAAGCATGAGGGTTCCAGTTTCTTCACATCCTTATCAACGCTTGTTATTTTCTGATTTTTAAATTTTTTTAAAATTGTAGATGCAAAATGGTATGTAATTGTGGTTTTGATTTGCAGTTCCCTAGTGACTAATAAACAATTTGTGCATAAGGTGCTGCCTCAGTATATAACTCATGGTCTTTGAACAAATCGAATTTGTTCATGCAATTGTGAAAGGATATTTCTAGAAACTAGTTTAGCACTTGAGAAAATCTGACTGAATATTTCCCATTAAGAAAACTTTTTTTTATTAGTTGAACCTCTCTTGAATATCATTGATGGCTTGTATGTATTTATGAACATCAGTATTACTCTTTCTGGTGTTCAAAGGTGATTGCTGCTTTTAGATTGCTGTGCATGAATGAGATGTCTGAGAGGGTAAGGAATGTGAGAGAGGTGAAGACAGACACAGACTGACTGAAAAGAATTTTGTATAGCATCATACAACCAATATAATTGTTGCTCTTTAGGACAAACATTGAAGTGCTCATGTAAGTGAACAAGTTGCATATTCTCTCAAGTGAAAACTTAGCCTGTTTTTTTTGTGTGTCTCTGGGGAGCTCTGATGTCTGAGCCTCACTACTGAGGCTCTATTTTGAAGTCCTGCATTCTGAGATCTAAGGGCAGGTAGGAAGGATAACTTATTTTTTATGCCCACGGATTATTGAATGCTGTTTGTCCCCAAGAAGGAATATATTGTCTAGAAGTGTATATAAGAGTGGAAGAAGTAAGAAAAGAATACAGACAATGTGCAAAAATAAAAGATTGTTTTCAGTTGAATTCCTGTTCCCTGGTTTGACAGCTTTTTTGCATGCGCCTCACTGGTTGAGTAATATAGTCCCTGGGTGAACCGAGTTGACTGGGGGATTGGCTCCTCTTTATGTGATCCTGGTATCTGTTTACAAGAGGAGTTCTTAGAGGTTCAGGATGGTCATCCTGGCTAACTTCTTTTTCTCTTTTCCAGATATACTTTAGAGGATGCTGTTTTGTTTTGCTAATGATAGTTTATTGATAGCCAGATGACATTAGGGACATATTTTTAGGAGTTATACTCTTGTGAAGTATGCTGTTCTCCCACTATAACAAAAACTTAGAACTATTTCTGAAAAAAATTTGACTGTATGAACTTGGCAGGGTTTTTTGAATAATGTGTTATGTTCTTTCCCCATAAATTCTCTCTGTATAACCAAACCTTGACAATTGTATTTTTATTGTGCTTTGTTGAAGACCTCTTGCCTCTACAAGTCTTGAGGAGTGATGTGTGAAAGCTCTGTTTCTCTGTGAGGAAACACATGAAAGGAGCTCTGTACTATTATTAGCATGTGTAGCTTGCATGCGAAAGTACCTCCTCAGTTCCTGAAAGTTAAGGACAGCACAGATGAAAATCCCAGCAGAGTTTATGACGAGTGGGAGAATCCTGGGCACTAAAGAATCTTTCACAGATATTCTTCTCACTCATAGTTGTAGAAAATTGGCCATTCCCATATGCCACATTTTTGTAAACACTGCATCCTTCCAGCTTTTTGGGGTCTTTATTTTTGTCTGCAATAAGAGACCTTAAAAGCTGAGAATATGACAAAGAATGCATGGAAATGTGATGTGTATTGGATCAAATGGAAATATTCCTTATGTCTGTTGAGTTGTCCTTTTCCATAGAGAATAATTAGATTCTATTTAACAGTTCTAGAAAAATGTCCAGATAGATGCACTATCATATAATAGTGACAAATATTGTGGTTGTCTTATTAGTTGAATCTGTAGTCTTTTTTTTTGGTTATACTTCTTACGTTGGTTTGTCAGTGTTCTCTGATCTATGAAATATGCAAGAATTCCTTAGTGATATGTTAATAGATGCCTGGTTAGAATTACAAGATTCTTCCTTCTCCTGGTTTTAAAATAAATTTTATTTTTAAACTAATTAATCTTGGAAAAACATGGGCTGGATAGTATAATTAGGTAGCACCATTGTAGTGTTAATTCTTGCTCTCTGGCTGTCACTAGAGTTCTGGAATCAATGTGACATATACTTCAACTTTACTAAGTGCATATGGCAGTATTAAGTGTTGCAGAAGTAACAGGCGTACAGAAGTTGTAGGTTTTAACGTACTCTTAAATTTATTTTTTCCTAGGACAGGAAGATAATATGACCTCAGTAATAAACCACTTTTCTCAATCAAAGCTGGTAACAAACCACTTTTCTCAATCAAAGCTGGACTCCCCAGAGGAATTGGAACCTGACAGAGAAGAGGATTCTTCTAGCTGTACTGATATTCAAGAAGCTCTTTCTTCACCAGAATCAGATTCATGCAATAGGTAAGAAACATGCAGTAGTTGATTATTTTAAATATCTACATCATATGCACACATAGATAGGCAGAAATAATTAGAAAGTAGCTTTGAGGTGTGGTATGGTGTGTCACTCTTACATTTTAGTCCCCTTTAACTGCTGGGTCATCTTCAGAGTGGTAACAAGGCAGGATTTGGGAAGGAAGTGCAGAGGGTGAGTTTGATCTCTACTCTATAGCCTTTTTATAGATATTTTTCCTACTGTTGGAAAAGAAAGCATGATAGTGAAATTTTTGTCAAGACAATGAGTGAAGGAGATAAAAACAACTGCATTGGAAAACAGAGATGATCAGAAAGACGTGGCGCATAGGAGTGTTAAGAAATGAAAAATTTAACTGAGTAAATAGATGGGGAAACTTTAAAAATGAGAAATTTGGTAATGAGTCATTTTGAAAAGATATTTTTAAAATATATAGGGTTTATTTTACACACACACATGCATGCACACACACATACCATTTTTCTTTCTGGTCATAAATGTTAACATTTCTATAGGTTGGCACAAAAGTAATTGAAACCACAGTTAATTTTGCACCAACATAATACCTTATGTTTATAATTGTTATTTTTAAATGAGTACAGTATTTTGTTATGTCTCTGTACCATAATTTACCAGACTCTTCAGTTTCTGTTAGACCTCTGCATTTTTTCCAGTGTTCTACTTACGTGCCTGATGCAATGTTAAAGCTCTTCCTTTGTTTCTGTTGAATACTTTTTTTTTTTTCTTTTCATTTTTTTGAGATGGAGTTTTGCTCTGTTGCCCAGCCTGGAGTGCAGTGGCACGATCTCAGCTCACTGCAATCTCCACCTCTCAGGTTCAAGCATTTCTCCTGCCTCAGCTTCCCAAGTGGCTGGGATTACAGGCCTGTGCCACCTCACCTGGCTAATTTTTTCTGGTATAGTTAGTGGAGATGGGGTTTCACCATGTTGGCCAGGCTGGTGTTGAACTCCTGACCTCAAGTGATCCACCCACCTCAGCCTCCCAAAGTGCTGGAATTACAGGCGTGAGCCACCGTGCCTGGCCACTTTTCTTACATTTATTATTCTGATAGGTAGGCATTGCTTTCTGAATGAATTGTACTGATTTAAAAAATGCTAGCAGCAGTATGTCAATATGAGTGTGTCTTGGAAGTTATTTAATCTTTGATATTATTTAAAAATTAGTAACACTGCTGTAGAATGATAGACTATTTCTAATCTGACTAATGGAATTATTAATAAATTTTTTATTAGTATACCCAGTGACCCTCTGTTTTTGTAGGATACCTGGGAAACAGTTTCAAATTAGTCAGAATGAAGTATTAGGAAGGAGAAATCTTCCCATCTCATTCCAAAGATTTTCAAGGTCAAAAAATTGTATTTCTAGTTGACTGAGGGTAAAACATATGGTTGCCTGATTTGTTATCGTAGATCAGGCCATTCCTGCAAGTACAGTGCAGTATTTGTTTTTAAACACACATATAGAAATACAGAAAAAAAAAAAAAAAAAAAAAAAAAAGAGTCAGGGGAATAAGAGTTAGATTTTAACCATAGTCATTAGATGCTTGAATGTTTTGGAATGCCAGAATGATTTGGAACATTTGGGAATGGCAAAAACTGAAAGGGAAACACGGGGCAGTCAGATGTCTTTATCTGGTTGTGAGAATATGGGAAATAGGGCAAGTATGTTGATGTCCTAGCCTCATTCAGACTTGTTGGCATCACTGAACTATGAGAGGACTATGGGAAAATGTCATTGCTTTTAGGTATACCGTGGCTGAGGAACTAGGAGAGCAAGCAGTAGTCTCTGGGTTTAATAAAAAAGGTAAAGAAATATGGCTGAGGGAAATATGGAGTGAATTTTATTGGGTCAATTTACTAAAATGGGTTAATCCAAAGGCTGATCATTATAACTCATTGCTCACTGAAAGAATTGAAAAGTGCTTTCACACTTATCCCCAGTCACATATTGCTCCTGCTGCTACTTCATTAGGGGATTAGCCTTTTCTCATTATTTATCTTCCTACTGACCAAGATTCTGGGTAATATTATAAGTTTTTCCATCTTTAATGATTTCCTTTTGATAGGAGTCATATAGGGGTATCCTTATACTACATTGTGAAGTGATCCTTTTGTTAGCAACCAAACGTAAGTATAGTGATGCTAGATTAACTTTTGTTCTCTGTCCATAACAGGGTCTCACATTACACTATTACACTCAGCCATTCAGCAAGTATGTATTGTGTTCCAGGCACTATTCTAGACACAGCAGTTTAGCAGGAACCAAACCATCCAATAATTTTTAAAAATGTAAGCACTTATATTCTACTTCACATTATACTTAGTTGGTAATATATGTACATATTTCTGCATGCACACACACGTACATGGCTCAGTGGAAGTACACACTAATTACATATTTTAGCAGTTTTATTGAGATACAATTCATATAGCACACAGTTAACTATTTAAGAGTACAATTCAGTGGTATTTAGTATATTCACAGAGTTGTACAGCCATCATCACAATTTTATAACATTTTTATCACCCCACAGAGAAATGCTGCACCCATTAGCAGTTACTCTCCATTTCTTCCCAAACCTCCTGCTCCAAGGCCTAGACAACCACTGATCTTCTTTATGTCTCTATATATTTGACTCTTGTGGACATTTTATGTAAATGGAATCATACAATATGTAGTCTTTTGAGATTAGCTTCTTTCACTTAGTTTGCTCTCAGAGCTCATCTGTGTTGTACATGTTTCAGTACTATATTACTTTTTATTGTCAAATATTTAATTTTATGGATATACATTTTATTTACTCATTTGTTAGTTGATGGACATTTGAGTTGTTTCCAGTTGCAATTTTAACAAGGAAAAAAATCACCAAGTTTGCTTGCACACTGTGGAAGCTTAGCTTTAGTGATGGTATGTAAGGATTTACTAGACTTGCTTTGAGAAAGTGGGCAGTGTCTCCTCTAGTACTCATGTCTTAAATTGTACTAATATACTAAATATTTACTCATTGTAAATATTAAGTATGGTAATCTTTACATTTTTTATTTTATTTGGGTTCTCTTTTATATCTGTTTCTGAATCATTCTGCTGTTTTATCAATCCTAAGATCTTTAAGCTTAAAAGGTGGAGTCTATTTCTTGTATAAGACCTAGAAACTAAGGCTAAAGGGAAAGTGAGAGAGAAATGGACCTTAAATAATGGTGTTGGTTTAATATCAGGACAGACCACTTGGCAACTGATTCAAGAGTATATTGTCAAAGAGTGAGCATACAGCAGGAAGCAGCTATGGGGTAGCAGGAAAAGTAGTTGGCTTTAAGTTGATGGCTTACAGATCAAGTTCTGCCGGGTTATTTTTGATTCAGTCTTTTGAAGTCCATTTCCATGTATCTTAGAGAAGCACATTAAAATATCTTATGTCTCAGATCTGTTGGGAAAATGAAATGAGATAATAGATGTGAGAGTCATTGATAAATATATGATTGTTATACCTTCATAAAACAAATCAACTAAATTTTCTTCCTAATTCAGGAAATTAGGACTTATGTCTGGACATTTTTTATTAAAAACTTTTTTTTTTTTCTTTACAGAGGTAACCAAGTTAAATGATTGGGCATTTAGAAGTGCTTTCACAGCCCTCATTTTATTCATTTTAAGACATACGTTTTCAGTTTTACATTTTAATATCTGAAATTGTGATATGTCTTATAATCAGCAATAACTTAAAATTGCTGACGGCCTGGTTGTAGTCATGAGGTATTTGCCAATGGGTGTACGTCACAGCACTTCATGGTATCATCATTGGGTTGGGTTACATGTATTATTGGCATTCCATTAGTTAGTCACATAATATGTCTTCAACAAAATAATGAAACCAGAAAAGTTATTATGCATGAAGAAAAGCACAAAAATAGCAGCAAGATTTAAGTTTGATGTTAGGGAGGTAATGTTCATCATTGGGTGAATGATCTGAATTTTGTGTTTTCTTGAAAAACAGTCAAGTGCCTTACTAGGATCTAGGAAAGAAAGATACCCACAAGTATATGAAGACATGTTACATTATGTGTGTAAAGAATTGCCTATTTGTTACATGACAGACTGAAGGCAAGAGAAATGGCCAAATCCCTTGGAATAAATGGAAGAAATTTCAAAGCAATAACAGCATAACTAATTCTGTTCAGCATGACTAATGCAAAAGAATATTGCTAAGGTATATCAAGTGTCAATTTGTCAGACACTTCTCCTTTAACAGAAACTGCTTATCTTCTAACACATGCAATGTGATTGAGGAAACAAAGAAAATTATGAGTTCAGTTTGCAAAATGGATGTCAGTGTTTTAGATCAAATTCCTGGAAACAATAGTCTAGTACATCTGAGAAATGCTGCACCTCCTTGGTGGTGCAGAGGATGAGTTTTTGTGGGAAAAACTCAGTTATCAGAGATGCTGAGTCAAAATATGATGAAGTAGAATTGGGGTCTGAATATGAAGACAATTTAGGAATACTTTAGCCAATTTAACTCAGTTTTTAAAAATATATGTACAACAATGGCATAAAGTAAAAACCTATGTCTACCTAAATTTAACTCTCTGGATATGTACCAATTAAAAATTCTAAGTGAAAATGAAATATTGTATCATAGTTAAGTTGGCCTCAATTTTTTGTCTTTTAGTGGCAGATAAAATAATGCTTCATCTTGCCATCAATGTTATCTTCAATTTTGTGATTAAGGTCCCTGACCTTAATCACTTCAAACATAATTTATATCATCTAGTTGGAAACTCATAAAGTGGCTTATAATACTGGTTGGTGGTAGCCTGACAGAAGACTGTCACAAAGTATTGTGAATCATTGCTTAGTGCCAGTGTTATTTAATGACTCTGAAACTTAGTCAAGAGAGACACCCATTTGATTTGGGTAACTAATACCATAGAAATTAGGAAAAGATTCAAAGTTAGAAGGGACCACCAGTCAAGACCCAATTCCTTTAGTAGAATCATAACATACTAGGAATATGTGGTATTTATTTATCTGGTCCAACTGGGCACTCTCAGGGTGGATTAATGAGTGTATTACATAGATTTGGCCTTGCTCTGCTGAAGACATGCCAGTCTCCTCACCAGCTTCATACTCAACCCCTCAGTTTCTGTTATCAAGGAAGCTTGTAATCAAATCAAAGCTTAAGTGGTAGAGGAAATTTTCATTTTGGGGATGTTGCCTGTCTTTTACTTCATTTTTCCTTGTGGGGTTCAGTGTTGTAAGCGATTTCTATTATCCCCCTGTATTTTATTATTTGATTTTTATTTGTATCATTTATACTGCTGACAGTTGAAAGAATAAAAACAGAATGAAGCATCCTTATTTTGTTTCCCTGCCCGTTTAACTTCAGAGTTTGGTTTAGTGTCTAGTTGTAGCAGTGGATATTTTGCTGATTAAAAGAATTTTCCCTTGCATTAGACTCTCAGAGCGGATAATCTTTTGTTTCTTAAGTTTGTAAGTTAAATGTAAGCACAAATGTTTAATTCTCTTTTAAACTTGAATTTTTGTAGAGATCCAAGAGAACTCCAATATTTGGAACTAACCTAATGTTCTTATATTTTTTTTCCTTAAAAAAAATAGCACTTTACTTTTTATAAGAATTTAAAGTGATTGACTTAAAAGGAATGCATTCTCTCTCTCTCTTTTTCTACTATCTTTAATACAATGTTTCCTAACCCTTTTCTTCAGCACACATAGCAAATGATAGTACTTCTGTGGCATGCCAGGATAAAGAGATGATGTTGCCATGGGTTTCAGCCACCCTACATCTCACTGTGGGCTAGGGATTAATGCCTGGTGTCCAACTGCCCTGTGGGGGAGGTGGAGTACACACGAATTAGGAAGCTTTGCTTTTAATATATGAACACACCATTGAACAGTTGAATAGGTGGGACATACATGGACAAATAGGCTCATGGTGCTTCTGTAGTAGAAAGGACAGCAAGAGCATTTGAAGCACCCCTGTTTCGGGGCAGGTAAGGCAATGATTGAGTCAGTTGAAAAAGAAATTAAGTGACTTAATCTCATGATCCTAATGAATGGTAAAGCCAGTTTTCTGAATTCAGATATAATGCTTTCTCCTGCTTGTTTTTGCTGTTCTCCAAATCTCAGAAGGCACTGAGGCCAGATTAAAAGTTAAATGAACAGGTGACATATTAAAGTTACAGGTTTATGAGTTTCCCCACTCCACTGTTTTCATGTAACTCCAGAACCTTGGAGGATAATGGAAGAAAAAGTCAGTCCAGTGCTATTTTTCAGAGTAGAATCTATCATGTTTTTAAAGTTAAAAATTATCAGTATACATATTAAATACAAGTTTTTCAGATTTAGAATTTGTTCTTCTGAAAATAAGAGTTCCAAATGTCTCCTGGACAGAAAACTCTGGTTCTGGGGGTTTTAGGATCCAGAAAACAGCATGCCCAGATGGGCTTGGGTTAGTTCACTTGATTTGCTTGTGAAAGATGTGAGGGTACAGGAACTGTGTGGGTTGGGGTGATCAGAAAAGAGTAAACAGATTTGGCTATAGCAGGAGAGAATTTTTGCAGGTTGTTTCTTAGGACTAGATCTAAACATTTTAAAATCAGCATTTCAACTAGGATTCCTGGATAATGGAAAAGTTCAGTGTTCAGAACAGCATGTATAGCATGTGACCTCTTTTCTAAAAGGGGGAAGAATACTTATATTTGTTTGGCTTTGCATAAAGAAACACTAGAAGAATACACAACAAACTAATGAAAGTGATTTCATGTTGGAGACAAGAGAAAACAGGTTGGATGGGAACAAAGGAGGAAGTGGGCCAGCTCAGTATACATCTTTTATGTCGTTTGATTTGGAACCATGTAAATATATTAATCTTCTTTAAACAAACAAACAAACAAACAAAAAGCAAGTACCGTTTAAACCTTACTCTTTAAAGTTTTGGAAATCATCTCATCAGTGTTAATCGTCATCATAAATTGGTTAATGAAGTTTGGTGGAGTAGGCAATAAGGAAGACAAATATATTAATGAGATTTTGTAATTTAGAGGGTATTGGAATTACTAGAAAAATTACTAAATAAGTGTTTATGTTTCTGGTCAAATTGAGAAAAAAAAACATCAAACTAGTGGAACAATATCCTAAGTTGGAAGTATCTTACTGTAAGTCAATGATGGCTTTGTATTTTTTAAAATCTTCATAATTGCTATTGGAAGGTTGACATTATATTTCATTTTATAACTGTTAAATGTGACATTCAGTGAATTTAATGAACTTTAGAATACCCTGAAAGCTAAATGGTTCATTCTGTTTCAGGTGGTGAGTTGTTTTTTGTTGGAAGTTTCTAGAGAAAATGTGGGAACACGAAATAGTTCTTCAGTATCTTTTGCATTTTT
The DNA here is from genome assembly GCF_007565055.1 of Rhinopithecus roxellana. Lineage (NCBI taxonomy): Eukaryota > Metazoa > Chordata > Mammalia > Primates > Cercopithecidae > Rhinopithecus > Rhinopithecus roxellana. Next base: position 89,480,501 of record NC_044549.1, on the reverse strand, counting down.
CAAAGAGCTTAGGCCGGACACAGTGGCTCACACCTGTAGTCCTAGCACTTTGGGAGGCCGAGGCAGGTGGATCACCTGAAGTCAGGAAGACCAGCCTGGCCAACATGGTGAAACCTGGCTTTTACTAAAAATTCAAAAATTAGCCAGGCGTGGTGGCATGTGCCTGTAATCCCAGCTACTCAGGAGGCTGAGGCAGCAGAATTGCTTGAACCTGGGAGGCGGAGGTTGCTGTGAGCCAATACTGCGCCACTGTATTCCAGCCTGGGCGACAGAGCGAGACTCCATCTCAAAAAAAAAAAAGAAAAGAAAAGAAAGAGCTTAAACTGGGTGTGGTGCATGAGACAGACCATCTTTTGGATGAATGGAACATTTGTTTTAGGGGAATGTATCTTATCTTAGTCCAAGATACTGTAACATGAAGTCCTTGAAATGTGTATGACTCCTTGAGATGCATGTACCTAGCAGTCAGTCTTCTTTGTTTCCTTGTGGGAGGATAGCTCAGCCATTGGCTTTATGACTCTGGAAAGGTGCCTGGCACGTGGGATTTTAAATTAATCTCCCAGAGTTTCAGTTTCCTCATTGATAAAATGGAATAGCTTTTTTTGTTTGTTTGTCCCTCTAACTTCCCTGGATGAGTCTACAAAGCAAATTAGATGATCATATATTGTGAATGCTTTGTAAATAGAACATAAACTTATTGTTGCTTGGTTTCATCTCTTATTAAGGATTTTGCATGCATTAAGTTATTTTTATTATTTTCTCTTATCTGGAGCTCTCTTCATTTTATCTTTTTTTAGTTCTAGTGGAGAGCAGTGAAACTCTTAGCCTTGTTTTTTCCAGAACTTTGTTGATGATTGTGTGATAAACACCTTATTGATAAATAGGCAGGAGAGGGAGGTATTCTTAACTCTGGTAAAATCAATAGCATTTGATTTTTCTGCTACCACTGTTGAAGCAGCACAGTGTGGCAAAAGAAGATGAGTTTTGCATTCCCATTCCTGTTTTTCTACTTTAATTTCTCTCAACCGTTGTCAAATGGGGAGAAAACTTAGGGTACTTCTGTGAATTAAAGCTAATGTGAAGGCTGGATGTGGTGGCTCAACACCTGTAATCCCAGCACTTTGAGAGGCCAAGCAAGGTGGGAGGATCACTTGAGCCTAGGAGTTTGAAACCAGCCTGGGCAACATAGGGAGATGCCATCTCTACAAAATATTTAAAAATTAGCCAGACATGGTGGTATGTACCTGTAACTACTCAGGAGACTGTGGTGGGAAGATTCCTTGAGCCCAGGAGGTTGAGGCTGCAGTGAGCTGTGATTGTACCACTACATTCCAGCCTGAGTGACAGAGAAACACCCTGTCTCAAAAAAAAAAAAAAAAAAAAAAAGCTAATGTATACAAAGTAATTATCACTGTGGCTTGTAGAGGTAGTTGCTCAGAACATGTTAATTTTTGTCATTGTCATAATTGAATGAGTTTTTTGGAAACTGGAACTTTACTATTCTAATATGTAGTCAGCCAACTGCTAAAATATTTGGCTTATAAACTATTGTTCATCTTACAGAACAGATTACTAAAAATAGGGGTTCAAGGAAAGATTCATGGTAGCTGATAGAATTTATTTAAGTACCATTGTCTGGTCGGCATGTCATCCTGCATTGATCCTCCAGTGATCTACCCTTAAAGAGTTATTGTTTTAAACTGGATATACTCAACCACGTTCATATTAATGCCACAATTAAGGGAAGAAATGGCGGGGGCGGGGGTAACTACTAGATAATAGAAAAATTCCACTTGTAAGTAATCCTTAATCCACAGGATTTTTATAGCAGATGTTTGCGTTTTTTCCTACCCCACAGTACCCTGTGTACCTGCCATGCCGGTTCTGATGAATTTGCACCCTGGTGTCATAGAAACAGTGGAAATCAAAGATTAAAATAGAGCACATAATCATCAGGTTTTCTCCGACAAATTGTAGCTTGGTGCTGAGGCAATTATTCAGATAATTCAGACCCAAATCTGTTTCACGAAAATGGAACTGACATTTGTTGAACATTTACTACGTACCAAGCTCTATGCTAAACATTTAGTGTGTTATATTGAATAAGCTTTTAAAAAACCGCAGGGAATACCTGTATCATTATCCTGATTTTATACTTGAGGATATCGACACAGAGGAAAGTTAAGTAACTTGCCCAAAATTACACAGTAAGTAACAGAAATGGGACCTCAACTTAACTTTGTCTGACACTGAAATCTGTGGGTTTTTTCTCTAACATCAGTCATACATTTGCCAGAGGTGTTTGACATCTTACTTTTCAGCTTCAGAAGTAAATTCTTTACTAGTAGAATGAAATAAGATGCTACAAAAGGAATGTGTGAAGATAGTGTTTTCCTTTGCTGAAGAAGCTTTGCTACTTTCAGTCAGAGAATGACAAGAGTGAGATATTACTGGAAAACCTGCTTGACCAAGGTGTGCATGTGTGTGTGCATGCACACACACAGAATTAGCTTACATTTCTGCAACTTTGACCTGAAAATAAGGCTCAAAGCTGACTAAAAGGTGTGAAAAATTAATTTCAGGTGTTCTAAATAAAACTATTAACATCTTCCTGGACCAAGGTTTGGAATTCCATCGAATTCAAGATTCAATTTTGAATCTTTGCCAGTGAGTCTTTCTCGTATGTAATCTATATATTAATATCCACTGTAGCCTGGACCAGTGGGGACATCAGAGAGTGCCATTTGAATGCCCTTCCACAGAGCAGCTGTAACGTTCATGTACCAAACCTTATGTTCATCCAGCTTCTGGAAGCACGGCTTTCCAGAATGTTTCAAGACCAAATAGTAGACAAGCTGAAGTCTACTCTGAAAAAGTTCCTTGTTCTAGACTTCAAAGCTGTAGTTGTGTAGGCTTGTATATGCTCTGACCCCAGAAATATCAGAATGAGTAATTAATTTTCTCCTTTGGAGGATTTTTTAGATGTCTTGAAAGAATATTAAAGGAATTTTTGATCTTCAAGGCATATTAAAATGACTAAGACTTCAAAAATATTAATTGCTTTTATCCACAGGGAAGCGATCTGAGAGTGATAATTTTAGTAACACTGACTGTTATACCTAAGTGTCTTTTTGTAAAATCCTATTTGTGAAACTATGTTTAATTTTAGGAATGTGGTTTTTGAGCAGATATAGTAATAAGTACATTACTTTAAAAAGGAATGAGTAGTTCTCTCTGGTATTTTAATTGTATTAGCATCAACTCTATTTTTTAGTGGTGACTAGAATTGAAACAGCAGATATAGCAGATAATCCTGAAACTTCATTTTAGATAAAATTCTGAACCTCCCAGATTTTGTATCAGTCCATTTAGTGATCTAGTTGTCATTCAGGTGAGTGCCTGAGGTGGGGTAGAAGGAAAGGTAATGGGAATTGAAGACACCAGGGAGCTGTGAGCCTGGCTGGGCAGTGACATTGAAGTCGAAGAGGAAGAGGAGATTGCAGGCAACTTCTGAGATGTGTTTTTTGTAAACCACCTCTACCATCTGTTTTCACTGCGGTAGCATAACAAAAACCTCTTAGGTTTATGTCATTAGTATACTGCAAATATTTTACTTTAACAAATCAGTGATTTGTGCTGATGATTTGAAAACCCCTAGGTAAATTGATCACAGACTTTACTACGTTAGTTGACAGACTTGGCCATCCTCCTTTCTTAGCTGGACTAGTAGAGATGCTTCATAACCTTCCTGTTTAAAAAGCATTGTGTGTGTTGTGGAGCATGGGGCGGGGGGCCGGGGCAGTGTTGGCAAGAAGCTGACTTTACTCTTTCTCCAGCTCTGTGACCCCTGCCAGGCCCCAGAACTACATGATCCTCCCCTGCTCCCATTTCCCTAACTCATGGGTTTTCAGTAGGAGCAGTATCACCCCCAAAGGGTGGAATTTTGTTTTTCATGGGGGTAGGGAGTGGGTAAAAAGGTTACTCTGTATATGCATAAAACACAGATACATACACACACACACACACACACACACACACATCCGTGCTTTATACATACACATACATATACACATACACACAGAACACATGAACAAATAGACATCATATTTGTGGTACTAAAATGTCATGGGGTTAGGGGGAAATGTGTAAAAAGACTCCTTAGGAAGATGATAGTTTTAAAAGCTTGAGAAACCGTACCTTAAGCACATCAGGTAAAGAAGAATGGATGACACTGGAGTAGAGAGAAGGGTATGAAAAGGTTGGGTTAAAACAGCTTCAGCTTTGTTTAAAATTGGAGTAGTTCTCTCTGAGGTAAGGAGTAGCAGGAGCTGGGGTCTTGTAAATAGAAGGATTTAGAACAACTTCTGTTGAAGTAGGGGTGGCAGGGAATCTCAGCCTCCCTGGCTAGTGGAAAATACTAAAGTTGGTAAAATGTGCCTCAGTGTTCTTCAGTGCTTTTGGCCTTTGCTCCCCCTCTCCTAATGGAAACTACATTTGGCTCTCTCTTTCCTTGCCCACCCCCACTCTCCCTCCTTTCTCTCACTGGTAACCATTTGTTTGCTTTCTTTCACTATAGACTCATTTGTTTTTTCTAAAATTTTATATAAATGGGACAATACAGTCTTCTTATTGTCTGTCAATACTGATGTACATATCCTTTTAGTTCCAGTTCAGACATCATAAGAGATCTTTTAGAAGAAGAGGAAGCCTGGGAAGCATCACATAAGTGAGTTCTCATAATCATGAAATAAACGTGCACTTTGACCTGAGAAATTATGCTTCTATGTAGCTGATTTTCAAACAAAATGATATTTGTGCTTTCTGGTTTGAAGGAGTAGTAATCCACGTGCAAGATAAAGATTTTCGGTTTACTACTTGTTTCTATATATTTCTGCTAAGAAATGGAATCCTATATAACTGCAGTTATGTATCAGATGTTATTTCTGTATGGATAAATTGTTCCTATGGGCAATTAATACACTCATGTATCACTTAACAATGGGGATACATCCTGAGAAATGTGATTTCATTGTTGTGGGAACATCAGAGTATACTTACCTAGATGGTATAGCCCACCATACAGCTGGGCTCTAGGGTATATAGCATATTGCTCCTAGGCTACAAACCTGTACAGCGTGTTACAGTTAGGCATTTGTAACGCAATGGTACCTGTTAGTGTATCTAAACCTAGAAAAGGTACAGTAAAAACATGGTATTATAATCTTATGTAATTGCCACAATGCAGCTAGAGCCATCTTTTCAAAGTGCAAATCTGATCACTGTTACTCATCCCTCTGCTCTAAAAGTCTTGAATGGCCTCTTGTTTGTTTTAGGTTCAAGAAGGGACTCTTTAATATGCCTAAAAAGTGCTAAATGATTGGATCTCTTTCTCCAGACTCATCTCTTATTATTTACTTCATATTCATATTCTCTCTGCTTCATCATATAGACGTCTTAGGTCCTCCTGCATGAAAAGCTCTCTCCCACCACAGAGCCTTTGAACTTGTCCTCTACCCAGAGTGTTCTTTATTTTTTCATCTAGTTTACACCCCTACTCACCAGCTCAGGTTCTTCCTGGATCCAGTCCTCCTACTGTAGGCGCTTACGGCACTGTGTCCATCCCAGCACATTTGTATGATTGTTTGTTTGCCCATCACTCCTACTGGTCTATAAGTTAGGCATTTTAACCCCAATGTCAGCATGAGCCTAACTCATAGTAAATACATGTGTGATCTCATTTAAATATAGCACTATTATATACTGTTATCCCTGTTTTACAGTGAGGAAACTGAGGCTAAAAGGGGTAAGTCTCCAGCCCAAGGTCATATAGCAATAAGTAATAAGTGATGGAGATGAGATTCTAACCTAATTGTCAAAAGTCAGCATCCTCAACCATTAAACTCCACTATCTTTCCAGAGGAGGAGAGGTTTGCTGTGCAGTTGACATTTTGTCGTTTCATAGCTGAATCACTGGGAGAGTGGAAAAGTATGGTGTATCCAGGGGACACATGGGTTTATTATGAAATACGTGGTGGTTCAAGCAGTAGCATTTTATGTAAGTTTGAGATTTTGGCTGCATTACTGTCTCTCACCTAAGCATTATTTAACTTTGAGTTCTGGGAGAGGAGGCAACTCCTTAGCTAATTACTTTCCTCTTGTACCTCTTCATGCTGAACTAACCCTGACACTAGTGTTCCTGAGCCCAAGCCTGTTCTTGATAATGATAATTTCTTTCTTTCTTTTTTTTTTTTTTGAGACGGAGTCTTGCTCTGTCGCCCGGGCTGGAGTGCATGGAGTGCAGTGGCCGGATCTCAGCTCACTACAAGCTCCGCCTCCCGGGTTTTACGCCATTCTCCTGCCTCAGCCTCCGGAGTAGCTGGGACTACAGGCGCCCACCACCTCGCCCGGCTAGGTTTTTTTTTGTATTTTTAGTAGAGACGGGGTTTTACCGTGTTAGCCAGGATGGTCTCGATCTCCTGACCTCGTGATCCGCCCGTCTCGGCCTCCCAAAGTGCTGGGATTACAGGCTTGAGCCACCGTGCCCAGCGATAATGATAATTTCTTCAAGTCATTACTACCAGAAAGCACTTAGAAAACAAATCCCATCATTTCACTTTTTAAAGAGGAAAGATACAACAGCTCGTTTAGCCCCACCCATTTGTTTTATAGAGAAGGAAGCTGGGCTCCAGAGAGGTAAACTGACCCTTGGTCAAGGTCCGAGGACTGGTTAGTGATACCACCAGGATCAGAATCCAGGCCTCCTGATTTCAGCAGAATATAGAATAAACAGCCTCAGTTCCTTCTAAGGAAGAACTTATGCTGTGATGTAGTTTTAAAAGCAGAATCAGGAAAAGCCTCCAGAGCTTTACTTTTCAACAAAATGTTGCAGTTCTACAAATACCCATCTTAAGCTTATAGGCATTTTTTTTTGTAGTACCACAAGTGGCATATTTGAGATATTAGTCCTGGAACATACCATATCAGTTCCAACACATTCTCTTAATTCCACAAATGATTTAGAGGTTTCGTTAGCAACACATGGCTCCATATAAAGCAGTGTTTTCGTAAGCAGCAGGAAACTTATTTTCTACAAACTGGTCTTGGGGTCTTATATCTACATTTTGTATTCTTTTATGAGATGATCAGTCAGGTGTGGCCACAAGAAGAGACACAAGAGAGGCTCAGGAAAACAAGTTTCATTATACTCACAGGTCCTAGAGACATGACTGTGGCTTCAGCCAAGCTGCCAAGCTGAACCACTCGCAGTTGCCTCATGATTATGCCGCCTTGCCCCTGGCCTTTGCACACGCTGCTGCTTCTGTCCAAATTGCCCTTTCCCCTTTCTTCATCTAGATAGCAGTTGACATTCCTTTCTTCATACTGTGTTCAGAAGCCCCTGATTTTACTCCAGCAGCACTCTCACCCTTTCTAGTGAGTAAGTACACTGGATTTTAAATCCCTAGCACCTAGCACTATGTCTGGGCAGCCCAGCATAGGCACCCAATAAATATGTGAATGAATGAATGTGTCTGGCAGTCAGTCAGTCAATCAGTGTTTATGGGATTTGAATGTATTCACTAGTAGATTCTATGTTCTTACTTGGCTTCAGGAACCTGTGAATGAATAAGGATCGCCACTGTAAACTAAAAATAAAATTTTAAGCCATCAGCTGACTGAACAGACTCCCCTGTTGGCCAAGGGGACCCATAGAAACCTTAAAAACAGTCCCTGGCCATGACAGCACAGGAGGTCAGACTTGCCTCATCATACCTCCTCCCTTTTGCAGTGTAGACATAACAACTGGCCAACATTAATGTTAGAATAGAGATCATAGGACTGACAGAACATATTTTTTTGTGGCAATAAAATACCAAATTATAGACAGGAGCTAAGGCTATTATACCTGCTCCCCTTTTGCAGTGTAGACATAACAACTGGCCAACATTAATGTTAGAATAGAGATCATAGGACTGACAGAACATATTTTTTTGTGGCAATAAAATACCAAATTATAGACAGGACTTAAGGCCATGCGAGACAAGGGTTAAGTAAATCACCCCACACTTAAAGAGTAATTATATTCTAATTGCTACAAGGCTTTTCTTTTTCTCTAGCAGCTAAACAAGTACTGGCCTTGAGATAAACAATATTAAAACAATTGTAGCACATCTACTGCCGGAAGCTGACTAACTGACCCTCTGTTCCACAAGCTATAACTACAGCATTGGTTTGACAAGAGACTGATTTCAGTAACTTTCTCCTGATAAGAGACCACTGATCATGGACTGGTTCTGGCCAGTTTTATAGTGGCTGAGCGGTTGGGTGCCTTTGTGTCCTAAAAAGACCTTTTGACATATAAGGCCTAATTGTAATGTATTTAAATATTGAGTCTCCACCCCAGAATGAACATGGGTTGTGTGTAACATGCATGCATGCATTAGGACTTGCATTAGAACCCCCCTTTATGAATAATCATAGCTCCTCCTGTAACCTGTTGAATATGTATGTTTGGTCCACACATTCACCATAAATCCCTTTTCCCTCTTCCTCTCCCTTACAGTACCTGTCTTTTGGGCTCTGCCGGAGTTACTTCTCAGCCTTGTCGGAGTGGTCACCTTACAGGCTATAATTGTTTATAAGAAATAAAGGCTCCTTTCCAAATTTGTAAATTTGGTTTTTAAGCTAACACCACTTAAAAACCTTGCTAACTCTTTGTGTCTATCTCATTGTGCCTTTAAAAGAAAATTTTAGAAAATAACTTTCTCTTACAAAATCGGAAAAGGAAGAATTATTTTCTCTATTAATAGTCTACATTTCATCTTAAACCCATGAGAAGTTGTTTGCATGTACTTATGAGCCTGTCATGTTTGTTAAATGATACAATTACTGTAATTGAGAGTACTTGCAGCAGGAAAACAGTGAATCCCGTGTTTAAAAAAATGAATAAAAGGAAACTCAGGCCTGTTTACAGTGGTCCTTGATCTGACCACTCTCTCTATAATCAACATGAGGCAAGGAGAGCCACACACCAGGAGATTCTTTCTATGGACCTACCAAGAAGGAAAGTAGGTCATCCTGGAAATAATGTATATTGGAAGCAGGTTAATAATGAATGGCTGGATCTCCTAAGGCATGTTTTTGCCTTCAATAGATTCAGTACTTTAACAGTAGATAGATTCAGTACTTTAACGGTAGGTGCCTCACTGTGGCCCTCCCCAGGAATATCCTCCCATCTGGCTAACGTGCTATTGTCAAATTTTACGAAAAGAAATTCGTTAGTAATACCTGCTGTAGACCAAGAATTTAAAAACCTGCTGCACCTGTGAGATCTTATTAAGTGTTATTCTAGTAAGTCAATGCGTTATATGCATGGAAAAAAATATGGCTTGGGTTATTCTATTAGGATTCTTGCATCTTAGGGGATGAGGTGTTTTAGAGAATTGTTCTGGGAGTACCACTGAAATACTCCTTGCCAGGAACTCCCCTCCTAAGGAAGTGGAAGTATAGATGACTTCTTCCACTACCTCAATAGCTGTGTCTGTTGCCAGCTATCATAAAGGCAAATCAAAGAGGGGAAACATGGAAAGAAAATATTACTGAAAAATGTTAAAGGATTATTAAAAACAAGGTATGAGAATAAAGAGCAATAAAATAGAAGTTAAAAGTAAGGAGGAACATTCCACTAAAATTTAAGCCTTAAAAATAATCAGAAGTCAAATAAGTAAATGATAATAAAACATTAAGATAAAAAATTTGACATGGTAAAAGTTGAGAGATTTTTAAGAACATAAACTAAAACATGAAAAAAAGTAAAAATGATAAGAGTGATACCAAAGATGGTGGAAATTCTCTGCTCCATAAATGCAATAAAAAAACTGCAAAAATTGTCAGATCCAACTTTTTGGAAAACTCTGAACATTAACCGAAGGCAGCAGCACTTTAGGGGGCATTTATTCAAGAAAAATGTCTGAATCTCAGTGAGAACAGTGAGTTTTGTGGTGATTCATCTGGCTTTGTTCTCATCCTTCTCTCTCTAGTTCCTCTGTGGCCTTGGAAGCCAACAGTCTGCAATCATGGTGAGGAGCAGGAGGCTGATAGCCTGCAGAGAAGGCAGAGTGGGGTTGGAGCCCCTTTAAAGCCACATTCCTGGAGAATTTTTACTTAGCCTATCTAATGGTTCCCTGGAAGACTTTACTTGCCAAGACTATCTTTACTTTACCTGACTTGGAGCTTGCTCACTTCAAAAAGCCTTTTCTTTAAGGGTGTTTGTTGAATGCAGTTAGAGACGTTTGACTAGCTTTGTAGCTGTCTGAGGTGGTGCATAACAATTGGGGCAAACGATATGCTAACCAAAAAGCCTAATAGTAAAAGCTGAAGAGTAAGATTTCCATGGGGGTTTTGAACAGCTGTAAAATATTACTGGGAATCTAGAGGGTCACTCTCATTCATAGAGCTTCTGTGCATGCTTAGGAAAGACCTAAGGAAGCACTAAGCTTTCACCCCTGGTTAACCATGAGGCTGTGTGCAAGCAGGAAGTAGAGGCTAAGGCAGAGTTGTCCACTGAGTGTTGAGTGAATGTTGATTGCATGCCCCAGCATGCACACAGAGCCCTTCAGCAAAGACTGGTTTTGCTAAGAGTTTCTGTATGATACTGGTTCCAGAGGTCTAAGGAACTGTTCAATCATTAGTGGACTACAAAGCTAATCAAGCAGACACTTTTAGTTGCCATACACAACGAAGAATACATATTTATAGGATTGGTTTAGAAAAGTTACTAAACAATAATAGCAAACAGCAACAACAACAAATCCTGGAGAGATCTTATTTGTTGGTTGTTTATTTTTGGTATTTATCATGATTGGGGTTCTTTGACCAACTTTGATCTTGATTTGATGTGTTTCAAATTTTTAGAAAATGCACAGCCATGTGTTTTTACATACTTATTTTCCACAGTTCTTTCTCTCCTTTCTTCCAGGCATTCCAGTTATACACATATTATGCCATTTTTATTGTCTCACAGTTCTGGCTGCTCTATTCTATATGCACCCCCTCACTCCTTTTTCTCTTTGTATCTTAATCTGGATGGTTTTTATTGACATATCTTCAAGTTCACTAAGTCTTTTTATCAACTTTATGTATTACACTTAAAGCCTATTGAAGGAATTTCCATCTCAAAATGGGTTTTTTCCCTTGCATTATTGTGTATCATACTTTTTGAATGCTGGCCATACAGTGAAGGACCATAGGGACTGAGGTCAACAGTGTTTGTGCCTAGAAATGGGCTTCCTTCTATTGGGTCATTAGTGTTGGGAGTTGAGCCAGGTAATTCAGAGTTGACCTGGATTGGAGTTTCCTAGTGACTAATGTGACCTTCAGTGCATCCACTTCAAGTTACTCTAGCAGATGGCTGCTTTGACTTCTGCTTAGTGTTGGGGCTGGATTGCCAGAGGGTTTGTCTCACTGATTTTACTCCCATTTTCCTTTCAGTCATGCTTACTTGCCTGCACCCCATAGGGACATATCTTCACCATGTTCGTATCTCTCCCTCAACCATTTCCTGCTCCTGCTTATTGCTTGGTGCTAGGCGCATGGTGGGAAACAGCCAGGGTTCACTGTTATCTCAGTCCAGCCTGAGTCTTAGGTAGGCCCTGTGTGCTTAGGGATGGGCCTTTCTCAGCACTTCTGCCTCCTCCCATGGTATCAGGCTACCTTGACCAAACCTCTGCTTGATGTCAGTGTAAGGTCATCACTGGAGATGATTTTCTGCCCCTCCTGTAAGGTAGAGGTTTTAGTTTCTACATTTCCCCTGGCACAGTGAATCTTTGCCTGCGTTCCTGCAAATGAGGTCATATGCCTCCCCTTGAGGCAGACTGATTTCACCTCTGTTCCTTCCCCAGAGGCCATGGGTCTTTGCCAGAGCCCCAGGGTGAGTTTCCTATGTTTCCCTCAGCAATTGAAAAGCTTATGCTTCCTGGGAGAGAAGCATTCAAGAAAGCAGGCAGGACTTCTTCTTGTCCCCAGTAGCCACTGAAGTGGCTCCTCTCCATTCTCCTTCCCTGCTCCCAGTCTTCTTGTGAGCACCTGACGGAGGCTCGTGGAAAAGAGCTGGCAAGTGTGTGCAGACACTCCTTGTGTCAGTGGCCCGCAGTACTAGCCTGTACTTAAGAAATTAGGAAAATCTTAGCTGATTCTTCTTCCCTGTTTGTATGGTAGCCACCCCGTTCTCCAACACTCTGCCAAAAGTGAGAGACGTGTGGCCCATCTTTGGAGGGGAATATTTTTCTTTGGAATTTTGCTTTCTTAGTTCCTTTACAACCTCAGGTCTCTGAAGGATCAAGAAGAATAAAGATTTTGTTAGACTGCCTGGCTTTTTCTTGTTAGGATGGGAGCAGCTTTTTGTTTGCCTTTTTTTTTCCAGTCCTCTACATGCAAAACAGAAGCATAAAACTCCTAAATTTTAATTCAGCAAAAGGGACTATCTGTAATCCTTGCTAATTCACTAATTCATAAAGTGGAAATACTAATAATAACAATTATGAATTCACAGAATAGAGGGTTATTTCGAGGTTTTAATGAAATAATACGTGTGGAAACACTTGTAAACTAGAAACTGCTGTAGAATAATAATCATTACTTTCTAAGATGCCATTTCTTTTTTCTATCTTCAGAAACGATCTTCAAGACACAGAAATAAGTCCAAGACAGAATCGCCGCACAAGAGCCGCTGAAAGTGCTGAGATTGAACCAAGAAACAAGCGTAATAGGAATTAGTGTGGGCTTTTGCTGACTTTTCAAACGCAGTGATTAGAATAAGGTACTTTTGGTTGCCGCAGACAGATTTCCTGTTTATAAATGCCCAAGGAAAGATGCTAAATTCTAAATATTTTGGTTAGCTGATGTTCATTCTTTTCTGCTTTTCCAGAGGGGAAAAATACTACAAAATATCCTTACTTGGTCAGTTGCCTCCTTCCTCTAAAACATCTCTATCTAAAAATACTAAAAATATGTTTTGCACAGGCACCAGCTTTGCAGAGTAGGCAGACTCTTTGGCACTTTGGCAGAGGGATTTGGTTTGGTTTGGTATGATTTGGTTTGATATCTAAATTTCAGAATGTTCTTAGGCCATTCTCCTTCTCTTCCATGGAGAATCTAACCTCACAAAAGGATTCTTTCAACCTCTTTATTACAAGAAACAGTTGAGTTAAATGTTTATGATTTTGGAAAGGCAGGATGTCAGTTCACATCCTTGGTGTGTGTAAGTACCAATGCAGGCCGCCACCATGCCTGTATTACAGCAGCTCCATGATAGTTGTTGCCCGAGGTTAATGTAGTTGTTTGTTAGACCTGTGTCTTATACATTTCTCAGAGTAAGATATTAGTATTATAATTTAAAGCCACAACAGTCAGAAAGTCACAATAACTTAGAAACATTGCACATATTCTTCTGAAATAGCACTTAAAAATGATTAGTGTATTTTTTCACTTGGGTCAATCAAATCTGTAACACTGAATCCAAGCTATTAAACAAAAAAATATACAATGAATGAATTTTGTAAATGAATAGAGTGTATCAGTTTACAATAGTATTCTTAAAACAGGATCCTCTGGATAGCTGAGTATGGGTTAGAAATCATTGAAATGGATTGGTCAGAAATTGCTATCTCTGTGTAAAATGTCTACCAGTAGCCAGATGCTTCCGGAGTTCATAATGCCTCTCTGGCATTTCAGAGCCAGCATTCCCCAACTCCCACCCCTCTGCCACCACCCAACCCAAACACATCTTTCAAATGAGATGACAGCAAATGCGGCAATGTTAAGACAAGAAATTTATGATTTGCCAGGTTCAACATTTATGACCTCCCCTTTCCAAAGACTGTCTCCGTTGACCTTGGCTTTTTGATGTGCTTTGGGGTTTCTGATAATGTGCGGAGTCTCATTATGGCTGAGAGTTTAGTGTTTTCACAGTGAAGTCCAGACATTTGATTTCTTTATGAGTTCCTTGTGTTAGAAATGACTATAGAAAAATTTGTCATAATAATTTCATTTGCTTGAAATCCTTCATGGTGCATTAAGGAAACTAAAAGCACCACTTACCAAATCCGTCAGCAGAACTGATGTGAGGTAAGTGAGCATGTCAAACAAAATAGGGGCTCACGTGAATATATTTATGTCACTGAGTTGTCAGAAATTATGTCAAAATGAAAACTGCTTGTTTCATGACAAATTACACAGTCTGTACATTAAACTGGAAGTAATTACTACTTTAATTGCAGCAAAAGGAGTTTGTGAGGGAATGGTGAGATCCAAGACTGGGAAAGCAGGCACATGAGTTCATTCAGCAAATATTTAGTTATCTTCTTAGTTATGTATCTGTCACTGTGCTGACACTGGGAATACAAAGGTGGCCAAAGATCAGCTAGAACAGTGGTTCCCAGTGGGGTGGGCAGAAAGATTTTGCCCCCCAGGAGACAGCTGGCAATGTGTGGAGACACTTTTGGAGGTGGAGGGTGGTGAGGGGTACTACCAGTATCAATGGGTGGAGGCCAGGGATGGTGCTGAACATCCAACCCTCACGTGTTAGCTTGCTAGGGCTGCCATCACACAATACTACAGACTGGGAAGCTTAAACAACAATTCTAGAGGCTGGAAGTCCAAGATCAGTAGGGTTTCTTCTTCGGCCTCTCTCCTTGGCTTCCAGACAGTGGCCTTCTCCCGGTGTCCTTGCATGGTCTTTTCTCTGTGTGCACATGACTGTGCAGGACTGGTGTCCTGATTTCTTATAGGGACAGCAGTCATTGGATCAGGGCCCATGCATATGGCCTCATTTTACTTTAGTTACCTCTTTTTTAGATAGAGGACCCTATCTCTAAATACCGTCACACTCTGAGATACTGACAGTTAAGACTTCCAACATATTTAGTGGCAGGGGTTGGGGGGCACACTTTAGCCCAAAACACTCCACAGTAAAGAATTATCCAGTCTAAAATGTCAGTTGTGCCAAGATTGAGAAACCTGTAATGTAAAGGAACTCCCAAGTCTACCTGAAAAATAAGGTCTAAAGAGCTTTTGTTGAGCACTATCTGTTAGCACTTAGCATATGTTTAATATTCATACATTGAAAGACATACATGTTTATATCTATCTGACAAATATTAAGGAACTTAGAGTAAGTGGTAGATCCAGAATTGAAACTGATAAACTTCTGGTTCTAAAATTCACCTTTTGTGAAAATACAGTTCTCACCAAACTTACAGTAATTCACTGGTTATTAACTCTTTCTACCTCCTCACTCCCCTCAAAGTTATAACATCTCCCATCAACGTCAGCTCAGAATGGCAGTGATGCTTATGGTTTGTAGGGGTGCAGGTGAGCTGCTGGATGCATTTTAGATGGCCTAGTATGCCAAGCCACCCTTTCATCCTCTATACTTGGTTTTTTTCGACCTAATGAAAGAATTCATACATGTAAGACCATGTATATAATATAGGGAGGTGTGCCTTTAAAAACAAAATCGTATGGTAAAGACTGATATGTCAACAGGGATAGACAAAATAGAGAAGGCTAGAACTGGGGGAAAAAAAAAAACAGAAACAGTGAATTTCAAACTTCTTCGCATCCGATAAAAGAAAGTAGCAGTGATTCAAATGAGAAACACTTCTGTTATGTACATATTATAAAAGTATGAACATAAGAAGGAAAACCACAACCATTACATTTTTTTACCATTTCAAAAATTTTTTTTTTGGTTTTCAGTCTGTTTTTTAGACATCCTTAAGAACAACTATCTGAGGCTGTAAACAAGTATTTATATTAACACCCATGATACTGACCTACCTGCACTGAGACCTTAAAGGGGGCATTTCTCCATTCCTTCTGTGTATTTCTGGGTATCCCCAGGTTCAGATATTCAGAATACAGACACAAGTCCATGCTTGCATATGTTGCTGCTCCCCTGACAGACTTCTACCAGCATCTGCCCTCCTTACTGCTGCTCTGTCATGTGCACTGCGGCTGGTCCTGCTGGAAAGTCCTACCTTGCCTAGGACGCCATCCCCGATACAGCCCCAGCATGTGCTAGGGCAGCCCTGCCTTCCTGTCCATTTCAGTCTCTTGGCCTTGCTGTGTTCCAAGTGGAAATGGGAGTGTGCTTTCCCGGTTTGCTAGTGTCCTTACTGTCACCCGGACCACAGCGTCCTGTGCAAAAATTTGCTTCTTCTCTCTTCCCCTTTCACTCTTTCTTCTTTCTCTCCTCCCACCCTTTTTTTTTTCTTCTTTCCCCTTACCTTTCTTTCCTTTCTTCTCTTCCTCTCCTTCCTTCCTTCAACTATTAGGACTATATGTCAAGTAATATGCAAAAACAAAGACAGGTCCTGCCCTGATGGAGCTTGTAGACCAGAAGGGAAGATGAGCATTAAGTAATTATATAGATTAATGTACAACTGTGATGAGTGCAACAAAAGAGAGGTTCATGGCACTATCAAACATGCAGTGGAGGGATTTTGTTTTTGCCTATAAACTCTTGCCATAGAAAGCTTGAAAATCAGTCTAGCGGGACAGTGTTAATCACCATGTTCTTTCCTTATCCTTGTCTCCCCCAAAATTCATGTGTTGAAACTTAACAAGAGGTGGGAACTTTAGGACATGATTAAGTTGTGAGGGCAGAGCCCTTATAGATGGGGTCACGGTCCTTCTAAAAGGGGTTGAGGGAGTGGTTTTGTTTCCTCCCATCCCTTCCGCCACATGAGGACACAGTCTTCGTTCCCTCTGGAGGACTCAGCAACAACGCGCCATCTTGGAAGTAGAGAGCAGTCTTCACCAGACGCTGAATCTGGAATCTGCCAGTGCCTTGATCTTGGACTTCCCAGCCTCCATACCTGTGAGAAATAAATTTATATTGTCTATAAATTACCCAGTCTGTGGTATTTTCTTCTGGCAGCACGAATGGACACCCAGGAACTGATGTGTGCATCTTCTGACTCCTTTGGTTCTAAAATACAAAATATTAGCGTAAAATTATGGAAGTCAGCTCATGCTAGTAAGTGCCTGTGTGTCTGCCAACTTCCCAATAGTATCAAGAGAAGCTGGACAAGTCAGAATTTCGTATCACCTA
The DNA here is from genome assembly GCF_007565055.1 of Rhinopithecus roxellana. Taxonomy (NCBI): domain Eukaryota; kingdom Metazoa; phylum Chordata; class Mammalia; order Primates; family Cercopithecidae; genus Rhinopithecus; species Rhinopithecus roxellana. Next base: position 89,463,391 of record NC_044549.1, on the reverse strand, counting down.
TCCAGGATCACCTCCATAAACACACACACACATACACACACACACACACACACACACACACACACACACACACACAGTACTTTAATTTGTCACAGATAGATTCCACAGTGCATAATCAATTCTATTTAATGATTGTATAACAATCCATCCGGATCTTGTGCCATTTTGCACAGACATTCTACTCTTGGACATTTAGGTTACTTCCAGTTTTCTCCAATTACAAATAATTTAGAAGGCATCATGGTGCATATAGTTTTTTCCATCTATATGATTACTGCCTTAGATTATATTCTCGGAGCTAGAATTATTGGGACCTTAGCTTTTAATAGAATCTATGGCCAGGTTTTCAAAATGGGATACCAAAGTATTCTAAAGGAGTTTTTTTCTCTGCGTCTTAATGGGTTTTAACTAGCTGGGCGAGGTGGCGGGCGCCTGTAGTCCCAACTACTTGGGAGGCTGAGGCAGGAGAATGGTGTAAACCCGGGAGGCGGAGCTTGCAGTGAGCGGAGATCCGGCCACTGCACTCCAGCCTGGGTGACAGAGCGAGACTCCGTCTCAAAAAAAAAAAAAAAAGAATCACATTGGAGCTCATCAGTGTCAATGTCACAGCAAATGCAAGGCTTTCATTTAACTATCAAAGCTGAGAGTCCAAAATTGAAAGAGACTAAAACAGAACAATTCTATGGAATTATAAGCAAACAAAGACCAACAATACTTTTCGTCTTTTCGTGTTCTAATGTAATAGAAAGATAGGTTCTAATTATCCCTAGTTTCAAATTAGAGATATACAATAGATTGTGTATCCTTAATTTGAAAATCTGAAATCGGAAATGTTCTGAAATTGGAAACTTTTTGAGTGCTGACATGACACTCAAACCCTTACTGGAGCATTTTGGATTTCAGATTTTTTGGATTAGGGATGCTTAACTGGTTAAGTATGATGCAAATATTCCAAAATGCATAATCTGAAACACTTCTGGTCCCAAGCATTTTAGATAAGGGATACTCAACTTGTATTTAAGATCTTTGAGGGGAATGGCTAAGAAATACTTCTATAGTGTTTCACACCCAGTCTTTGGATAGCAGCTGGATACATTTTCTGGCAAGATTCTAGAGCTGCTCTTAATCTAGTGCTCTCCAAAGAAGCCAGCTGGTTTGGTGTCAAATGAATAGACAGCAAGGCTGACATTCTACTGTAAATGTCTTTTCTTGAATGGGACTCAGGTAGGCAGCAAGCAGCGAATTTTTTTGGTCCCCATAATGTAACTTCGGAATTACAAGCACATAGTTGAAACCCCAGGATTCCACATGACGTTTATTTCCATTTGGATCACATAAGAACTGCATCACAGTCTTAAAAGAATTGTATCATATCTTTTATGTAATAGCTGATTTTGAACAGCACTGACTTTCTCATGCCTAATAAGTCTTCACTGCAAAATGCACTTTCTAGGGAACGTTACTGAATGAGCTATTTTAATGTAACTATTTGAATGTTAAAGACTATCATCTACTGAAAACATTTTGGCAACATAAGTAATGAATTTCTGAAAGCATGACATCTACATAGAATAATTTGTTTCCTATTTGCAATACATGGTATTGTGTTAGGTTAAAAACCTAAAGAAGGGGGTGGGGCTAAGAGAACCATTATGGTAGCATAATGTAAGGCCCAAATCTGGTTGTCGAGAGACCATTCTTACCCACTTTGTCACAGTTTTGTAGAATACAGTCTTCATAGAAGCATATTTGTCTAGATGTATTTTGGGACCTTTGCTGATTTCTATCCAGAAAGGGAAAATAGTTGAATAAATGCTAAAAGTCATAACCTGGTCAGGGGCCGGTTTTTTTTTTTTTTTTTAAAGTAAAAGAATATCGTAGTGATGAACTGTGGGATGGTTCTGTTTTAAACCAGCTCAGCTTGTCCTTCATGTAAGATATATTCAGAGATCCAGATTTCTCTTTGTTAAGTTGTGATGGGCCAAGTACTTACTAAAGGGTACTCTTTAGTAAGAATGGAATGGAACCCCCAAGAAAGGAGTGACATACAAAAAGCAGTGGTGAGCAAATACATTGGTAAACACTGGTAAGTTTTAAGTAAATACAGATTTGGGGATGGGGAGTGGAGTGTGGTTAAAACAAGGTGGAAATAAAATAGTAGATAATCATGTGAGACATGGGAGATCAGAATATCAAGGTATTCTGAGGCTCTTGGTATTAGTATTGTTTGGGAGGCATCGACCTACTTTGAACTCTTAAGAATCCATTTTAAGGTTTTAAAGGCAACTCTTAGTGAACACCTGTTTCCAGAAAATGGGTTTCAGGAAAACTTGATAAAGCCACTGAGGCAGAAAAGATTCGAAGAACAAGAAAAAGCATGGTGAATAGAAAATACGAAATAAGATGGTCCAATAACCCCAAGTATATCAATAATCACTATCCCTGAATGATTAAACTGAACTCTTAAGAGTAGCCAGTGTTTATTAAGTGTGTAGTACGTGCCAGGGCTAAGGGCTTTGCCAGTGTGAACTCAGTCATCGCAACAACCCTGTTGTACAGATAAGGAAACGGGACAAAGGTTAAGACGCGTTCCCACAATAATATGTGACAGTTTCTCAGGCTGGATTTTTAGGAAACAATCTAGCTTTATGCAGTTTACAAGAAACACACAGAAGGCAAAAAGGCAGGAAAAGATACCAGCCAAAGCTAATTAAGTGTAGCAATGGTTGTAACAAATTCATGTGTATATTTTTTTCATTTTGCTCTGGATTCGTGGAAACTTGTTATGAGAAATTGGGACTTGAATTAGCTTTTAAGAAGAGATGCAGTTTCCATTCGCAGAAGAGTACAGAGAATGCTGGAGATGTAAAATGACGTCAGGGTGAGGTGAGGAACAGTCATTGCTGGAGGGAACTAAGGGCTGGCCGTATAGGAATGTGGTGTGCTGCCACCTTCCCCTTCTCTTTCCTCTTGGTGTGCTCATTTCACCAAATGCTCTCCTTCAACGGAAGGAGGCAAAGCGCCTCCTCTGATATGCCTTTCTCTCACCCCATTTTCACCAAAATCTCCACTCAGTAAAGGAAAACAATGTCATTGCATGGATATTCATTTAATGAATACTGTGTTAGGATGTAATAAAGAATGTACAAGAAAGAAGCACTCCCTGCCCAGAGAGCTGCCTGTCTGACGAATCCAGTTCTAGGAGTGGGTCGCTTTCCCTCCCCCGGCCCCTGCTCCCTCATCTTGATATAAAATAGGGCATTTGAACTAGACTCTAGACTATCAAGAGCTGGAGGGAATCTCATCTATCATCTAGCTCAATCTCCTATTCTAAAAGATTGGAAAACAGATTCAGTGGGTGCCTAAGACATAGGGTGTCTTCTGGCTGTAATGTTTCAAGTATCTAAGGCTCAGGTGGAAGTTCTGGCCAAGACACTCCTGCTGTGTGCTCTGCCCACAGATAAGACCTGGACTTAGAGGGCGTCACAGAAGGCAGCAGGGGAAACCCACTGCTCCAGCCAAGGGGACAGGAAGGCAGCACTCGGATGTTTCTACGTGGTGACTTTGAATACTCCTGAGACTAGAAATCCAGGGAAATCAAGGCCCAGCCGTCTGCTAGCTGTGGTGACCCTGCTCACTCCCTGGGTTGAGGGTCCAGGAACCTAGCAGCAGACTCACCGAAGAACTGTGCCCTCTTTTGCTTCTAAGGAGAGTCCATCCAGGCCTTGAGTTTCAGACAGGAAGTATTGAGGGTGAGGGCAATTGACCAGCTTCAAACTCCTCAAGCCCCCTTAGGTGAAAAAGGATAATCCTTGTAAGGGGTGAGAAAGAGGGGTTTGTATTTCCAGGCCTTTCTATCCAGTGGATTCTTAAACTATTCACTACCCACCCCTTCCAAACCCAGGCCACCTGATAGTCAATCACTTTTCTCTTAAGAGGTGCTGTCTCACTATGTTGTCCAGGCTGGAGAGCAGTGGCGATTCACAGGTGCCATCATCGTGTACTGCAGTCTCAAACTCCTGGGCTCTAGTAATCCTCCTGCCTCGGCCTCCTGAGTAGCTAGGACTGCAGGCAGGGGCCACCATGCCCAGCTCTTTGATCGCCTGTAACAGATTCTTTCCCCATCACACCTCTGCTGGCCCCCAGTCATGCTTTTGCCCTCCTGTACCACCACTGAATCCCTGCTTCAGGTTCCCGCTCTGACCTATTCGTAGCTGTCCCCACACCAACAACTCTTTGACCCCCTCCCCCTTCCAGTGACCTTCATTCCTGTAACCTTGCTACTTTTTCACTGTTTATCATCCCGGGCCCCACACGCATGTCCTTACATCCATATTATCCAGTTCAGATTCCATGGCCCATCACAGCCATTCCCTTGCCTCTCCCCTCCACCACATTCGCCTGGCCCTCATGGTTTTCCTGCCACCTATCTAGTTACTCTTTCTCAGTCTCCTTTGCTCAAGCCTCTTTCTCTGCTTGACTTCTAACCATGAATGAGAAGTGCCCCAGAGACTAGTCTCTGACTGTCTTCTCTAGCTATGTCTTCTCCCTAGTTGGTTTCATCTGGTCACGTGGCTTTAAGTTCTGTCTCTATGCTAATGATTCTCAAAAGCATTCCGCTCTGTCTTTAACCTCTCACTTTCCTGTAAAGCCTGCTTCCCACTTCCTGGTTATTTGTTCTCCCTAATGCTTTACTGCTCCGCAAAATAATTGTCTATATTCCCCATCGTCCCCTCCACTCTTCTATGAAAATGAGTATTTTTTTAAAAAATATTCCTCTCCCCTGAGTTTCAGACTGATTTGCCTGACACATCCACTTGGCTTAGAGGCACCCCAACCTAACATGTCCAAAGGAGAACTCTTGATCTCCTTCCCTATCCCAAGCCTGCTTCTTCCCAAATCTTCCTATTTCAGTCCATCACCCCCTCATTCACATAGTTGCTCAGGCCAAAAACTAAGTAATGAGTTGTTGAACAAATATCTGGGGTTTAATTAGGAAGCAACTATTTGTATCTCTTCATAGCCCTTCAAAATGTATTCAGGGGGTTGTCTACCCCTAGATGGAAATTCCTGTGGTCCCATGACTTTTGTGATCACTCTTAGGTAATACAAAAAAAAAAAAAAAATACCTATAGTCCGAAGTTAAAATACCTGGTCTCATGTAGTGATAAAAGTCTGACCTTGATTTATAGTTTTCTCCCTACCCCAGCCAGAGCTTGCTGTAATCTGGCTTCTTGCAGTGGATGTGGCTGGCTGGTGGTCAGGTGCTTGCGCAGTTCTCTCCCTACCCTGTTCTACTTCATGCTTTCACCCGCCCTCCAGCATCTGGCAGTTGGTTCAGGTAGTGGAGAGAGAGAGGAGAAGCAGGGGAACAGGGAAGCTCTTTTCTGAAAGGTACTGTCATAAGATGGCTCACCCACTGGGCCCAGCAGGTAGTTAAAGCTGGCTGTCATGGTTCCAGCCCCACTGAGCAAGTTGTGCCACAGAGCTTATAACTCACGTGGGAATTTTCCTCCGAGTGGCAGCCCTTTTCTTCAATGTGTGGTTTTCTCTGGTCAATTCTACACAGACTCTGAGGATCCCATTGCTTCTCTGGCCAGTCCCCCTGAGGATTTACAGTGACCCCAGGCCAAATCTAGATCTAGATCTAGAACAGCTCTGGATTTCCAGCCTGGTGAGCTGAACCTCAGTTCCCTCTGCCCCCCAAACTACAGGGAATGTATAGTAAGTTCTCTGAGTGGTCCAGCTGAAGGCCATTTCACTTCATTTAAAGTGAAGGGGCAAGTGCCTCACACCCTCCTCTCTACGAAGAGAGGGATGTGGGACTCTCAATACAATTTATTTCAAAGAAATCACATTATCCACACACTTCAACCCTTTTAATACCTTCCTGGTGGTTGAAGCATTCACCAGGCAGCTGGTTTTCAGCTGAGTCATTTAGCAAGTCCTACCTGGTTTGTCTCACAATTCCTTTTGGCATCTGACATTTATTTTCTTTCCTCCAAACCAAAACGTTTTAATATCCTGTTACACATAGAGCTCAACTTTGTTTCTATGAATTTGTCTGCGTTTGAATTTGCCTATACCTCGTATAAGTTGAATCATACTGTCTTGTCTTTTCTGGCTGGCCAATTTCACTTAGCATAATGTCCTCAAGGTTCATCCATATTGTAGCATATGACAAGATCTCCTTTTTTCTTTTTTTTTGAGATGGAGTCTGTCACCGAGGCTGGAGTGCAGTGGTACGATCTTGGCACGCTGCAACCTCCACCTCCTGGATTCAAGCGATTCTACTGCATCAGCCTCCTGAGTAGCTGGGACCACAGGCACCTGCCACCATGTCAGGCTAATTTTTGTATTTTTAGCAGAGGCAGGGTTTCACCATATTGGCCAGGCTGGGCTCGAACTCCTGACCTTGTGATCCATCTGCCTTGGCCTTGCAAAGTGCTGGGATTACAGGTGAGCCACCAAGCCTGACTGACAAGATCTCCTTTTTTAAGGCTGAATAGTATTCCATTGTATGTATATGCCACATTTTCTTTGTTCATGTATTGGTGGACATTTGGGTTGCTTCTACCTCTTGGCTATTGTGAATAATGCTGTGATGAACATAGAAGTGCAAATATCTCTTCAAGATCCTGTTTTGAAGTATTTGGGGAATATACCCAGAGGTGGGATGGCTGGATCACATGGTAATTCTACTTTTAATTTTTTGAGAAATCCTCTTACTGTTTTCCACAGAAGCTGCACTATTTACATTTCCATCAGCAGTGCACAAGGGCTCCAATTTCTTCACATCCTCACCAGCACTTGTTATTTTCTAGGTTTTATTTATTTATTTGTTTATTTATTTTATAGTGGCCATTCTAGTAGTGTGAGGTGACAGCTCTTTGTGGTTTTGATTTGCATTTCTCTAACGATTAGCGATATTAAGCATCTTTTATATGCTTGTTGGCCATTTATCTTCTTTGGAAACATATCTTCTCAAGTCCTTTGCCCATTTTTTAATCAGGTTGTTTTTTTCATGTAGTTTTAGAACTCATCTTTGATCTCTTGTCTTTACCCAACACATCTTACCATCACCAGGATTCTTATTGGTGCACCCTTCAGAATGTATCCTCTATCTCTCCCCTCCTTAGCCCCTCCAGCGCTACCATGTTTATTTCAGTCACCATCATCTTTCAATGATGCTACTGTTCTAGCTTCCTAATTAGTTTCTCTCTCCATCCACATTTATCCCACCATAGTTGATTCTTCCCCAACAGCCATCTTTCAGAAATGTAGATCAAATATTATTCTCCTCCTTCAAGTCATCTAATGGCTGCCCAATATATTTCAACTCAACCAAATTTCTTACTACGATGTAAATGTCCTGGATGGCCCAGACTCCATCCACCTCTCCAGCCTGTGCCCTTCCACTCTCTTGCTGTTTTCTGGGCTACAGCCACACAGCCCTTCTTATGGTTGCTAAACATGCTAGGCTTGCTCCTGTTTCAGGGCTTGGCTGTCACGCTTCTCAGTGTGGAATCGTCTTCTCTGGGATCTTCCCATGGCTGGCTGCTTCTCTTCATTTGAGAGCTGCACAAATGTCACTTTCTCATTAAAGCCTTCCTGGACCTGTCTTTCTAAAAGACTTCCTCACTCCTCCACGTCAATATCTGTTCCAGACTCTGTTTTCTTTTCTTCATTATATGCGCTGTCCAGAGTTATTTATTTATTTATTGCTTTTCTTTCCCTACTGGAATGTAAACCCTGTAGCGGGAGGGACTCTGCCATGTTTGCTACTGTCTGCCAGGCCTAAAATAGTGTCTGGTACACAGTAGGCATTCAAAAACTGTGAAAAGAAAAAAACCAAAGGACTAATTGTTGATTGACTGTCTTCTCTCCCTGGAATGTGATGTCTGTGAGATCAGGGACCTTGATTGGGTGGTGTTCACCTCTCCGTTCCAGTGCTCTGAGCAGCATTGGAGCATATTAGGTGAGCAGCAAATCAGTGTGGAATGAATCCTCTCTGAGCAAAGAGATCTGGTCAAGTGAGTCAGGGACCCATTGGAAAAATCTCCTCCTTTCTTCAGTTTCTGCTCTTCTCAGCTGTCCCAGAAATGCTTGGCTCAACGGGATGAAAATAACACCAGCTGTATTAGTTATGTGAACTACTCACTATTTTCTCCAATTCCTATAACTCAATGTATGCTTGTGTCTTCACTGAAGTGTACAATAATCTTTATTGTAGGCTTATTGGACACAAAACTAAATGCTTTGTCTGGATGAAATGTGTTACTTTTCTAGTGTGGACATGCTCTCCCAACTAAAAAATTGTTACAGGGACCATCGATAAGGACCTAAACTATGGGAATAATTTTCTATTTTCATTTAATACTTATCTTTTGTCTTATTTCTTTGGGCCTAAATTTAATTTTGCTTTGGACCTTTGCTTTAAACCTCCATGTCAGAGGCACAACATCTTTAAATCTTCATTTGAAGATGACTAAGAGACTCAGTGCTTAAAAGCTATCACTCGGCCGGGTGCGGTGGCTCAAGCCTGTAATCCCAGCACTTTGGGAGGCCGAGACGGGCGGATCACGAGGTCAGGAGATCGAGACCATCCTGGCTAACACGGTGAAACCCCGTCTCTACTAAAATATACAAAAAACTAGCCGGGCGAGGTGGCGGGCGCCTGTAGTCCCAGCTACTCGGGAGGCTGAGGCAGGAGAATGGCGCAAACCCGGGAGGCGGAGCTTGCAGTGAGCTGAGATCCGGCCACTGCACTCCAGCCTGGGTGACAGAGCGAGACTCCGTCTCAAAAAAAAAAAAAAAAAAAAAAAAAAAGCTATCACTCCATCTTCCTGGGAAGCAGGCTTTACAGGAAAGTGAGAGGTTAACGACAGAGCGGAATGCTTTTGAGAATCATTAGCATAGAGATAGAACTTAAAGCCACGTGACCAGATGAAACCAACTAGGGAGAAGACATAGCTTGAGAAGACAGTCAGAGACTAGTTTCTGGGGCACTTCTCATTCATGGTTAGAAGTCAAGCAGAGAAAGAGGCTTGAGCAAAGGAGACTGAGAAAGAGTAACTAGATAGGTGGCAGGAAAACCACCAGCCCTCCCAAGGTGATGGTTTCATTGCTGAGGTCCCTTTTATGCCCCTCTTTTGGAAAAGGATGAACTTGAATTGGAGTGACATGGCAGTCTTTTGGACTCAGTTTCCAGTTTCACTTCTCCAATCTCCTAATTGCCACCTGGTCATGGCCCGGGGCTTTTAGAATTGATTGGGCACCATGGCGTGGGATTGCCTCCGTGTAGGTGCCATCCAGTCTGTGGTTCTGGGAGCTCGTGTGAGTTCCTTAAGGGAACTGATTACCAGGTAGCACTTCTTATCATTAGCATTTTCTCCCATCTGCCAGCCAAACTCATTTCTTTTACACCTTAGATAATGTAGTGTGTTTTAAAATCCAGCCCAGATGTCCTACTTTCGAACGATTTCAAACTGATGAGGAAGCCAAGTGTCACAGTCAGGAATGGGACGGTCAGGTCTTTTTGGGCAGAGCCACCTCCCCCTGCCCTCCCTCGTGAATACCCCCAGTCATCACCCCCAACCCCTCTGCATCCTCTACATCAGTCCCGGTTCTTCCAGAGGCAGACGCCAAGATGAAATTAGACTGGTCAGAGATTTATTGAGAGAACATCTGTGTCGGACAAAAAATAGAGGGAGCAGGAAAAGGTGGGGAGAGCCTTCCAACCACTTTTGCACCCCTGTGGAGAGAGAGAGAGGGAAGGGAGGGTCATGCATAGGAGGACCCTCGGGTGGTGGTGCAGCGCTGAGACAACCTTGGCCAGACGGATGGGGAGTCTGGCAGTTTCAGGGGCCCTTCCTTTCCTAGGTGCAAATTGTCTGTCCAGCAGCTGTATCTTCAGATGGGCTGACGCTGTCACTTCACACCTTATTGCTTCTCCATTATCACCAACCAAACTCCCACAGAAGGGGAGGCCAAGACCCTGTGGGAACAGATGCTGCATCCTCAAAGCAAGCCTGTTCTATATGTGTTTTGCTGGACTCTCCTTTCAACACCCTATTCTGCCCCAGGGGTGGGTTTGGGGGTACTGTGGTGCAACCCCAGATATGGCCATTCTTCTAAATATTTCAGGCTGGGCATGGGTGCAGTCATCCCCAGTCCTCCCCCATGGGCCTGTAGCTCTGCTCACCCAGGGAACTGATAGTAGAATAGAAAGAGCCCTGGTTGCGGACAGAGTGAGAGCAGGGTTTGGACTCGAGCTCTGCCATTTGGTCTAGCACATTCATCCGGGGCTCCCACAGGCTGTACCCCTTTCTAACACTAGGAATTCAAGGACAGGTCAAGCACAGCCCTGGCCCATGAGGAGCTCGGTCTGAAAGGGAGACCGGCAACCTTGCAGCAAACACAAGGAGAGCAATGTGATGAGGACATTGATGGATATACTATGTGTTCTTCCTGTGTATACTCATTGTGGCAGGAGCACAGCCTGGTATCTCTTGTCTCTGTTAAGTATAAGTGGGACCCTCGAATCAAGAAAAATGTTTTCAGTGCCTGGCACCAAAGCAGAGGGAGGCAGCTATTTCAGAACCAAAGGGCATACCATCATGGGGGTCCTCCCCCCTCAGGTTTGCCCGTGGAGCCTGAAGAGACCTAACATGGTCCCTGTGGACAGCCTCTTGGGAGCCCCCACTGGCCCCTGTGTACAATCAGAGGTCCTGAGAGGAAAATGACTGCTCCTGACATCCTGGCCCTGCTTTCCTGGTCCGGAGAGTCTTTGCTTTCCTTATTCTGAGCTGGGGCAGGAAGGGAAAGAACCAGGAAGGGGCCCTTCTTCTGATAGAGGAAGACCCTGGCCTGTGTGGGTGTCTGAGGGAGGGGGACCACTGGCCCATGTGGGCGTCTGAGGGAGGTGGAAGGCAGCCCCCTGCGTCCATTCTGTCCATGTTGGTAGCACAGCTGTCCTGAGCCCAGAAATGAGATATTTGCTCTACTTCCTCTGCAAGGAGTTGGTTAACTCATCTCAGGCTGGAGGGAACGTGCCCACTTTGGAGGCAGGAGTCACAGTGCCTTGTGGAAGATTTGCTGAGGGAGACCTTAAGCGACTGTCACTCAGTCATTCAAGGCCTGAGCTTCCCCAGTCATAAAAGAAGGGTGAGTTGAGGGCTTTCTGAGTTCCTTTGAGCTCAGCCATCTAATGTCCTCATCTGGTCTAGCACTGCTCTAGGCTGGAGGTTGGGTGAAGGTGGTGGTCAGGGCCTCCAGCAGGACTCTCTGAGCTGGAACCTACTACAGGCTTCTCTGTTGCTAGCATCACTGGCTTCCTGTGTGTGCCTCCCTTGTGAAATGAGAGCTGGGGTCTAGCCCAGTTTCCAGCTGAGAGGGCTCCTGGGAGTCTCTGAGTACACCACCACACGTGGAAAAAGAGGAGCTCCCTCCCACTCGGCTGTCAGTCGGGAAGGGAACAGGCTCCAGGTGTTTCAGAGGCTGGAATGGAAACACCGTCTCTGAGGCTGGGCAGCTCAAAGGTGGGAAGAGCCTCCTGAATGTTAAGAGAGATAAATAGTAATGGGGCTGGGTTAATAAATTTAAATTAAAGTCTCGCACTGTCACCCAGACTGGAGTGTAATGGTGGGATCTCGACTCACTGCAACCTCCGCCTCCCAGGTTCACACAATTCTCCTGCCTCAGCCTCCTGAGTATCTGAGATAACAGGTGCACACCACCACACCCGGCTAATTTTTTGTATTTTTAGTAGAAATGGAGTTTCACTATATTGGCCACACTGGTCTCGAACTCCTGACCTCGTGATCCGCCTGACTTGGTCTCCCAAAGTGCTGGGATTACAGGCGTGAGCCACCACACCTGGCCCAGTAATTTTTTATTGGGTGCCAGCCATTGTGAATTTTACCTTGTCAGTAGCTGAATGTTTTGTATTCTTATAAATAATCTTGATCTTTGTTCTAGGGCATAGTTGAGTTATTCAGAAACATTTTGAATCTTTAGAGTTTTGTTTTTAAGATTTTTTTGGAGTCTAGAACAAGGATCAGTTTAGGGCTAATTATACTCCACCATGGAGGCATGACCTTCCCAAATACTCTACTGAGTGCCCAGTGAATGGATATACTATGGATTTTTTGCAGTCTGGCTGGTGGGAACAGGCTGTGTCCAGCTGTGGGAATGACCAATTTCCAGCTGTGTGTAAATACTAGACACTGTTACCTCTAATCCTTTCAAATGGTTCTTTTCCCTGCCTCCAGCAGTTTTCCTACACATGCTCATAGGTATTCTCCTGAAGACCCAAGAGAGACCTTCTGCTCATCTCCAGGGTTTGCTTTCTCTGGGGAAATCTCCCCTCTGGTCTCTGTCCTGTCTCTCTAGCTGCCACGGTCTCTCTGGACTCTCAGCTGCATTTCCTTAACAGAGTTTGCCAAGCTCTGCCTGGGTTCCCATCCCTGAGTTGTGACCTGCAGACTCTCTCAAGGCAGTGAGCTGGGAAATGGAAGGGCTGACTCGCCTTGCTGGTTTTCTGTCTCTTAGGGATCTGTCCTTCCTTGCCTGATGACCGGTTTCTTAGAAAATTGCTGTTGCACAAATTTTGAATGGTTTAAAAACTTTTTTTCCGGGTAGGAGAGTTTATTAGGGTTCTGCAGAGAAATAGAACAAATAGGATAGATGGATGGATGGATGGATGCATAGATAGCTAGATGGATGGATGGATGGATGGATGGATGGATGGATGGATGGATGGATAGATAGATAGATAGATAGATGCTGAGATTCATTATAAGGAAATGGCTTGCATGATTATGGGGGCTGAGAAGTCCCATAATCTACCATTTGCAAGCTGGCGACTCAGGAAAGCTGGTGTTATAAATTCCAGGCTGAGCCTGAGGGTCTGAGAACCAGGGGAACTGATGGTGTAAGTCCCAGGCCAAGGGCAGGAAAAGACCAATGTCTCAGCTCACACCACTGGGTAGAGATAGAATTCAACTCTCCTCCACCCTTTTGTTGTATTTGAGCTCTGAACAGATTGGATGATGTCCACTCATACTGGGGACAGCAATCTGCTTTACTCAGTTCACCAAGTCAAATGTTAATCTCTTCCAGAGATACCTTAACAAATACACCTAGAAATAATGTGTAGCCAGGTATCTGGCCCAGTAGAGTTGACACATAAAATGAACCTGCTTGAGTCTATCCTTTGTCAACTTGGCACCCATAAGCATCTCTTTAAACCATACTTAATCTCCAGATAAAGACAAGAACAGGTTCATAATTCCACCTAACATGATGCATCTCTCCTGTGTTCAATAAAAAATGCACTAGCCCTTTCCTAGAAATAAGGTAAAATCCTTGATATCTTTCTCCTTGATATTGCCTAACTAAAAACACTATGATGTAAAATTAACAATCTTAAATACTATGATATTAAGTCAAAATTTCTTGTGTTACATGCTAAGGGAATAAGAGAAGAAAGAAAACTAAGCTATTTGCTTTATATATATAATTAATTAATATAAATAATAAATACAATGCACACATATTCATAACACAGGAAGGAGGAAGTACTCATGATAATTACAATTCTTGTGTCTGTAACTGGTCACATGGCCATAGCAGGTATTTATAACTGCCTTCTTCCACTCTGTATTCTCTTTGCCTTTAGCAAGCATCCTAGTTGGTCATATTTATTTACCTAGGGGAGTGACCCAAATCTTCATTCCTGAAGAATCTCAGCCATTCGTAGCCCTGCCTCGATTGGGTTGTTGTAGTTATTCATTGACCTTAATCACAGGGCATGGTAATACTAAAACATGCCCCAAGGGATTTCCTGTATTCCAGACAGAGTCTTCTTTACCTCCATTGTGGAGTAGTAGTCCAATTTGTCCTTGATAGTCTGGAACAACCATCCCAACTATCACTGTAACTCCCTCCTTACCTGTTCATTCACGGGCATGAAGAACCCAGAGTGGCCAGGTGGCAGTCTTAACTTCCAGTTCAATGAAATCATTGTTGTGATTCCTGGTGGAAGCATTCTCCCGCTGAAACTAAGACTTCTAGGAGAGTAGAGTATAAGGTCACAGGTACATGAAGTAAAACTTTTGCTAGTGGATTGCTAAGGGTAATAGTGAGTGGTGCCACCCCCATTTCCACCTCTTGACTTCTGGATCCTTGAATCCTAGCTATGGGAGAAAGAGCACCATATGTTGGATGCTGACTCAGAGCTATACAGGCTTCTGGAGAAACTTGCCTCCACCCTATAAAGAATTGCCACCTAGCTGACGCAGTAAATTAATGTGCAAAAGGCCATCATACTGTTCTACATATGCCACATGCTTTAGGATGGTGGGGAACATGGTAACTTCAGTGAATTTCATGAACGCAGGCCCAGTGCTATATAAGAAAGGCAAACCGATATCCAGAGTAAATGTCTATTCCATCAAAAACAAAATGCTGCCCCTTCCATGATAGAAGTGGTCCAATGTAATCAACCTGCTCCTAGGTAGCTGGCCGACCACCCCCAGGGAATTGTGCCATACTGGGAATTCAGTGTTGGTTTCTGCTCCTGGCAGATTGGACACTCACTGGTTTTCATAGCCAGATCGACCCTGGGGTTTGGAAGTCCATGTTGCTGGGCCCATGTATAACCTTCATCCCCGCCATGAGTGCTGTTTTTAAAATGAGCCCACTGGGCAGTGACACAGTTATCTGAAAAAAGAGGCTGACTAAGCCGGGCGTGGTGGCACATGCCTGTAATCCTAGCACTGTGGGAGGCCGAGGCAGGCAGATCACTTGAGGGTCAGGAGTTTGAGACCAGCCTGGCCAATAGGGTGAAAATCTGTTTCTACCAAAAAATACAAAAAAAGTAGCTGGGTGTGGTGGCGTGTGCCTGTAATCCCAGCTACTTGAGAGGATGAGGCAAGAGAATTGCTTGAACCCAGGAGGTGGAGGTTGCAGTAAGCCGAGATCATACCATTGCACTCCAGCCTGGGTGGCAGAATGAGACCCTGTCTCAAAAATAAAATAAAATAAAATAAACTAAGAGGTTGACTAATATCTATAGAATGAGTCACCCTATTCACTTGATTATTTAAATTTGCCTCTGCTGATATCACCCTTTGGTGAGCACTCACATGGGACACAAATCTCTTCATCTTTTGCACATTCAGAGAGGTTTATCCATATACCTCTTCCCCAGATTTCCTTGTCACCAATTTTCCCATTGTGTTCTTTCCAAGTCCCTGATCATCCAGCTAAAACATTGGCTACACCCCATGAATCAGTATATTATCACATGTCTGGCCATTGGTCCTGCCAAGCAAAGTGCACTACCAGGTGCACTGGCTGAAGTTCTGCCCACTGGGAAGATATCCCTTCACCGAAGTCCTTCAGGGATGTCCCAGAAAGGGGTTATAGTGCTGCAGCATCCATTTTTGGGTCATGCCTGCATATCATGCAGAACCATCTGTAAACCAGGCCTGAGTCTTTTCTTCCTCTGTCAGCTGATCTAGGGAACTCCCCATAAAGCCACAGGTACAGGCTGGGAGAAAGAAGGCAACGTAGCAGGAATAGGAACCCTGGGCACTTGAGTCACTTCTTCTTGTAACTTATTTGTGCCTTCACTACCTCCTCAGGCCCGATCACAGATACCCCACTTCCATTTGATGGTTGAGTCTTGCTATGTCCACCCAACTTTATGGTTTGGTGGGTCAGATGACACCCAGCTCATGACAGGCAGCTCAAGTTGCATGGTAATGTGATGGCCCATGGTCTACTGAGGCCCAATAGCAGGCCAAGAGCTGTTTCTCAGAAGGGGAGTAGTAATCTGCAAATTATGGCAGGGGCAGGCCCTTGCCATGAAATCCTAACAGTCTCCACTGTGATTCACCTATAGGGGCCTGCCAAAGCCTCCAAGCAGCATCCCTGTCTGCCTCTGACACTTTAAGCACCACTGGATCTGCTGGGTCATGTGGCCCAAAGGGCAGAGCAGCTTGCACAGCAGCCTGGACCTATTGCAGAGACTTATCTTATTCTGGGTTTCACTCAAAACTAGCAGCTTTGGGGGTTACTCAGTAAAGGGGAGAGACACACCAAAATGAAGAATATGTTGCCTCCAAAATCCAAAGAAGCGCATGGCGCTTATTTTGGTTGTAGAAATGGCCAGATGCAAAAACATATCCTTCACCTTAGAAGGGCTATCTTGACATACCCCATACCACTGGACGCTAGAAATTTCACTGAGGTAGAGATCTCTGAATTTTAATCAGATTTGTTTTCCACCCTCTGACACATAAATATTTTACAAATAAGTCTAGAGTAGTTGCTACTTCTTGCTCACTAGCATAATGTCATTGGTGTAATGGATCAGTGTGGTACCTTGTGGAAGGGAAAGGCAAACAAGATCCCTGCGAGCTAACTAATGGACATACGGCTGGAGAGTTGCTGTATCCCTGCTGCAAAATAATGAAGGTACATTTCTGGCATTGCCATCTGAAAGCAAACTGCTTCTGGTGGGTCTTATTAACAGGGGTGGAGAGAAGGCATTTGCCCTATCAATAGCTACATACCAGGTACCAGGGGCTGTATTAATTTGCTCAAGAAATGAAACCACACCTGTTACAGCAGCTGCAATTAGAGTTATTACTTGCTTACAATAATCCACTGTCATTCTCCAAGATCTATCTGCCTTCTGCACGGGCCAAATAATAAGTGAGTTGAATGCAAATGTGGTGGGAATCACCACCCCATGTCCTTCATGTCCTTGATGGTGGCATCAATCTCTACACTCTCTCAAAGTAAGGCTTTTGGTTTACTATTTTCCTAAGTAGAGGCAGTCCTACTGGCTTCCACTTGACTTTTCTCAACATAATAGTTCTTATTCCACAGGTCAGGGAACCAATGTGGGGATTCTGCCACCTACCGAGTATGTCTATTCAAATTTTGCATTCCAGAAAAGGAGAGGTAACCACAGGATGAGTTCAGGGACCCACTGGACTCACTGTGAGATGGAATTGAACTAAAACTGCATTGATCAGCTGACCTCCACAAGCCTCTCCACTGTGGTCTCCTGGACCACAGTGACATTTTGGGCCTCGTGGAATCAGTGTGAGTTCAGAGCCAGTGCCCCCTAGTCCCTGAAAGATCTGATTATTTCTTTTCTCAATGCGTAGTTACCTCTGTAAAAGGCTGTATGTAGGTCCCTTGGGGAAGGCTAGGAGAAAAATTAACAGGATACATTTCAGGTAGTATGCTGGGGTGGTTCCTCAAGGGGGCCCATCTTCCTCTTTATCCAAGGGGTTCTGGGGCTGTAAGCTGGCTCAAGTCTAGGAATTGATTGAGGGGCTATGACTCTCTGCTTCTACAATTCATGTTAGATTTTTGTTCACTTAACCTAGAGTTTTCCACTTACACACATCAAGTAAGAATTTGGTTGGCTTCCTATCTATTTCACTTCTAGGAACACCACGGTCAGCTAGCCAACACCACACACGTTCGCACACGCGTGCACACACACACATGCACACACATTCCTGGGAATTGATAATTCTGAAGGAACATCTCCCTCAGCTGCTTCTGCCAGTCTGAGGGGAGCGGTGGGCATGGGGCTGGGGAGGGAGGGGCCAAGGCATGCATCTGCGTTACTGCAGACGTCCATGTTACTGCAGGCGTTCATGTTACTGCAGACGTCCATGTTACTGCAGGCGTTCATGTTACTGCAGGCGTTCATGTTACTGCAGGTGTCCACATTACTGCAGGTGCAGATTGGAGCCCCCGCCCTGACCCACACCAGATGCTGCCATCTCCCCTGCTCAGTCCCAGGACAGTTATTCTCAGCTTTCCCGGGCACCTCCCTGTTCCCACCAGATGCGGGAGCACAGCTAGTTCCTGCTACACAGTGCTCCCAGCTTCTGAATCTTTAAACATTTGTTTTTAGAGATGAGGTCTTGCCATGTTGCCCAGGCTAGTCTTGAACTCCTGGCTTCAAGTCACTGGGGTCAGGCCCTGCAGGAAATTGGTACTGCTAGGATGGGGTCAGGCAAGGCAAGTCCCATCTGATAGACTGTGGCCCGCCCAGAGTATGCGCTGCACTTGGTATTTGGAATGACGAGGGGGCTGAGGACCATGGGGTAAACTGGGAATATTTAACCTAGAAAGACTGTTCTTAGAGACATTATTACATTTGAGTAATAAAAACTAGTACTTACTGGGCTCTAAGTTTATGCCAGGCATAGTGCTAAGTGTATTATGTGCTTAAAAAAATTCTCAAAGGCCCCATTTTACAAATGTGGAAACTGAAGCACAGGGAAGTGGAAAACCATTGTTACTCTACCACAGTATGAACTCCCATGGGCAGGATCCACCAATGGATGCTGAAGTGAATGGGCAGAGCTAACTCATGGAGCTGGGGGTGGCAGGACTAACATCTGAGCCCAGGATAATCTGATTCCGACTGTTTAACTGCCACATATGGGGAAATAGATTTTTTTTTTTTACACCTAGTGGTAACATTTGGATCCATAGGTGGCAGCTACAGGGAGATGTGTTTTCCCTCAGTATAAACAATATCTTTCTATTTCCACCATTCGAAAGTGGAGTAGGCAGGCAGCATTAATGGGTAGTGAGTTCACCATCAATGGTGGCAAACAAACTGAGCATGTGGCAGGAACACTACAGAGGGGATCCAGCATTGATTAGACGATCAGGATTGCAGAGTGACCTCTTTGGGGTCATTTAGAAAATGTGTGAGTGGAAGAAGGGAGGAAAGTACCGGCCAAGGGAGACTCTCTTCAGGACTAGACTTCACCTAGTCCTGGGCCAGATGTGTGCGCAGCTCCATGGTGAAGTGCTCCAATGTCTCTTGCGTTGTCCAGGTTGGAGGTTGTTCAAGATAGCTGTGGGCTCCAGTTAGTTATTGTGGGTTCAGCCACAATTGTCCTCTTGGGTTGCAGGACACCTATTGGGTCCCTGTTCGTCTAAAACCTGCGAGCAGAATGGCAAGCTATGATTGCTGAAACATTATGGTCACAGCCAGGGACTCTGGGCACTGCCAGAGATGGGGGGCTGTAAAGGGGCAGCATGTGACAAGGTGAAGAGTGGGCAGTTTTGGGATCAAGATCCTGAGGGGCACAACGTCTTTGTAAATCCTCCACAAAAGGCCTTCCACAGAAACTTTGTACTCCAAAATTCCAGCCCTGGTACGTCATTCCCTTGGCTTCAGACTTTTGTCTTTGTTGAGATGGAAGTTGATTTGGGCTGAATCAACTTAGCTAGGTGGGAGCCACATTTCCCACAGTTTCCTTCCCAATGTGCTTCCATTTAGGGTTGGCTCTAAAGAGGAATATACATGAGATTTGGAAGGTGAAATGAAGAAACAGCAATTTTCAAGCTCTGAAGCCCAGCATAAGATACCAAACACTGTGACCAGTCATGGCTGTTGTGGTCCTGCTGCCTGGCCTCATTGACTTGGGCAGCACCCAAGCCCATATCTCCTGTGGCTCCCTCCAGCCCTGCTACTCAGACTTCACCTAGTCCTGGGCCAGATGCGTGCGCAGCTCTGTAGCGAAGTGCTCCAATGTCTCTTGTATTGTCCAGGTTGAAGGTGGTTCAAGACAGCTGTGGGCTCCAGTTAGTTCTTGTGGGTTCAGTCACAATTGTCCTCTTGGGTTGCGGGACACCTATTGGGTCCCTGTTTTTCCTTACTCACCTCTACCTCACACCCTGATTTCCCTCCTGATTGCCAGCCTGGCAGACCTGTAATGCCTGCAGGCCCAACACCAGAAGCAAGGACCACAGTTTTGCCCAGACTTCTCTTTATTAAAATTTGTTTTGAGAGATGAGGTCTTGCCATGTTGCCCAGGCTAGTTTTGAACTCCTGGCTTCAAGTGCTTCTCCCACTGAAGCCTCCCTGCATAGCCTTCTTCACCAGGTCTTACAATTGCATAAGGCCTAATCCCTTTGTCAAATGCCTTGTTCTGTATCACTCATAACAATTCTGCTTCTCTGACTGAACACTTTCCTAACTCACACATACCTGTCTTCCTCCACACACTGCCAATCTTGTCATTCTATTCTACCCTGGCATGTTACTGACTTTTATTAGTGCCTTGCCATTACCTAGAAAATCAAGTCCACATCCCTGAGGGCGGCATTCAAAGCCCTGCATCGGCTTCACCAAAGCCTATCCTCTTAGCTGCTACACTGAACTGCTTTCCGGAAGGCCTGGGAATGAATCTGCCTCTGCCTCTTATTAGCTATGAAGCCTTGGGCTAGTCAATTTCCACTGAACATCAGTTTCCACATCTATAAAATGGCAAAACCATCCTGCAGGACTGGTGTTCTGCCCACACCACAGTTGTTTACTGCCTGTGTGTTCTCTGATGGGTTGGTGCCCGTTTCTTGCCAGTTCTCAGACATTTTGAATATCACCCTGAATAATGTTTCTGTTGCTGCATAACAAATTGCCACAAACACAGTGATTTCACAATCATTTATTATTTCACAGTTTCTATAGTTCAGAGTCTGGGCACAGCAGAGCTGGATTGGCTGTTCAGGGTCTCATAAGGGAACATCAAGGCGTTGGCTGGGGCTCCATGTTGATCTAGAGGGTAGGGTCCTCCTCTGAGCTCATTCGGGATGTGGGCAGAATTCAGTTCCTTGTGTCTGTGGGGCGGAGTTCCCTGTGTTCTTGCTGGCTCTCAGCTGGAGGTTGATCTCAGCCCCTAGAGGCCACCCTCAAGTCCTAGCCATGTGGGCCTCTTCTAGCCTGACAACACGTCTCTCCAAAGCCAGCAGGAGAATCTCTCTCCAGCCTGCTAGGACAGAGTCTTACATGACACAACCCAATCAGGGGAGTGACTCCCCATCACGTTCCCAGGGCCTGACCACAGGGGAGGACCCAAGGGGAGGAGATTTTATAGAGCATGTTCGTCAGGAGCTGGGAATCTTGGGGCTACCTTAGAAATCTGTCCAGCACAAACCCCATTGCCTCTCAGCACTGTGAGTTTAAAAAAAACAAAAGGACTTAGCATAGGGCCTGGCATACTGTTTGTCTTTTATATATATTCATTCAATCTCTTTCTCTGACTTATTCATGATTACTTGAGGGCAAAGGATCCCACCTTGTTGTTTTCTTTGTATCTCCAGCACCGGGCACATGGCACGCCCAGGACCCATAGTCCCTTGCAGGTGGAAGGACAGATACAAATGGAGACAGGTAAGGAGGAGACAAGGAGCAGGGTGGGGGCTGGAGGGCAGGCTTAGACATAAGCAGGCAGAGGGTATCTGTGGTGATGGAGGGCATGTTTTGCCTCCCTCCGCTCTCTCAGATCCCATGCGGTGTCACCCTCAGCTTCGGTTGCTGCTGCTACTAACAAATGAGCTGTTCTTGCCACCCCCACATGAACCTCTGTAAAGGATCCTGGAAGAGCTGTTCCAGAAAGGAGGTGGGGCGCCGGGCACCTGCCCAATTAGCTGGGCAGCCTCTCTGGTGCAGAGGCTGTCTCCTCTCATCCTGCTCTTTCCCCCAGAGGGGCCCAGTGGGGCAGTCCTGAAAATGCGATGTAGAAATCCCAGCTGAGGTGCCCTCCAGAATCCAGGGCTCCAGCTGTGACTACTTCAGCAAGAAGGAGCCTTGTACCAGGGAAGGTCGGGTGGGGGGCGGGGAAGAATTGACAGGGCTGGTGTGAGGAATTAGGGCGCTTGGATGACCAGGTGCAAAGGGAGTTCTGCACCCACGCCTTTGCTTATGTCCTTCCCCCAGAGCCGAGTCCTTGCCCACCTCCTTCGTGGTGCTTTCCTCCAGCACCCCTGAATAAAGCAGCCGGCTCTTCTTGTTCATGGGCAGTGGGTTTCAGTGAAGGGCTCTGGAGCAGGGTTCAGGACCCCCTAGGTCCTACCTTGTCTAGTAACATGCTGTGCGGATAGGGGCATGTCACTTACTTCCTCTAGGAATCAGATTTCTGTACCCTTTAAATGAAGAATCTGGAGTCCAGGACCTCTGGGGTGTCTGTCAGTTTCACATTTGGAGACGCTTCAATTCCAAAGACCTTATTTTATCTTATTCTGGTATCTTGCTCTTGTCCCTTCTCCTGCTGGCCTTGAGCTAAGGCTGCAAATGGCCTCAGCGCTTCCATGTGGGCTGAATTTCATACCACAAATGTTTGCTGAATGAACATCATGCCTGGGACTACTGGTTCTGTTTTTAGGAGTGTGCCAGAATTTCTAACCAGACTGTGAGCTTCCTGAGGTTAGGGTTTGGAGTGTGCCTCACCTCAGAACCCAGAGGAGACTGAGAAAGGACCCAGGGAACACTGGGGATGAAAACTTTCTATACACTGTCCATCTACATAACAAACAGAACTCATTCCTGTATTTTGGAAAACACAGACATCTGCATTCTGTCCCCAGAGATCCTGATTTAATTGGCCTATGGTTGGACCTGGGAGGTGATGTTATCTGGAAGCTCCCCTAGATAATAGAGCTGAGGTGAGAAGCCCTGGGCTCAGTTAACACCTGGGAGCAATTCCACCTCTGCCATTCTGTGATTCCTGCACTCACCATCTGTGCTGTTGGTACAGGGCAGAGGAGCCATATGTGTAAAAACAACTTAGGGCTTTACATGTTTTACTGGTAATAGGAGTTGTGAATCTTATTTATGCAGCTCATATTTTATGCTTGGTTCTTTGTAGACATTCTCTTTTAATTGAGTCTTCATAGCAACTCTATGAGATCAATTTCATGATTGCATCTTAGAGATGAGGACTCGGGAGCTCAGAGAGGGGACTTGATCTGCACAAGGTCACACAGCGAGCTAATAAGTGGCTGAGTTGGGATTTGAACCCTTATCTGTCTGACTTCAAACTCCATGCTCTTTTCAAACTGGAAAACTCAAGATAAGTAGTCATTTAGGTAGTTTTTTGGAAATATGCAATTTGGAGCTGCTTTAGTACCTAACCAGGGAAAGAGAAGTCTCCCTCTTTTCTGTTTTGGTTATACATTATGCCTAAAGCTTCTGGTTCTGCTGCCTTTGAAAAAATGCTCTCTCCTTGAACCAAACTTTAAACCGGCTCCTCCGAACCTGCTTCTCAACTAGGCCTGGACATTTGTGCTTTTGCGTTTGTCTCTATGTTGCCTTGAATGGTTAAAGAAAATGTGGCATGGCTGGCCGCGGTGGCTTATGCCTGTAATCCCAGCACTTTGGGAGGCTGAGGCGGGCGGATCATGAGGTCAGGAGTTTGAGACCACATTGACCCACATGGTGAAACCCCGTCTCTACTAAAAATAACAAATTAGCCAGGTGTGGTGGCATGTGCCTGTAAATATCAGATACTCAGGAGGCTGAGGCAGGAGAATTGCTTGAACCCGGGAGGCAGAGGTTGCAGTGAGCCAAGGTCACTGCACTCCAGCCTGGATGACAGAGCTAGACTCTGTCAAAAAGAAAGAAGGAAGGAAGGAAGAAGAAGGAGAAAGAGAAGGAGAAGGAGAAAGAGAAGGAGAAAGAGAAAGGAAGGAAAGGAATTAGGAATGAAAAGAAAGAAAAAGAAAGAAAGAGAGAAAGAGAGAGAGAGAGAAAGTGTGGCATATATGCACAATGGAATATACCATTCAGGCTTAAGAGAGAAGGAAATCAATCCTATTGTTTTCAACAGCATGGATGAACCTGGAAGACACTATGCTAAGTGAAATAAGCCAGTCACAGAAACACAAATACTGCAAGACCCTGTTTATATGTGGAATCTAGAAAAGTTGAACTCATGAAAGCAGAGAGTAGAATGTTGGTCACCGGAGGATGGAAGAGTGGGTGGATGAGGAATGGGGAGATATTGATCAAGAGGTGTGCAGTTTCAGTGAGATAAGAGACATGCGTTTTACTGATCTATTATACAGAGTAGTGACTGTAGTTAATAATAATGTATTGTGTATTTCAAAATTGCTATAGGAAGGCCAAGGCAGGAGGATTGCTTGAGGCCAGGAGTTTGAGACCAGCCTGGGCAATACAACAAGACCCCCAACTCTACCAAAAGAAAAAAAAAAGTTAGCCAGGTCTGGTGGCTCATGCCTGTAGTCCTAGCTACTCAGGAGGCTGAGGTGAGAGGATCACTTGAGCCCAAGAGTCTGAGGTTAGAGTGAGCTATGATCATGCCACTGCACTCTAGCATGAGTGACATAGCGAGACTGTCTCAAAAAAAAAAAAAAAAAAAAACTAGATGAGTAGATTTTAAGTAATTTCATTACCCAAAAAATGTTATGTGAGGTGATGGATATGTTAATTAGCTTGATAGAATCGTTCTGCAATGTAAACATATATCAAAACGTCAAGCCTGACCCACATAAGAAGACCCCATCTCTCCAAAGGAAAAAAAAATGCTGGGTGTGGTGGCACGCACCTGTGGTCCCAGCTACCTGAGTGGCTGAGGTGGTAGGATCACTGGGGCCCAAGAGATCGAGGCTGCAGTGAGCCGAGATTGCGCCACTGCACTGCAGACTGGGTGACAGAGCGAGACCCTCTCAAAAAAATAAATAAATAAAAATAAAAACATCACATTGTACCCTATAAATATATACAATAATTGTTTGTCAATTAAAAACAAAATTTCAAAAATCTTACTAAGTCAGTTTAGTGAGAATTCCTCATACTTGGTATCTGATCAAATTCTTTATCCTTCACCCGCAGAATCTGATCATCCTGGCCTACCTTCAGTGAGATGTTGAGTAGGTTTAGCCAGAATCCACCCCTACCCCTGATGTTTCCATTCACTGACCCTCCCCTCACAACCTGCTCCTCGGCTGTAAATCCTCACTTGTCCTTGCTGTATTTGGAATGGAGTCCAGTTCTAAGGTTCAAGAGTTCTAAGAGTCCTGAGGCCTCATGTCTCCTATCGAAATAGTTCCTGAATAAAATCTGCTTTTATGGCTCTAATTACTGTCTGGCTCTGGTTTTCTTTAACACTTATATTTGCAGAATGTTGACAAGCTAGAACGTTTTTGAATAAGTGAGGTCAGCCAGGAGACTGAGAGGATCCTGCTGTCACGTGGAGAACCATGGAGGACTTACAGGCTTCAGTGCAGAAGCAGAGACAGGGAGGCAAGAGAGCTGTCTTCACATGCATCTGGCTGTGCAAGAAGAGAAAGGAGTTCTAAAGCAAAGGATCTGGTCATCCTGAATATTGTCAGGACAGCTCTTACCAAGTAGGAGTGAACAGGAACTGATTTATACTTAATTTTAAAGATGAAGTCAATGCTAAGGAATGGGCCCCTTTCCTGCATGCTCTGTAAGCTTCTGGGACATTTGCTGTGGGATGACCCTGGCACTCTTCCAGTGGAAGTCTGGGGGAAACGCTGCAGGGGATGCTCACTGTGGCCCATGTGACCCATGGTGCTGCTCAGTAACATGTCAAGGATGCAGATTCTTTCTACGCATGCTTGAAACTAACAGGCAAATGGAGTGCACAGCCTCCCAGCAAGCTAGGCACACATTTCGTGTTTCCTTAAACTGTTTGTTGGGTGTGCTAGATGGGTACTTGGATCTCACTTGGTGCAAAAAACTCTGGTGGTTTCAACTAAACAAATACAGAGCACCTATCAGGTGCTAGGTAGAGAGCCCGATGCTGGGAACCGGAACAGGAACTGGGCATATTGGCTGTCCCATAGAAGCTCACAGTTTTGTTTTGGGAAGATGAAAAACACATACTTGACTAAAAGAGGAGACTGACAATGGCAAGTGTGACAGTGACGTGGGACACAGGACAGGATGGGGTCCTGGCTGAGGAAGGCGTTCCCAGCGAGTTCCACAGACACGGTGATGTTCCCCAAGTAAGACCCACCTAACAAGAGAATTTCTTCTGCCTGCATAGACTGGAAAACAGACTCATTAAAAAGAGACTGTCATTCAGGTGGGTAGGTGCTAAAGATCTAAAAGTGGTAGAGGTCAGGGATGTGTTTTTTGGTTGTAGGGGAAGGGAGTAATGTCAAGGTATGGGGTACCTAGGTGTAGCAATGCTTTCATTAAACCGTATATTCCCCTCTGCCTTTCTGATAGAACTCTGCTTCCATTTGGTTAATCTGCCCTTCACATGGTCATGCCCTTCATGACAGCATGGCTATTTCATTCCCTTCGGCAGTAACTCATTTAGGCATGACCATTCAGTGCAACTATGGTCAAGGAGATGTGAGAAGAAGTGTTCTAGGGGGCTTCCGGGAAAGGCTTTCTTATTGTTAAAAGGAGACAAACTCAAGGATGGAAAGTCTGTTCTTCTTCTGGACATCACTGTGTCTGGATGTGATGCTGCCAAGGAAGCAACCATCTTACTGCCTTGAAGGGAGTGAGTCCAAGGGCAGAGCCTCAGACTAAAGATGGCAGAGCACAAAGATGGAGAGAATCATGTCCTTGAAGATGGCATTGAGCAGCTGAATTTGCTCATCTAGCTCTGGAATTCTTATGTTAAATAATACATGTCTTTAATGTTATTTTGAGATGGGGCTGTCTATTACATGCAGCTGAGAGCATCATACCCTAAACAAACGAAACCAAGAGAGGACATTCAGAGGGGTATCACACACCCAGGACTTTTCCACTTTTCCTGAGTGTGAACGTCCCTCCTCAAAATGGATCCCTGCTAGTGGGACAGCCGGCCATCTTCTTCTGCCCTCAAATGTTTCCTAGCCTAGGTCCAGATGGGGGTGATCAACTGGAAACCTCTCTATTTTAGACAAATTCCCTTTTTTCTAAGACCAGCTGGAATTGCACAGGAGAATTATTAACTACCACTTAATGTATTAAAATCTGCTGCTCCTCAGCCCAAGGTCTTCCTGCATAGGGCTGGCCAAGCAAGGAGCTGCTCTGTTACCAACCAACGCCTACAGGCAAAATGTCTGCCTTTGAGACTTTAGATTTCGTGTTGATTTTTGAAAGCCCTCTGTCTCTTCCAGTGAGCAGGACACAAGCCTCTCATTGTAGCTTAGTTTTAGTTGGAAGATAACCATCTATATTTTCTGGAAGATAACCACCTATATTTTCCAGTTCCCTCTGGGGCCTCCAAGAGTGAATTCTGGGTAAACCAAGGAGCCTATATTTAATGTTGGGCCAGCTAACATACCCTTAGCATTTAGTTTAAATTCATCAAAAACTTAAAAAAACTACACTGTGGTTAAAAGACAAACTTATTTTTACTTAGAGGTATCTGGATGCTCAGAATTTCACCTTGAGAAATCATTTCCTTCTACACAGGACCTGGCTCCCAGAAGAGCCTTGAATATTTGTGTACTCTGTTTGCATGTCAATATCTCGACCACACTTAAATGCAGCCAATGGAGATCTTGTTTATTTCTAATGACTCACATTATTACAATCAGTCATTTTTTAACATCACAGAATTTTGGGAAATGAAAAAATAAAGTCAATCTTAATCACTTCATCTGATGCATCAATGAATTAATTTCATCCTGGCTTCTGATCTTCCAGTGTTAGCCACATACAAGTATATTTGTATGCTGCAATTCTAGTATGCATACATTTTTGTCTCTTGATTTTTTTTATCTTATTAACTTAAAAGACTGTCCATGTTGCCACAATGTTTTTATAATAATTTTAATACTTGCATAATAGGATCAGCAAATAGATGGAATGGAATAATCTAACTTCGTAAAAACACTGGTAGTAGTTTAGGGAACGGTTGTTCCTCTCCTCCTCCTTCTCTTCTGTTTTGTTGCCCATCTCTCCCCTGGGAGCAAGAATTCAGGAATGAGTGAGCCCATCCCCAGCTCCAGGGGCAAGTTCTGACCGGTCTAAGCCCATCATGGCAGTTCCGTTCCCCTTGCTGGAGATTGGTTTAGGTGTCTGCGTGTGTTGCTAGTCTGCCAAGGGGCATGAGGGGGACTTCTGGGAAAAGTTTTATCCTTGTAAAAAGAAACATGTAGGAAGAAATGTTCCCTCCTTCCACAGGACACCATTGCATCTGCATGTAGTGCCTGTAAATGTGGCAGGCAAATGTTACCCAACCGAATCAACTTTCTCTCCCATTGGTAAACATTAAAGCCTATTGTAGGCTGTGGCTATAAAGCCTATTATTAGAAAAAACTCACTTTCTTGGCATTTGGGGTGCTTAGACCTGGAACTTTTTCTTGGATAGTAGGATTTCTCACCTTAGCAAAAATGAGACACCAAACTCTGAGACACTTCTCCAGGGTCTTATCATAAATGTCCCATTTGTCATTGATATGAAAGGATGAGGAGTAAACTGGGTCAGCCAAGTTGCTATTTTTTTCTGTGGTCCCAAGTGAGTCAGGGCACAAACAGTCTGATCGCTGGGAACGAGCTGACAAGTGTGACTCAGAGCCAGAGACGTGGAAGGAGACAGGGTGCTGGGTCCCTAAGATGCCCTAGAAAGAGCTTCATCCTGAAGAGCAAGAGCCCATAGGAGATAATCCTCCTTAGTCTTCTCACGTAAGGAACCCTTACTCTAGACCTAGGTTGCAGACTTGCACTCCTGTTTTCCTTTAGTGGACCCAGCTTTTGGATAGGCTCCATTCAGACTCAGTTCACAATGCTTAGGCT